>NW_027202270.1:51106333-51651333 GCF_024711535.1 Dipodomys merriami | reverse complement strand
GATATTTTGCACAACATAAAGCATTAATGTGTGAGTTCAGTATTCTTTGTCTCTAAAATACTCACATTCTTGTAAGCCACAATGGTTAAAAATATAGGTACTGCAAATATGATATGCTTGTCATACCACAGAGTATGATGAAACACTTTCCTTCAGAAGAATGCATAGCTATTAGTGTCTATACAAGGTGTGTAAGGTTTAAATCTATCAAAAATATCAGTTTTTAAATTTATATCTTTCAATATAAAACAAACCATCAGAAATTCTGATGAAAAAAAGCAACATTCTACAGTGAATGTGTTTTCTATAAAATCTAGTATTCAAGGGATGCTTTATTTCTTTACTTTCTTTTAATCGAATTAAACTGAATCATGGTCAATGAATAATCTTCAATTAGTTCTACTGCTGAGAAATTAAAGTGCAATTATTTCCTCCATATAGAGAGTTGGGTAAAATACCAGGAATTATCTAGTACATTAGGATTTGCTCCTCTGGCTTTCTGATTATGCTAGATATTATAGAAATTGTCATTTATTCTGCACAACAGGTATCTTGAAGTCATCAGAGTCTATCTCTTTATTGATAGGTGAAGGTTAATATAAGTGGTCACAATTAATTAGTAGCCAATTAGATTAAGAGGTGAGCACTTCCTGTAAGCCTGTTCTGTTTCCTCAATAGTAGACAGAGGAGATGTCAGCTGAACTTTGCTTCTTCTTATGAAAGCAATAATTTCACCAAAGGTGCCCAAACTGATCTACAACTAATTATCTTTCACAGGCCTCCACTCTAAATACTGTAAGTAGTATTCGTAGTTAGGGCTTATAGATGAATTTGGGAAGGTGGCACAATTCAGTCTGTAGCAGTGCCACTGTAAATTTCTTACAACAGCTAAAATACATTATCCAAAGATGAACTTAACGATAACTTAAACCTATTTTGTAAGTCTTACATGCACTATAAAAACAGGAAAGAAATTGTATTGATCATTAAAGCTTATAGGTTAAACTTGGAATTCAATGTAGTCATTTGGGAAAACATCAGTCTATGTAGTGACATGTAGGTGTTTTGTAGATATAATTAGCATCCACAATAAAATAACTTTTACTGATAGGTTTCCTTTGTAATATGGTGAGCCTAAGAAAGCCTATGAAAGCCTAAGAAAAATGCTGAGAATTCTCTGAGATGGAATTGTGCCCAAAGGCTGTAACTTGTCATCATTCCAGAGTAATACACATATTATAGACTTAAGGCAATATCAAATTCTTGACTGTCCAGATTTTGGATTTGTGGGCTCCAGAATCTATGCCCTAATTTCTTAAAATTAATTAAATTTATTTATTAGTTTATTACATATCTTCATCTACTCAGTTATTTCTCATCTACTCCAGTATTTCTATTATGTCTCCATAATATTAAGGAATACAAAGCTTATTTGATAACAAGTGGAGGCACAATCAAGTGGTGAAAACAACTAAGTCATAGAAGACAAGAAAGGAAAAAAAAAAGAACAAAGAACAATGTCAATGGGACTGAAGTCTTCCAAGACTTGCTGAGCTCCCACTCTATGGAAGAAACTTCCAGTCCGGCCCATGAGATAAGCATAGTTACAGGGTTCTCAGCATAATTCCCTGACCATAGGATGTGAAGATGGTGAAAGATGGATGGCCCTCAGAACAGCACATATGCTACTCATGACCTGGCTACTGAGGAGATGGCACTCTGCTCTCTGCAATGTTTCCTGCACCTCAACTGTGTGGACAAGCCCATTAGAACCTAACTGTTGTAAATCATGTATGTGGAACAGATCTTTGGCAACTGATCCAGGTTGTTTCACAGAGTGGTAGTTGTTATTCCTCTTGGAACCCAAAACTATTCTGTTATGTGGAACATAACATGCTTTTGATGATACATGAAATCTGTACAATATATAGTTCAGCTTTTTGACATTAGCCACATGTGAAAGTAAAGACCTACATAGTAATGTCAATTAGCCTCTGAGATGAGTTTTAATTGAGGATCATTTTATGGATGGTCTACTATAAGAAGCTCCTGCTTGTGGATACTACTATTTGACACTACTCATGTTCATTTGTACAAATAAAATGGTGCTCTAATTGGTCCCAAGTCCATATTTGGAATTTCTGCACAGTGAAAATATTGAGCAGGGCCTTAGCAACTTCTTTATTGCTGTGTTGAGACTACTAGAAGTGAATGGGGATCAAATCAGCCCTGCTACCTTGTGTTGATCCTTTGGAAGCCTGTGTGTGGTTCAAAAGATTTTCAAAGACCCCAGATTTGGGGGATCAAATATAGCACCATTCAAATAATAGTACTGCTAGATAATTTTTTGATAATTTGGGGCTTGCCTTGCATGCCTGAGGCCCTGGGTTTGATTCCTCAGCACCACATAAGCAAAAAGAAAAAAGCCGGAAGTGGTGCTGTGGCTCAAGTGGTAGACCACAAGCCTAGCTGAAGAGCTGAGGGACAGCACCCAGGCCCAGAGTTCAGGCCCCACGACCGGACCCAAAAAAAATTTTTTTAAGAGCTATAGATAATCACATAGAAAATTAGCAAATGAAATTGATAAAGCAACTTTTTAAACACATTTTTGCAAAACACTTGCAAGCTTAATTACTATGAGAATGAAAAAATATGATTATAATGTGTGACTTATAATGTATGGATTAACTGATAAAAATGTGGACCACACTTTACCAAGCTTTTGCATGGCTATTTGCTGCTGATATTTTTCTCTGCCACAGAAGGAAACAATTGTCTCTGGGATTAGTAGTGACTTTGAAGATTTAAGTGAATGCATTTCTCTGTTCATTAAAATTCTTCTATGAAGTTATGAAAGTTGGATTAATTCCAGCATAGTAAGTTAATTGTGAATGAATATCTATATAAATATAGACTCTCTAGTAAAAGATGCTGCAGAAAATTGGGACTTAATGTCTTGGTTGTCGTCTTTATTCATTTCCAGGCATCCTAAAACTCAAGAAAAAACATTTTACCTTATTTTTATATTTCAGGATAATTTAAAAAAGTAACTTCAAAAATGACAAAGAGGAAGTTCCGGGAAGATGGCGGAGGAGAAGCTGGAGGCGAAACAAGCTCTCGCCTAGAAAGCAGTTTAGGTGTTCCAGTGAACAGTCCTAAGCCAGAGAATCACACCAAGTGTGCCATCACAGTACAGAGAGTTAGGCCAGAGTGGGAAAATCCAGGCAAGGAGCCAGATCTGAGCACTTGCCAGCAGCCACGGCAGCTGTAGACACCATACATGCAACACAGAGAGTCCGGGACAAACGTGGCGTGCAAGCGGATTCTACTCAATACCAGCAAGAACCGACAAGGAGCAGACATCTTCATCCTGCAGTTCGCAGACCATAGACGGCCCAGGAACCAAGATTCGACGTGAGTAGAAGCCTGACATCCTCACTCCTTCTCTGAGAGCAGAGGAGGGAAGGCCACCCCTTCCCCCCTCCCCCCCCCCCCCCACTACTGGAGATCTCCATCCTTGAAGGCCCAGCTGAGCTGCTAGCTCCAACTCAGGCCTTGGAAGAAAACTAGAGTCATTTAGTAGGTCACAAGAACCTAACTGAGGGCTGGGAAGGTGGCTCGGTGGTAGAGCGCTTGCCTTGCATGCCTGAGGCCCTGAGTTTGATTCCTCAGCACCACATAAGCAAAAAGAAAAAAGCCAGAAGTGGCGCTGTGGCTCAAGTGGTAGAGGGCTAGCCTTGAGCTGAAGAGCTGAGGGACAGTGCCCATGCCCAGAGTTCAGGCCCCACGACTGGACCCAAAAAAAAAAAAAAAGAACCTAACTGACCTGCCAGACTCAGCTCCACCCAGGGAAAAGTCACCCAGCTAGGGCTGCCAGCCCCAGGAGTGGCTTTCTTCACTGGGTAAACAGAGCCAGAGGCTGTTCCTCCCTTTAGCAGCCTAGACAATCAATTGAAATTCCTTAAACATAAACCCTGAGAATGGCTCCAGGCTGGGCTCTGTGAGTCTCTCACAAGCTAGCTCCTCAGGGAAAAGCTACTGTTTGCTGAAAGGCCTCAACTCTACCCAGAACCTAGCCTCATCACAATATCTCCAAACTTGAGGAAACCGCCATCTCCCTCTTATGTGATACTCAAAGCAGATCTCCCTCCCATTGAACTAGACTGGGAGGAGGATCACAAAATCCTGGGTAAAGCAGAGCATTTTTCTACCTGCTCAAACAAACTAACTTAAGAAACCAACCAAGCCACAGGAAAATCAAACACCACAAGAAGACCAGAGACTCCAAGAGGCTGGTTACAGACACAAGGAAGATACAGGATCTTCCCACCCCTCCCAAAAAAATCAAAGAACTTTTTTTTTGTACCTTTTATAAAACATTTTTTTCCTAAAACTTTTTTTAATTTTTAATTTTTACCTTTTTATAAAATGTTTTCTAGTAACATTTTTTTCTTCCAAATAATTTTTATTTTAGGAGTATATGTGTGTGTGCATTTTCCTTTTTTTAAATTTTTTTGGTTTTTTGTTTAGCTCTACCGAACTTTTTACCTTTTTTTCTTTCTTTCTCATTCTTTTCACCTTTTCTTCTTTTTCCTTCTTCTTTGTGTGAATAGAATTGAAAACCCAGAAATGAACCTATAGACCTATAGCCATCTAATCTTCGATAAGGAAGCTAAAAAATAGAATGGAAGAAAGAGAGGCTCTTCAGTAAATGGTGCTGGCAAAATTGGTTAACTACTTGTAGAAAACTAAAGCTAGATCCTTATATATCACCCTGTACTAGAATCAACTCGAAATGGATCAAAGACCTCAGAGTCAAAGCAGACACTCTGAAAACATTACAGGATGGAATAGGAGAAACCTTAGGTCTCCTTGGCGCAGGCTGAAATTTTCTTAATAGAGACTCAGAAACACAACAAATCAAAGAAAGGTTGGACAAATGGGATTGCATGAAGTTGCAGAGCTTCTGCATGGCAAAGGACATAGCTAGCAAGATCAATAGAAAGCCCACGGATTGGGAGAAGATCTTCACTAGCCATACACTGGACAAGGCTCTCATATCTAAAATATACCTGGAACCCAAAAAATTAAATCCCACAACAAATCTTCAAAGAAACAACTGCCCAATGAACAAGTGGGGTAAAGACTTAAAGATAAACTTCTCTGAAGAGGAAAGAAGGATGGCCAATAGACACATGAAGAAATGTTCAACCTCTGTAGCAAATCGAAACAACATTGAGATACCACCTCACCGCAATTAGAATGGCTATAATCAAGAACTCTAAAACAACAGATGCTGGAGGGGATGTGGGCAGAAGGGAACCTTACGGCATTGTTGGTGGGACTGTAAACTTGTTCAACCACTTTGGAAAGCAGTATGGAGGTTCATCAAAAGACTCCACATAGAGTGCCCCTATGACCCAGCAATCCCACTTTTGGGCATTTACCCAAATGTTCACAAACAAGGCCACACTAAAGCTACCAGCACAACTAAGTTTATTGCAGCATTATTTACTATAGCTAAGATATGGAACCAACCCAGATGTCCCTCAGTAGATGAATGGATCAAGAAAATGTGGTATATATACACAATGGAATTCTATGCCTCCATCAGCAAGAATGACATTGCCCCATTGGTTAGGAAATGGAAAGACTTGGAAAAAATTATATTAAGTGAAGTAAGCTAGTCCCAAAGAAACATAGATCCCATGGTTTCCCTTATTTGCAATATCTAGTATATGTCTGAGTCAAGCAGAAAAGGTCAGATAAGTTGATGTTAGGGAAATGAACCCTAAAATATGTATTCAAATGTTTTTTTTTCTTTCATGCGATTGTTTCTAACACATTTATAAAATTATTTCTTTGTTGCTTTGTATGTCCCTCCCCCATGGTGTAACCCTGCTTTCACTGCATTTGATGTTGGTATAATTTGTGGAGGGGAAGGGGAAAAACAAATCGTTTAAATAGGAATACAGGTCGACCTATTGCAACAATGAGATGTACATGTCGTTGTGTGGAAAACGAACTTTACAACTTTGGTGGGGGGGGGTGGGGAGGATTTGGTGGGGGTGGGGGGAGGATGGGAAGAGATGGGAAAGGGAAACAAAGGAGGAGTCTACAATGCTTGATAAGAAATGTACTCATTATCTTGCCCATGTAATTGTAACCCCTCTGTACAGTATTTCACAATAAAAAAATAAAAATAAATGACAAAGACTATACAAGACGAAATAGAAAATTAGGAGCAAGATTATGAACTTAAATTGTATTGATAATGTATTGATAGTGCATCAAAAGTTGATAGATTTAGTGCCCCCGCTAAAAAATACCCCAGCATAGTCTCAACTGTGTACATTCATAAGAATGTAAATTTGGGAAGTGGAGCTGTGGCTCAAGCGGTAGAGCACTCGCCTTGAGCTGAAGAGCTGAGGGACAGTGCCCAGGCCCTGAGTTCAGGCCCCACAACCAAAAAAAAAAAAAAAAAAAAGAATGTAAATTTGTGCAGTCATAATGGAAATCAGTATAGAAATTCATCCAAAATGTAAAACAAAGCTAATATACGATGATGTTATACTATGCCTGGGATTATTTCCAAAATAATATGTCAACATATACTAGAGCTATTGTACACAGCTATGGTTGTTAAAACACTATTAATCATGGGTAAGTTATGGATTAGAACAAGGTGCTCATTCAACCAATGAATGGATAAAGAAAGTATTTTATGCATGTGTGTGTTCACACATGAACACAGATTAAATTATTCTCAACCACAAAGAATTATGAAATTATAATTTTTGTCATTTAGAGGGAAATGAATAAAACTAGAGATCATCATGTTAAATCAAATAAACCAAACTTAGTAAGTCAAATAATTAATATGTAGAATCTTGACCTAGAAAGATGAAACTAATATATTTTAGGACAAGCGAGTGAGGAAAGAGAAACCGTGAGAAAGGAGAGGAGAAAAAAAAGAGTGATGGGGTGAATGTTATTGAAGAAAATTATGCAGATATATGAAAATAGGTAATATCCATTAGTCTTAGAAAAATAAAAGTGAGGATAAGAAAAACCTAAATGGTGAACTGGATCAATGTACATTATATGCATTTGTGGAATATCACAATAAAACCAGTTCATATAATTAATGAACACTAAATGAGAATTATTAATATGACAAAAATCTATGCAATAAAGTTGTGTGAAAAAATCCACTTCAAACAATAAGACAAATACAAGGTTTAAGTAAAAAGACAAAAAGAGCTATGCTATGTTAAAAGATATTTGGAGTGTCTCTGCAAGTTTATTAATGCTTACTGTAGAGCAATAAATATCATGGAATAAATTGAAAATTTTAACCATAAAGATGTATATTTGTCAAAATTTTGTAAAATCCTAAATGTTTTTGCCCTCATTGTAAACCTTTAACATGTATGAATCAAAAACTGAAGTCAACAATGTCAGGTTCATTACTAATGTGTAGATATTTTCCTAATCCTAATTTAAAGAATGAACTGTTAAAGGAGGATACACTTCAAGACTGAGGGCTTTTTACCCAATATTACCCAATATTCATATTTAGAGTGATATCCTTAGTCCATATTGGCAAGGAAAAACATGAGTTAAATAAACAGAAAAAATACAAAATAATTGCTATTAGTAATGAAGTAATATCCAACACTACTTTTCAGTCTAGAGAACAACTATCAGACAGAATAGAAGATTTTATTCAGATATCAGTGAGTTTTTAAAATATTTTATTAGACAGTACTTCATATGATGACTGGAAATAAACCATTAATCATCACTACTGAAATAGTTTGTATTATATGCCTTATTGAAGAATCAACAGAAATCCTCGTTTAGAAAATTTACTTAGTTTGTTTTGACCCTAATTTTATAAGCTTTATTAACTGTTGGGACCCCAACTAGTTAATATATAGAATTTCTTGTCCCAAGTTATATGTTGTATGTTAGAAATCACTATTATTAACTATACTAATTGATAAAATGTTAAGGAAGGTTATAATTATAGAAACGGTTCTGATTCTTGACTACTGAATCACAGCATATACACTGGTAACTCTAATGACAAATTAGAATGTATGAGTTATTGAAACTGAAAATCCCATATGGATATCCTGGTGGATCATATACAAGAAATGTTTTACTTGCTTTTAGGAGAAACTACCAATGTAGAACTTTCTCCCATGTGTGCAGGACCTTTTTTTCCACCTAACATTGCCTCAGAGAGTATATAATATTTCCCACACAAGTTATGTTTCCCAATTACACATTGGTTATGGACATAAAGTAGCAAAACCTGCATGATGAACAATATATTTCCTACAAGATTAGAGAATTAAGAGGAATAAGAGTAGGCCTATGAATACTTAGAGTAAAATAATTTAATTTAAATAAGGAAAACAGAAAAGACATGTATTTTCTTTCAAGCAAAAGAGGCTTGGGAGTATTCTAATTCTCTAAGAAGACATGAGATTATAAGGTGTTTGGTTTTGTAATGCACCTTTAGTTATACAGATTTCACAAATGGAACAAGCTAAAGATAATGTGCCCAAATACAACTGGACTAAAGCTTTGTACTACAACACAAACAAGAACTTTGCACCTATTACTGAAAATGGAAGTAAACATAAGCTTCCATGGCTTGCCTTACTACCAAGACACAGGCACACAAGTAATGCAAAACATTTAGATCCAAGTGGGGACTGCATTTTACATTAATTTCTTAACAAATCCAGAAAAATCAATAGGAAAGATTAAGGCAGAGCAATTATACAATTTGTGAATATAGAAAAATACTAAATTTTACATGACTTACAAAAGGAATTTTAATGGCCTTCTTAAAAGATACCTTCCACTTTTAACATATCAATTTTATGTGTGGCAAAGTAAGGCTTCTTCCACACACCACCTAGAACTCAATATCTCATTGAGGCATTAATTTAGGTCAATCATATTGACATCACAAAATTGCATATAGGGACTGGGAAGGTGGCTCAGTGATATAGCATTTGCCTCACATGCATGAGGCCCTGGGTTCGATTCCTCAGTACCACATAAACAGAAAAGTCTGGAAGTGGCACTGTGGCTCAAGTGGTAGAGCACTAGCCTTGAGCTGAAGTGCTCAGGGACAGCACCCAGGCCTAGAGTTCAAGCCCCACAGCCAACAAAAAAATAATAATAATAAAAAAATAAAATTGCATGTAATGAAAATAGTTATTTCCAGAATAACAAAAAGACTGGAATTATAATTTGTAATTTCTTTTATAATTGTATGTCAATTTTCAGAGTAAAGTTTCAATTTTCTGAAATACTAGGATAATGTGATAGATGATAAGACTTTTAGTGATACAGACAGGTGTTTTCAGGTATACTTAAAACTTGCCTTATAATTTGATTGGAAGCTAATCTCAATGGAAGATGTTTTTGTTTATTTGATTTTGTGTGTGTGTGTGTGTTTGTGTGTGCAGTCCTGAGGATTGAACTCTGAGCTTGAATGTTTTCCCTTACCTTTTTCACTTAAGGTTTTTACTCTACTACTACTGCCATTATTTGTAATGATTAATTGAAGATAAGAGACTAGTGTACTTTCCTCCCTGGTTGGCTTCAAATCACTCTTCAGATCTCAACCTTCCTGGTAAGCGAGAATTACAAGTGTGAGCCATTCAACTTTGATGAAGATTTTGAAGATTAAGAGGATATACATTTCAGATTAATGACTAACTTCAAGTCTGGTTCAATCCCTAATAACACAAAAGTGAGGACATAGATACCATAAATACTGTATTAATCATTAGGTTCTAGCATCAAATCAAGCAGATTTCCAATCACTGCATATAAAAGTCACAAGAGAAATCCTAAATTCTGCAAAACTCTAAAAAATATCATAAGAAATATGTGTGGTTTAATCTGTATTTTTACAACTAAATCAATTTCCTGGAACGGATTGGGAGTTCCTAAAAATATTTTGTGTGAACATTTATATGTTACCAACTTTTATGCTGGATTGCTATTTTGACAGATGTAATAGTACTGATCCAAATGAGTAACAATCCATCAAAGGTGTGTGGGTGGCATACATAGTTGTGGTCATTTTAGCTGCTCTGGGTTGATGTCTTGCTTATGTACAGAACTGCTAAATAATGTGGAACATTTTTAAATTAATAAAGGATCTTCTATAACTGCTTCATAGTCTGGTTTTAAAGCCTAGGAACTGTTTTGGAAATAGTAATTCAAGGTCGGTTTACATTTAGTTTACATAGATGGTGGCAATAGCAATGCCAACAAAACCAGGACACTGTATCTAAGCAATCTTCTATATGAACAAATTTACAACATTCTGTACTGTGATCCTTTGTTTGAGAGATGATATTTTGAGACATTGAATAATAAAGGCATTTTATAAATATAAACATTTTTAGACCTACGTAAACTTTCAGTGTAACAAATGAGCATAAAGTCAATGTATAGTTAACAAAGTTGACCCCTGCTTTCACTGTATTTGATGTCAGTATAATTTGTGGAGGGGAAGGGGAAAAACAAGTAGTTTAAATAAGGATACAGGTGAACCTGTTGCAACAATGAGAAGTACACGTTGTCATGTCGAAAATGAACTTTACAACTTGGGGGGGGGGAGGATTGGGGGGGAGGGAGGATGGGAAGGGATGGGAAGGGTAAACAAAGGAGGAGGCTACAATGCTTGATAAGAAATGTACTCATGGGCTGGGATGTAGCTCAGTGGCAAAGCGCTTGCCTAGCAAGTGCAACGTCCTGGGTTCGATCCCCAGTACCAAAAAAGAAAAGACAAAAAAAAATACAGTTAAAAAAAACCCAAACAAAAAAAAAAACCAAGAAAAGTACTCATTATCTTGCCCATATAATTGTAACCCCTCTGTACAGTATTTTCACAATTAAAAATTAAAAATTAAAAAAAATAAATGTACTCACTATCTTGTCCACGTAATTGTAACACCTCCTTACAGTGTTTTCACAATAAAAAACTATCAACAATAAAAAAAAACAAAGTTGGACATTTAAAAGGCATTTTTGTGAATTGTTTTGCTTATTGGACTTTTAACTCAAGGTCTTAGCTTTGTTATATAGTTCTTTTCCCATGTGGCAACCATTTTGCTTTGGATATTTTTAAAATAAAGCCTCGCTTTTATGCTTGATGTACTCTGGACTGTGATTCTCCTATTTATGTAAAAAACATAAATAGGATGAAAGATATTTGTCACTTTGTCCATATTTTTAGTGACTGAGATGAGGTTTCATGAAGTTTTTGACAAGTTGGCCTCAAACCACTATCCTACTGATCTCTACCTCCCACGTGGTTATGATTACAGGTGTGAACCACCATACTGAATCACTTTCTCAGCTACTGATAAAACCAATTATGCTGATAAGTATAAGTTGAAGGACACTATCAAATATCAAGTTGACATTTGTTGAACACTCTGAATAAACATTCTTTTAAAGAGTACACACAAAACTCATTAGAATAAACCATATACAAGCATTATAAAACCAAAATAAATTAAACATCTTAGATACAGCAAAATATATTTTTGAACAATGTAAATGTACTAGATGAAAGATATTTGAAAATTTCCCAAATATTTAGAAATTTTTAAACCTACTGTATTCTAGATGTTGTTGTGCATGCCTGTAATCCCAGCACTTGGGAAGCTGAAGGAAGAAATTATAATTCTGAGACCTTCCAGTGATATATGATGATCTTATCTTTAAAAATAACAAAATAAAAACTATAATGTGAAAATACCTCAATTGAAAAATGTAATCAAAAGGCAAATGACAAAGTATTTTGAATCAAATAGAAAAGAAAATACAGATAGCAAAACTTGAGGCAACTGTTAGCAGTGAGAACCATAGCAATTGACTATATCATCACTTTAGGAAAAAGAAAATCTCACAGAAGAGCTATAGCTTGATCTGAAATGACTCCAAATACCTGGCGTTAAAGATCATGTTCAGCTTGGTTCTTGGGGACAGAACCTCAAAGGGAATTGCGGGGCACTTGTTTTTCCCTTTTCCTTTTTGTACAAGACCACAAAGTGAGTGAATTGTCTATATTGTCTTGCCCAAAGGTACAATTTTGATGTCCCAACACAGATCTAAACAAGGTAGTCAGCTGATCAAGAAATGAAACTTCTAAATATATCCATGGACACAAATGAAACTTTGTCCTTTATAAATTTCTTATCTCTGATATTTATTACAGTAATAAAAAATGACTAATAAACAGTGTTTCTCATATTCCACTTAAGAAAGTAGGAATGATATCAATTAAATGTGAGGAATATATGAAAGCAGATAATAGTATAAACAGAAATTCTTGAACTGTCAAATGATTTGGTAAACCAAAAACAAGTAGAAAAAAAACATGTTAGTTCAAGGATAATTAAAATTATGAATATGCTGATAAATAAATTTTCATTTTAAAAGGCAAATTCAAATTACCAATAATAGGGATATGATCATTGATCATAACAAGAAGGAATAATTTATAACAATTTATAACAACTTAATGTCAATATATTTTACTATTTACTAAAATGAACTAATCTTTTGAAATATATACATATATGTAATAAAATCAAGAAAAAATAGAAAGCTTAAAAAGTCTTTAGTCTTTGGAATTAAATAAGTATGCAATTAAGAACTTTCCAAGAGAGAAAACTACAGAGCTAGATGGTGGATTTTATCAAACAATTAAAAAATAAGTAATGTCAACTTTACACTAATTATTTCAGGAAATATCAGACAGTATTTTCTCAGCTCAAAATATAATCATGATTAACCTGATTTTTAAAAAATTGACAAAGTTATTACCGCATAAATAAATGAATGAATGAATAAATAAATAAATCATCCAGGAAATACAAGGTTTTGTAAAAACAGTTTTACAAAGTACTTGAACATTGATTAGGTCAATGAATAAAATGATAAGGTTAGCCGGGCGTCAGTGGCTCATGCCTGTAATCCTAGCTACTCAGGAGGCTGAGATCTGAGGATCGCAGTTCAAAGCCAGCCTGGGCAAGAAAGTCTGTAAAACTCTTATCTCCAATAAATCACCAGAAAACCAGAAGTGGCACTGTAGCTCAAGTGGTAGAGCGCTTGAGCTGAAAAGCTGAAGGACAGCACCCAGGCCCAGAGTTCAAGCCCCATGACCGACCCAAAAAAAAGAAATGATAAGGTACCATGACCTAGTACAATTATTCTTATACAAAAAATGAAAATTTTTTTAATTGTGAAAATACTGTACAGAGGGGTTACAATTACATGGGCAAGATAATGAGTACATTTCTTATCAAGCATTGTAGACTCCTCCTTTGTTTCCCCTTCCCGTCCCTTTCCATACTCCTCCCTCTCCCCAACCCAATCCTCCCCCTCCCCACCCCACCAAAGTTGTAAAGTTCATTTTCCACATAACGATTTGTACATCTCATTGTTGCAATAGGTCCACCTGTATCCCTATTTAAACGATCCAAAAAATGAATTTTAAATTGCAATCCAATTAATGTACTTTTTCATAGCAAATTAAAGCAGAATATTAAACACATGATCATACCAGTAGATGTATAAAATGCATGAAAAATTGAACTTTTAGCAAACTAGTACATTGACATTTTTGAATTAAAAATTTGGAATTAAAAATAAATTTATATAAAACCTGCCTCAGTTATAGTAGTTTGTGCTGAAGTTTCTTTCATAAGGTTAAAAGATTGCAAAGAGAAAAAGAAAAAGTGATAGACATCAAGAAAGGAATTTTATTCAAAGGAATATAATTACATCAGTTACATGAAAAGTGATAGAACTAAAGGTAATTATGTTAAGTGAAAAAGGAAGACAAATATGAAATTTCACTCACAGGTGGAATCTAGAAGTAAAAGGACATGCATATTAATGAAGAATATTTCACTTAAGACTATAGTTCTGTTACTGAGGATTTTTGTTTTGTTTGATATCATTTTGGATTAACTAGCCCCTTATTTCAATCTTAACCCAAAAGGATATATTTTTCTCTTTTTGCTCATTGTTATTATTAAGTAGTTGCACAGTGGAGTTACAATCCTGTAAGTTTATGAGTACAATGCTTCTTGGTTAATATCACCCCTTCCTTTGTTTTCACCCATTTCCCCCATCTCATATCCACTCTCAAGTAACATTCCTGTCATTTCTACATATACACAGAAGAATCACATTTACACATCTTATTTTTTCCATTTAAGAAAGCAATTTATGAATACAATGCATCATAATAAAACATTACTTTTTTCAACATTCTCACACATCCCTTCCTACTTCATTCTTTTTGTTTTGTTTTGTTTTGTTTTTGTTTTTTTGTTGGTGGTGGGGCTTGAACTCTAGGCTTTGGAGCTGTCCCTGACCTCTTCAGCTCAAGGCCAGCACTCTACCACTTGAGCTACAGCACCACTTCCAGTTTTCTAGTGGTTTATTGGAGATACGAGACTCATGGACTTTCCTGCCTGGGCTGGCTTTGAAACATGATCCTCAGATCTCAGCCTTCTGAGTAGCTAGGATTATAGGCGTGAGCCACCGGCGCCTGGCCCTACTTCATTCTTTAATCATTCTTAATTTTTTTTTTTTTTTTGTCGGTCGTGGGGCTTGAACTCTGGGCCTGGGCGCTGTCCCTCAGCTCTTCAGCTCAAGGCTAGCGCTCTACCACTTAAGCTACAGCGCCACTTCCGGTTTTCTGGTGGTTTATTGGAGATAGGAGTCTCACGGTCTTTCCTGCCCGGGCTGGCTTTGAACTGCGATCCTCAGATCTCAGCCTCCTGAGTAGCTAGGATTACAGGCGTGAGCCACCGGCGCCCGGCTTCATTCTTAATTTTGTAGGATGTGCATTGAATTCTTGACTGCATTCTCCCTCTCTTCTCCTCTTCATTCATCTACCTATTTCTTCTTGACCCCAGCCCACAAACCTGCTTCAACTATATACTTCTTGGTGTATTAGTCACCAGTTGAAAAGCAAGGCCTTGAATTTGCTATTCAATATAAATGGTCTTTATCTATTTATATGTATCTATTTATATGTTGGTGGGCACTGAGTTTGATTCCCAATTTGTCTCTTGTGAATCAAACAACAATAAATACAGATGTTCAGCAATCTCTACTGTATACTGCTTTGTTTTTATTTGAGTTATTCCAAATAGGTATAGAGCAAACAATACAGTAGCTCTACTTTTAGTTTTCTGAGGAGCCTGAATTAGTACAACTAAAGTGAATTCAGTAATTTTCATTTCCACATCAGTATATAAAGTTTTATTTTTTTCCCAACATGTATACTAATCAGAATTAGTGGTTTTCTTTAGCCATTCTGCCAGGAGTGAGATGTAATTTTAATGCCATTTTAAATTTTATTTCTTTTATGTTTAAGAACAAAGGAGGAGGCTGCAATGCTTGGTAAGAAATGTATGCATTATCCTGCTCATATAATTGTAACCCCTCTGTAGTATGTTCACAAATAAAATAAAATAAATAAATTTTTTAAAAAGCAAAAAAAAAAGAATGTTGAATTTTTCTTTATGATATTAGCCCTTTATGCCTCTTTTGAAAACTGCCATTTACTAATGAAGTTATTTGCTCTTTCAAAGTTATTTTTTCTCTTTGTATATTCTATTTTCTAATTTCTTATTAGATTTTTAACTGGCAAAGGCTTTCTCCCAGCCAGGCACCAGTGGTTCATGCCTGTAATCAGAGCTACTCAGGAGCTGAGATCTGAGGATCGCAGTTCAAAGCCAGCCTGGACAAGAAAAGTCTGTGAAACTCTTATCTCCCTTAAACTACTAGAAAATTGGAAGTGGTGTTATGGCCCAAGTGGTAGAGCAATAGCCTTGAGCTAAAGAGCTAAGGGATAGTGCCCAGGCCCAGAGTTCAAGTTCCACAACCGACAAAAAATAAAAAACAAAAAAAAAAACAAGTGATAAAAAAATATATTGTATACAATCACCTAAATAGTATTCGATCTTAAGATTATAATAAACAATTCACTACCAATAACATCCAGTTTTCTAACCTTGATATTGTAACTTCAATATGGAATGGATGGTTTCCTTTCTAGTCATGTCTATTTGGTATTGTAAATGGTCCTGTACAAAATTGGCTATATCATTAGCAGATCATGGGAAAATTTTTTTGCTGTAATTTCAATGGATATGATTTCTGTTTTTACCTTGTATCTCAGGACACTGTAAGGAAGTCATAAACTGTATCCTAGAGCTCTTAGAAGTTGTTGTCATGCTTATTTATATTTTAGTTCTATCTGAGTAGAGTACTCACTCAACCTTACCTTCATATTCTTATATTCTCTGTTCTTCTCTATGTTGTTTAATGCTGCTGCTTTGCATTGCAGTTTTTCACTACTGATATGGTTTTCCCAGACTCACAATTTCCTTACTGAATTTATTATCCACATGTCTAAATTTCTTGTCTAGGAATTAAATCTCTGGTTTTGATTACTGAAATTTTATGAGATTTTAGAGAAATCATGATATCTTATACTTGTACCATAGTAATTTTGTTTCATATTGTGGCATACAAATATAAGGTTGGCTATTTTTCACTAAACCAAAGAAAAGAGCAAGCTTAAATCATGATAATATCTTCCACTTCAAACCAAACAATACATTTAAATGATGAAGTATAAAATTGGAAATGACAATCATTACTCCTATAAGGTTATAAGAGAAAATAACTAATTACAAAAGAAAGGACAGTATTTGTCACAGTGTGAACTAGGAGTTAAAATTTTATTAAAGTTATAGATATTTAGCCAGTTGCTATTGACTCAGATCTGTACTTCTAGGTCCTAAGGAGATTTGGATCTGGAGGACTCAAAGACAGTGTAGACAGAAAAATATGAGATGTAATTTAAGCATTGCCAATTGTTGTTTTTAAATGTATTAAAAACAAAGGAATGTGTGAAGAGGAGAAAAAAGTAGATGGAGACAATTAGGAGAATATAGGTGAAGATATAAGAAACAATACCATATATGAATATGTTATTATTGTTCAGGAGAAATTTCATATAGTCAGGGAAGGAAAATATGAATTTAAAAATTGAAAAAAATAAAAATCAATACTTATTTCTTGCTGAAGAGTGTATGTTGGCCAGGCTACACTGACAGAGCAACTGTTTTCTTCTTTCCTGGACCTCAGAAAGGTTTTGGCTCTCCCAAAGTATTTACTCTGTTTCTCAGTCATCCTCTAGACACAAAGTTTCCCTTGAGGTCCCCTGGGTGGAACCAAGTTATTGTAAGCCAGTTAATACCCTGATCAGGGGAATGCAGAGAATTCAAGATGGATCCTAACACAGAAGTAGAGAACAGGTGGCAGAACAAGTCTTGTAAAACAGCATCTCGGGTAGCAAGGCAGAGGATCCTTGGAGATAGAGCAAACCTTTCCATAGCAACAGTTGGTCTTTCCTAGCACTCTACATCCATGTACATGAGACAATGGGACAGTGGTGTATGAAAATGGGTTCCACGAATTTTTTAAATGTTTTTTATTGTGAAAACACAGTGCAGAGGGATTACAGTTACATGAGCAAGATAATGAGTACAATTTTTAATTTTTTTATTGTGAAAATACCATACAGAGGGATTACAATTACATGAGCAAGTTAATAAGTACATTTCTTACCAAGCATTGTTGGCTCCTCCTTTGTTTTTCCCGTACCATCCCTGCCCTACCATCTACACGACTATACCCCCTCCTAACACCCCCCCACACACACTGTCTCCCCCACCAAAGTTGTAAACTTTGTTATTCTAATCCAGCATTATTGCCCCCTCCTTTGTTTTTCCCCTACCATCCCTTCCCTCCCACCCCCTCAAATACCCTCCCTCCGCCTCTTGTCTAAAATGTAAAATTCATTTTTTGTCATAGCATCTTGTACATCTCATTTTTGCAATGGGTCAACGTTTATCCCTATTTAAAGTGCTTTCCTTTCCTCTCCTCAAATTATACCAACATCAAATACAGTGAAAACAGGGGTTATACCATGGGGAAGGAGCATCTAAAGCAACAACAACAAAAAAAATCACCTGGTACCTTATAAAGAGTTAGAGACAATAGCAAGGAAGAAAAAATCACTTATGTCCCTATCTTGGGGTTCTTTTCGCTTAACATCATCTTATCTGAGCTTTTCTGCTTATCCCAGATATATAATAGTTATTGCAAATAAAAGAAACCATGGGACGTTGGTTCTTTGAGCCTGGCTTCAAAAAAGCATTTAACAAGATCCAACACCCCTTTATGATAAAGGCTGTGGAAAAACTAGGAATCCATGGAACATTCCTCAATACAATAAAGGCTCTATATGAAAAACCTACAGCCAGCATTATATTCAATGGTGAAAAACTACAAACATTTCCTCTAAACTCAGGAACAAGACAAGGATGTCCAATCTCTCCACTTCTCTTCAATTTAGTATTAGAATGAATAGCTACAACAATAAGACAAGATACAAACATAAAGGGGATCCAAATCAGGAAAGATCAAGTAAAACTCCTTCTTTGCAGATGACATGATCTTGTATTGGACCCCACTTCCAAATTAATTACAGGAGCTGGCAAAGTAGCAGGGTATAAAATTAACCCTCAAAAATCAATGGCTTTTCTGTATACCAACAATGAGAAGAGCGTGGCTGAAATTAGGAAAGCAACTCCATTCATAATAGCCCCACAAAAAAATAAAATACCTAGGAATTAACTTAACCAAAGAAGTGAAGGACCTCTATGATGAAAACTTTAAAAACCTGAAAAAGTAAATCAAAACAGAATTTAGAAAGTGGAAAAACCTCCCATGCTCCTGGATTGGAAGGATCAACATCGTGAAAATGTCAATACTTCCCAAGGCTATCAACAAATTCAATGGGATGCCTATCAATATTCCAATCTCATTCTTCAAGGAAATAGAAGAGGTAATCCAAAAATTCATATGGAACAATAAAAGACCCTGAATAGCAAAAACAAAAGTTTTAATATATTTTTATTGTAAAAATAGTGTACAGAGGGGTTACAGTTACATGAGTAAGGTAAGGAGCACATTTCCTATTGAGCATTGTTATCTCCTCCTTTGTAAAATTCATTTTCAACATAGTGTCTTGTACATCTCATTGTTACAATGGGTCAACTTGTATCCCTATTTAAGCAATTTGTTTTTTCTCTTCCCCTCCTTGAATTAGAAAAGTTTATATACAAGATGCAGGGTACCAGAACAAATACAGTGAAAACAGGGGTTATACCATGGGGGAAGAACATACAAAAGAAACAAAAAAATCACATACTAAATTATAACTACATTAAAAAAAATAGCAAGGAAGGGGTTCCAGGAAGATGGCGGAGGAGAAGCTAGAATCTGAACAAGCTCTCGCATAAAGAGCAGTTTTAGAGTTCCAGTGAACAGTCCTAAGCCAGAGAATCACACCAAGTGTGCCATCACAGGACAGAGAGTTAGACAAGAGAGGGAAAGCCAAGGCAAGAAGACACATCTGAGCGCCTGCCAGCCGCCGCCGCGGCGGCAGCGGCAGGGTCGCGGCGGAGAACGCAGCCGGGGCCATAACTGAGCACTCACACAGAGTCCAGGATGAAGGAGCCAGGCTCAGCTGGCGAGAGGATTCTACTCAACACCAGCAAGAACTGACAAGGAGCGGACATCTTCGTCCTGCAGTTTGCAGACCAGAGACGACCCAGGATCCAAGACTCGACATGAGTAGAAGCCCAACGTCCTCACTCCTTCTCAGGGAGCAGAGGAGGGAAGGCCACCCCTACCCCCCAGCACCAGAGATCTCCATCTTGGATACCGACAAAGCTGGGAGGAGCTGCCAGCTCCAATTCAGGCCTTGGAATAAAACGAGTCATTTAGCAGGTCACAAGAACTTAACGGTGAAGTGACGTGCCAGACTCAGCTCCATCTAGGGAAAAGTCACCCAGCTCAGGCGCCAGCCATTGGAGTGGCTTTCCTCACTGGGTAACCAGAGCCAGAGGCTGCCCCTCCCTCTAGCAGCCTCAACAATCAATTGAAAAACAGAAACCCTGAGAATGGCTCCAGGCTGGGCTCTGTGAGTTTTTTCACAAAATAGCCCCAGGGAAAAGCTACTGATTGTTGAAAGGCCTCAAGTCTACCCAGAACCTAGCCTCACCACTGCATCCCCCTCTTTTGTGATTCTCAAAGCAGATCACCCTCCCATTAAACTAATCTGGGAGGGGGATCTCAAAATCTTGGGTAAAGCAGAGCATTTTTCTGCCTGTTCGAACAAACTGACTTAAGAAACCAATCAAGCCACAGGACCTCAAGCTGACCAGAGACTCCAACAAGAGGCTGGTTACAGACAAAAGGGAGATACAGGATTCTTCCCACCCCTCCCAAAAAAATCAATAAAAAAAATCAAAGAACTTTTTTTTGTCTTCTTCTTCTTTTCTTTTTTTTTTCTTTTTTTCTTTTGGTACCTTATATATATCAAAAATTTTTTACCTTTTAAAAATTTTATTAATCTTTAATTTTTGCCTTTTTTGAAAAAATAATTGTTTTCCAGTAACTTTTTTTTCCTCTTATAATTTTTATTTTAGGAATATGTGAATGTGAGTTTTCCTTTCTTTTCTTGTCTTCGTTCTCTTTTTCTTTCTTTCTTAACTATCTTTTTGTTTTTTTGTCTAGCTCTACTGAACTTCTGATCTTTTTTTCGCCCTTTCTTATCCTTTTCACGTTTTCCTCTCTTTTGATCTTCTTTATGTGACTTAACTCTTGTCCTGCACATCCTCAGATAAACCCTTAGTTAACTAGTAGACCCTATCCCCCATTGTGTACACACTTAATCCACAAATTTATTACTCAATTCAAAACTTCTGAGACTTAAATCCCTTAAAAGCAGTACTACCTCTTTATACCTATATAATATTTTAAGCATTTTTTTAAGTTTTTCACTTCTCCTCTATGTCCCTTCCCTTCTATTAATATACTCACATTCCTCTCTAAATAGATGGTCGTTTGATCTACATAATAATATTAATTTTTACATTTCTATTTTTTTCTGGTCTCTTTTCATTTCCCTCTCACTTTCTTCCTTTTCTCTCTCTCTCTACTTGCATCCTACCCAACCTATTTCCTGCATTGGGATTAGGACATAGTTAACTCTCCCTGTGCCTCCCCACACCAATCTATTCCTATTTTTACCCACATCTCTCCCTAACCCTAATAATTTCTGGTTTTCCAAACTCTTCTCTGTGGTTCGAAGCCCATTAACATATAATTATTTGATGTTGAATAGATGTATCTGTTGAACTAGATTATATCTGTAGACTATTGACTGTACAAATCCAAACTTTGATTGATGGTTGCCTAAAGATAGTGTTCTAGCACAAAAGTGGTTCTATTTTCATCTCAAATGGGCAGAGTAAGCTGGAAAAATACAAGAAAAATGGCAAATCTGGATATCTCAATTCCCAATCTTGATAATCAGGGGTCAGAACAGATAATGAATAATCCAGAGGAGAGTTCCCAAATAGCTCTACAAACACTGCTGGCAAACATGATAAATGAGAAGTTTGACAACTTACAAAGGACTCTGTACGAGCGTGAAAGGGAGAGAGAGGAGGCATCCCAAATGCTTATACAGGAATATCATAAGCATGAGGAAGCTACTCAAAAACTGATACAGGATTTGCGTGAACAACTTGAGAATACTCAAAGAGAAAGGGAGGAATGGCATGAGCAGGCTGAGAACACTCGAAGAGAACTGCAGGAATCCCATTAACGGGAGGAAAGAGAACTACAGGAATCCCACGAACGGGAGGAAGCTAATCAAACTGCAATACAGGAATTGAGAGACCAGGTAGAGAATAAACAAAGATCACTAAAGGCATTCATGGAATCCATTAACAAAGAGCTGAAGGAAGTCAGGGAGACCACAAAGGGAATGCTGAATGGAACCCAACAGAAGGAATAGGAGTCCAAAGAAACCATAACCAAGCAACTAAGTGATTTGAGAACAAACACTGAACACCAAATTAAGGAAGTAAAGAAATTCATACAAGACCTAAAACAGAGCTTCAACAAAGAACTTGAAGCCATCAAAGCTCACCAATTAGAAGGAAAAGAGATAAAAAAAACAAAGTAGAAAGTCTTGACAGCAGGTTAGACCATGCAGAAGATCGAATCTCAGGGATTGAAGACAGCCTAGATATTATAGAGAAAGAACATACAACCATCCAAGACAAGTCCAAGAAATATGATAGATCTATCCAAAACCTGGAAGACACCATCAGAAGGCCTAATCTAAGGATAATGGGTGTAGAGGAGCACCTAGAAACAGAAGTTAATGGTCTAGGATATTTGTTTAACAGGATCTTAGCAGAGAACTTCCCAAACATACAAAAAGATAGGCCTATTCAGATACAAGAAGCTTTTAGAACCCCAAATAGACCAGACCAGAATAGGACATCCCACTGTCACAGTATAATCCAAGCAGGATCAACTCAGACCAAGGAAAAGATCCTGAAAGCTGTCAAGGAGAAAAGGGTAATCACGTATAAAGGGAAACCAATTAAAATCACCTCAGATTTCACAGCAGAGACAATCAAAGCAAGAAGAGCCTGGAATGATGTATGCCATGCCCTAAAAACAAACAACTATCAACCAAGAATACTGTACCCAGCTAAACTCTCCTTGATAACTGAAGGCCAAATAAAAACCTTCCATAGCAAAGAAAAATTGAAACAATACATCTCCACCAAACCAGCCCTACAAAAGATTCTTAAAGATGTCCTACACATAGAAAACCAACAAGACCGCAATAAAGGACAAGAAACTGCACCCAAACTGAGAATCCAAGAACGATAGGAAGAAGCAGTTTTTGCAGCCCCTAAGAAGGTGGATAACATGGCAGGAACTCCCAAATACCTCTCAGTCCTATCTCTTAACGTTAACGGGCTGAACTCTCCAACTAAGCGACATAGACTGTCTAGTTGGATTAAAAAACAAGACCCTTCTAACTGCTGCCTGCAGGAGTCACATCTTGCCTGTAAAAACAAACACATTTTCAATGTTAATGGCTGGAACAAAATCTACCAAACAAACGGTCCCCATAAACAGGCGGGAGTTGCAATCCTCATATCAGATAAAATAGACTTCAAATTAAAATTCGTGAGAAGAGATAAAGAAGGTCCCTACATACTAATCAAAGGATCTCTCCTTCAGGAGAATATTACAATTCTAAACATCTATTCACCAAACAATGGAGCACCCAAATTTATCAAAGAAACACTACTTTCCCTCAAATCCCATATAGATCCAAAGACATTAATTGTTGGGGATTTTAACACACCACTCTCCCCACTAGATAGATCAACTCGGCAAAAACTCAACAGAGAAACCGCAGATCTAAACAGCTGCATAGATCAACTAGACTTAACAGACATCTACCGAATATTTCACCCAGCAGCATCAGAATACACGTTTTTCTCAGCAGCACATGGAACGTTTTCTAAAATAGACCACATTTTAGGCCACAAAGCAAACTTGTCTAAATTCAGAAACATTGAAGTTATACCTTGCATCCTCTCTGACCACAAGGGAATAAAATAAGAACTCAACACCAAAAGCCACCAAAGAAAGTCCAGCATCACATGGAGGCTGAACAACACACTGCTGAATCATGAGTGGGTCATGGAAGAGATTAGAAAGGAAATTAAAATGTTCATGCTATTCAACAAAAATGAACACACAAATTACCAGCTCCTCTGGGACACAGCAAAGGCAGTACTCAGAGGCAAGTTTATAGCTCTGAGCTCCTACATCAACAAATTGGAGAGATCTGAAACTAACAATTTAATGACACATCTAAACCTCCTTGAAAAAGAGCAGCAAGATAAACCCCAATCCAGTAGACGGAAAGAAATAATCAAAATTAAATCAGAATTAAATGAATTAGAATCCAAAAAAACTATAGAAAGAATCAACAAAACAAAGAGTTGGTTCTTCAAAAAACTTAACAAAATTGACAGACCCTTAGCAAACCTTATCAGAAAAAGGAGCGAACACACCCAAATTAATAAACTCAGAGATGAGAATGGAAACATCACCACGGAAACAAGCAAGATTCAGAACATTATAAGGGAATACTTCTCAAAACTTTATGCTAATAACTTTGAGAACTTGACAGAAGTGGACCTTTTCCTAGCAAATATTGACATGCCAAAACTAAACCAAGATGAGTTAAAGCAGCTTAACAGGCCCATATCAAACACTGAAATAGAAACAGCAATAAGAGACCTCCCAGCTAAGAAAAGTCCAGGACCAGATGGTTTTACAGTGGAATTTTACAAGGCCTTCAAAGCAGAGCTCACACCAATACTCCTCCAAAACTTCAATGAAATTGAAAGAGAAAGCTCACTACCGAACACATTCTATGAAGCCATCATAACCCTCATCCCAAAACCAGGCAGGGACTCATCAAAGAAAGAGAACTATAGACCCATTTCTTTGATGAACATTGATGCAAAACTTCTCAACAAAATTTTGGCCAATCGACTACAACAATTCATCCAAAAAATCATACACCATGATCAAACAGGATTCATTTCAGGGATGCAAAGCTGGTTCAATATACGCAAATCAATTAATATTACACATCACATCAACAGGAGCAAGAATAAGAACCACATGGTTATCTCAATAGATGCAGAAAAAGCATTTGACAAGATCCAACACCCCTTTATGATGAAGGTTCTGGAAAAATTAGGAATCCATGGAATATTCCTCAATACAATAAAGGCTGTATATGACAAACCTACAGCCAGCATTATACTCAATGGTGAAAAACTAAAGCCATTTCCTCTTAACTCAGGAACAAGACAAGGATGCCCACTCTCTCCACTTCTCTTCAATCTAGTATTAGAATGCCTAGCTACAGCAATAAGACAAGATGCAGACATAAAGGGGATCTAAATAGAGAAAGAAGAAATAAAACTCTCCCTTTTGCAGATGACATGATCTTGTATTTAAAGAATCCATAGACTCCACTCCCAAATTACTCAAGCTGGTTCAATACTTTGGCAAAGTAGCAGGTTATAAAATTAACCCCCCAAAATCAATGGCTTTTCTGTATGCCAACAATGAGAAAAGTGTGGCTGAAATGAGGAAAGCAACTCCATTTGTAATAGCCCCACAAAAAATAAAATACCTAGGAATTAACTTAACCAAAGAAGTGAAGGACCTCTATGATGAAAACTTTAAAATCTTGAAAAAGGAAATCAACACAGAACTTAAAAAATGGCAAAACCTCCCATGCTCCTGGATTGGAAAGATTAAAATCGTGAAAATGTCAATACTTCCCAAGGCTATCTACAAATTCAACGTGATACCTATCAAAATTCCACCCTCATTCTTCAAGGAAATAGAAGAGGCAATCCAAAAATTCATATGGAACAATAAAAGACCCCGAATAGCAAAAACGCTCCTCAAAGGAAAGAACACTGCTGGAGGAATATCAATACCAAATTTCAAACTCTACTATAAAGCCATAGTAATCAAAACAGCTTGGTATTGGCATAAGAACAGACCTCAGGACCAATGGAATAGAATTGAAAACCCAGAAATGAACCTACAGACCTATAGCCATCTAATCTTCAATAAGGAAGCTAAAACAATAGAAAGGAAGAAAGACAGCCTCTTCAGTAAATGGTGCTGGCAAAATTGGTTAACTACATGTAGAAAACTAAAGGTAGATCCTTATATATCACCCTGCACCAGAATCAACTCCAAATGGATCAAAGACCTTGAACTCAAAGCAGACACTCTGAAAACATTACAGGTTGGAATAGGAGAAACCCTAGGTCTCCTTGGCTCAGGCCGAAATTTTCTGAATAGAGACCTGAAAGCACAACAAATCAAAGAATGGTTGGACAAATGGGATTGCATAAGGTTGCATAGCTTCTGCAGGGCAAATGACATAGCTAGCAAGATCAATAGAATGCCCACCGATTGGGAGAAGATCTTTACTAGCCATACAACGGACAAGGGTCTCATATCTAATATATACTTGGAACTCAAAAAATTAAACCACCCAACAACAAATCCTCAAAGAAACAACTGCCCAATAAATAAGTGGGCGAAAGACTTAAAGAGAAGCTTCTCTGAAGAAGAAAGAAGGATGGCCAATAGACAGATGAAGAAATGTTCAACATCCCTAGCCATAAAAGAAATGCAAATCAAAACAACATTGAGATATCACCTCACTCCAGTTAGAACAGCAAAAATCAAGAACTCTAACAACAACAGATGCTGGAGGGGATGTGGACAGAAAGGAACCTTACTTAATTGTTGGTGGGAATGTAAACTTGTTCAACCACTTTGGAAAGCAGTATGGAGGTTCCTCAAAAGACTTCACGTGGAGCTCCCCTATGACCCAGCAATCCCACTTTTGGGCATTTACCCAAATGTTTACAAACAAGACCACACTAAAGCTACCAGCACAACAATGTTTATTGCAGCATTATTTACCATAGCTAAGATATGAACCAACCCAGATGCCCTTCAGTAGATGAATGGATCAAGAAAATGTGGTATATATACATAATGGAATTCTATGTCTCCATCAGAAAGAATGATATTGCCCCATTTGTTAGGAAATGGAAAAACTTAGAAAAAATTATATTAAGTGCAGTAAGCCAGGCCCAAAGAAACATAGGTCCCATATTTTCCCTTATTTTCAATATCTAGTATATGTATGAGTCAAGCGGAAAAGGTCAGATAATGTGATGTCAGGAAAATGAACCCTCAGATATGTATTTTAATGTTTTTTCTTCCATGCATGTGTTTCTAACTCATTTATAAGATTATCTCTTTGTTGCTTTGTATGTCCCTCCCCCACAGTATAACCCCTGCTTTCACTATATTTGATGTCAGTATAACTTGAGGAGGAGATGGGGAAAAAACAGTTGTTTAAGGATACAGGTGGACCTGTTGCAACAATGAGAAGTACAAGTTGTCATGTCCAAAACAAGCTTTACAACGTGGGTGCAGAGTGGGGGGGAAGGGTGGGAAGGAGAAAGATTAGGATTGGGGGGGAGGGGGGAGGCTGGGAAGGCATGTGAAGGGTAAACCAAAGGAGGAGGCTGCAATGTTTTTTAAGAAATGTACGCATTATCCTGCCCATGTAATTGTAACCCCTCTGTACAGTATGTTCACAAATAAAATTAAATTAAATTTAAAAAAAAACTATAGCAAGAACGAAAACTTTTGTCCCTGTCGTGGGATTCATTTTACTTAACATCAACTCACACAATCATATATACATAGCTTTTGCTTGTTCTAGACATGTACTAGTTATTGCAAATAAGGGAAACCATGGGACCTATGTTTTTGGGCCTGGCTTACTTCATTTATTAGGATTTTTTCCAAGTCTTTCCATTTCCTTACAAATGGAGTTATGCCATTCTTTCTGATGGAGGCATAGGATTCCGTTGTGCATATATATCACATTTTCTTGATCCATTCATCTACTGAGGGGCATCTGAGTTGGCTCCATATATTAGCTATGATAAATAATGCTGCAATAAACATAGTTGTGCTGGTAGCTTTACTGTACCCTTGTTTGTGATCATTTGGGTAAATGCTCAAAAGTGGGATTGCTGGGTCATAGGGAAGGTCTATGTGGAATCTTTTGAGGAACCTCCATACTACTTTCAAAGGGGTTGAACAAGGTTACATTCCCACCAATAATGCAGTAGGGTAGGGTTCCCTTTTGGCCACATCTCCTCCAGCATCTGTTGTTATTAGAGTTCTTGATTATAGCCATTCTAACTAGGGTGAGGTGGAAACCCAATGTTGTTTTGATTTAGATTTATTTTATGGCTAGAGTAGTTGAGCATTTCTTTATGTGTCTATTGGCCATTCTTATTTCCTCTTCAGAGAAGTTTCTCTTTAACTCTTTAGCCCACCTTTTTTGGGGGGCAGTTGTTTCTTTGAGGATTTGTTGTTGGGGGATTTAACTTTTTGAGTTCGAAGTATATTGTTGGAATGAGAACCTTGTCTGTTGTATGGCTAGTGAAGATCTTTTCTCAATCTGTGGGCTTTCTATTGATCTTGCCAGCTATGTCCTTTGCCATGCAGAAGTTGAACAGTTTCATGCAATCCCATTTGTCTAATCTAAACTTGATTTGTTGTATTTCTCGATCTCTATTAAAAATTTTTGGCCTGTGCCAAGGAGCCCTAGAGTTTCTCATATTCTTTCCTGTAATGTTTTCAGACTGTCTGCTTTGACATTGAGGTCTTAATCCATTTCGAGTTGTTTCTGGTGAAGGGTGATATATAAAGATCTAGCTTTAGTTTTATACAGGTGATTAACCAATTTTGCCAGCACCATTTACTGAAGAGGCTGTCTTTCTTCCATTCTATTTTTTTTAGCTTCCTTATCGAAGATTAGGTGGCAATAGGTCTCTAGGTTCATTTCTGCATCTTCAGTTCTACGCCATTGGTCCTGAGGTCTGTTCTTGTGTCAGTACCAAGCTCTTTTGATTATTATGGCTTTGGAGTAGAGTTTGAAATTTGGTATTGATATTCCTCCAGCACTATTCTTTCTGTTAAGGATTGTTTTTGCTATTGGGGTCCTTTATTGGTCCATATGAATTTTTGGATTACCTCTTCTATTTCATTGAATAATGAGGCTGGGATATTGTTAGGTATCACATTGTATTTGTAGAAAGCCTTTGGAAGTATTGCCATTTTCACAATGTTGATCCTCCCAATTGAAGAGTGTGGGAGGTTTTTCTACTTCCAAAATTCTGCTTTAACTTCCTTTTTCAGGTTTTTAAAGTTTTCATCATAGAGGTCCTTCACTTCTTTAGTTAACTCCTAGGTATTTTATTTTGTGTATGTGTGGGGGGCTATTGCAAGAGGAGTTGTTTTCCTGATTTCAGCTGCGCTCTTCTCATTGTTGGCATACAAAAAAGCCATTGGTTGTTGAGGGTTAATTTTATACCCTGCTATTTTGCCAGTTTCTGTTCAGATCCTGTTATTTGGGAGTGGAGTCCATGGGATTCCTTAAATACAAGATCATGTCATTTGCAAAAGGGAGAGTTTTCCTTCATCTTTCCCTATTTGGATCCCCTTTATGTTTGCATCTTGCCTATTGCTATAGCTAGGCATTCTAATACTAAATTGAAGAGAAATGGAGAGAGTGGACATCCTTGACACATTCCTGAATTTAGAGGTAATGGCTTTAGTTTTTCACCATTAAGTATAATGCTGGCTGTAGGTTTGTCATATAGAGTTTTTGAAATTTTATTTTATTTTATTTTTTGGTGGGGTCCGGTCGTGGGGCCTGAACTCTGGGCCTGGGTGGTGTCCCTCAGCCCTTCAGCTCAAGGCTAGCGCTCTACCACTTGAGCCACAGCGCCAGTTCTAGCTTTTTTCTTTTTGTGTATGTGATGCTGAGGAATTGAACCCAGGGCCTCAGGCATGCAAGGCAAGCGCTATACTACTGAGCCACCTTCCCAGCCCCACAGAGCTTTTATTATATTGAGGAATGTTCCATGGATTCCTTGTTATTCGATAGCCTTCATCAAAAAGGGGTGTTGGATCTTGTCAAATGCTTTTTATGCATCTATTGAGATAATCATGTGGTTTTAATTCTTGCTCTTGTTGATGTGATTAATTATATAAATTGATTTGCATATACTGAATGAGCTGCTTTGCATCCCTGAAATGAATCCTGTTTGATCATAGTGTATGATTGTTTTCATGAGTTGTTGAAGCTGATTGGCCAAAATTTTGTTGAGAAGTTTTGCATCAATGTTCATCAAAGAAATGGGTCTATAGTTCTCTTTCTTTGAGGAGTCCCTGCCTGGTTTTGCGATTAGTGTTATGATGGCTTCATAGAAAGAGTTTGGTTGTGAACTTTTTCTTTCAATTTCATTGAAGAATTGAAGGAGTATTGGGGTGAGTTCTCTTTGAATGCCTTGTAGAATTCTACTGTCAAACATTCTGGATCTGATCTTTGTGTAGTCTCATCCTACTCACACAATTCCTGTATTAGTTTTGATTAGTTTACTCATGCTCACACAATTCCTTCATTAATCTTTGTCTATTCTCAGCCTGTTCATGCAATTCCTGTATTAGTCTTTGATTAGCTTCCTCACACTCATGGAATTCCTGTATTAATCTTTGGCTAGCCTCCTCTTGCTTGCAAAATTCCTGTATTAAGTGCTCAGATCTGTCTCCTTAACCAAACTGCATGGATTTTTCCTCTCTGGCAAAACTCTCTGTACTGTGATGACACACTTGGTTGGTGTGACTCTCAAACCTAGGACTTTTCATTGTAACACTGAAACTGCTTTCTATGCAAGAGCTTGTTTAGCCTGCAGCTTCTCCTGTGCCATCTTCCTACAGACTCTCCACGAAATTTTTATATCACACGTCTTACAAGATAGGAAGTAGAGTGTAGCTCTGGCCACAGGGAGATTTACACTCTCCATCCAGATCTTCTTGGATAATGTTCTCATAGCAAAACTGTGACCTACATGGTCAACACTCTTCACTTACCAACATAATGTAGTCTGGCCACAGGGAGATTTATACTTTCCATCCAGATCTTCTTTTTTTTTAATTTTTTTTTGTGAACATACTGTACAGAGGGGTTACAATTACATGGGCAAGATAATGAGTACATTTCTTACCAAGCATTGCAGCCTCCTCCTTTGTTTACCCTTCACATCCCTTCCCAGCCTCCCACCAGCCCCCTACCCAATACCCCCCCGCACCAAAGTTGTACAGTTCGTTTTTGACATGACAACTTGTACTTCTCATAGTTGCATCAGATCCACCTGTATCCTTAAACGACTTGTTTTTCCCCATCTCCTGCACAAATTATACGGACATCAAATATAGTGAAGGCAGGGGTGATAGTGTGGGGGAGAGACATACAAAGCTACAAAAAATGATCTTATAAATGAGTTAGAAACAAATGCATGAAAGAAAAAACATGTAAATACATATCTAAGGGTTCATATTCCTAACATCACATTATCTGACCTTTCCTGCTTGACTCATACATATACTAGATATTACAAATAAGGGAAACCATGGGACCTATGTTTCTTTGGGCTTGGCTTACTTCACTTAATATAATTTTTTCCAAGCCTTTCCATTTCCTAACGAATAGGGAAATATTCTTTCTGATGGAGGCATAGAATTCCATTGTGTATATATACCACATTTTCTTGATCCATTCATCTACTGAAGGGCATCTGGGTTGGTTCCATATCTTAGCTATGGTAAATAATGCTGCAATAAACATAGTGGTGCTGGTAGCATTAGTGTGGTCTTGTTTGTAAACATTTGGGTAAATGCCCAAAAGTGGGATTGCTGGGTCATAGGGGAGCTCTATGTGGAGTCTTTTGAGGACACTCCATACTGCTTTCCAAAGTGGTTGAACAAGTTTACACTCCCACCAACAATGAAGTAAGGTTCCCTTCTGTCCACATCCCCTCCAGCATCTGTTGTTGTTAGAGTTCTTGATTATAGCATTCTAACTGGGGTGAGGTGGTATCTCAATGTTGTTTTGATTTGCATTTCTTTTATGGCTAGGGAGATTGAGCATTTCTTTATGTGTCTATTGCCATCCTTCTTTCTTCTTCAGAGAAGTTTCTCTTCAAGTCTTTAGCACACTTATTTATTGGACAGTTGTTTCTTTGAGGATTTGTTGTTGGGGGATTTAATTTTTTGAGTTCCAAGTATATTTTAGATATGAAACCCTTGTCCGTTGTATGGCTAGTGAAGATCTTCTCCCAGTCTGTGGGCTTTCTATTGAGCTTGCTAGCTATGTACTTTCTCATGCAAAAGCTCTGCAACTTCATGCAATCCCATTTGTCCCACCTTTCTTTGATTTGTTGTGTTTCCAGGTCTCTCTTAAGAAAATTTTGGCCTGAGTCAAGGAGGCCTAGGGTTTCTCCTATTCCATCCTGTAATGTTTTCAGAGTGTCTGCTTTGACTCTGAGGTCTTTGATCCATTTGGAGTTGGTTCTGGTGCAGGGTGATATATAAGGATCTAGCTTTAGTTTTCTACAAGTAGTTAACCAATTTTTCCATTCTATTATTTTAGCTCTCTTATCGTAGATTAGTTGGCTATAGGTCTGTAGGTTCATTAATGGGTTTTCAATTCTATTCCATTGGTCCTGAGGTCTGTTCTTATGCCAGTACCAAGCTGTTTTGATTACTATGGCTTTATAGTAGAGTTTGAAATTTGGTATTGATATTCCTCCAGCAGTGTTCTTTCCGTTGAGGAGCGTTTTTGCTATTCGGGGTATTTTATTGCTCCATATGAATTTTTGGATTGCCTTTTCTATTTCCTTGAAGAATGAGGTTGGAATTTTGATAGGTGTCGCATTGAATTTGTAGATAGCCTCGGGAAGTATTGCTATTTTCACGATGTTAATCTTTCCAATCCAGGAGCATGGGAGGTTTTGCCATTTTCTAAGTTCTGTTTTGATTTCCTTTTTCAAGATGTTAAAGTTTTTATCATAGAGGTCCTTCACTTCTTTGGTTAAGTTAATTTCTAGGTATTTTATTTTTTGAGGGGCTATTACAAATGGAGTTGCTTTCCTCATTTCAGCCACACTTTTCTCATTGTTGGCATACAGAAAAGCCATTGATTTGGGGGGATTAATTTTATACCCTGCTACTTTGCCAAAGTTTTGAATCAGTTTGAGTAATTTGGGAGTGGAGTCTATGGGATTCTTTAAATACAAGATCATGTTATCTGCAAAGAGGGAGAGTTTTATTTCTTCTTTCCCTATTTGGATCCCCTTTATGTTTGCATCTTGTCTTATTGCTGTAGCTAGGCATTCTAATACTAGATTGAAGAGAATTGGAGGGAGTGGACATCCTTGTCTTGTTCCTGAGTTAAGAGGAAATGGCTTTAGTTTTTCACCATTAAGTATAATACTGACTGTAGGTTTGTCATATACAACCTTTATTGTATTGAGGAATGTTCCATGGATTCCTAATTTCTCCAGAACCTTCATCATAAAGGGGTGTTGGATCTTGTCGAATGCTTTTTCTGCATCTATTGAGATAACCATGTGGTTCTTATTCTTGCTCCTGTTGATGTGATGTGTAATATTAATTGATTTGCGTATATTGAACCAGCTTTGCATCCCTGAAATGAATCCTGTTTGATCATGGTGTATGATTTTTTGGATGCATTGTTGAAGTTGATTGGCCAAAATTTTTTTTGAGAAGTTTTGCTTCAATGTTCATCAAAGAAATGGGTCTATAGTTCTCTTTCTTTGATGAGTCCCTGCCTAGTTTTGGGATGAGGGTTATGATGGCTTCATAGAATGTGTTCGGTATTGAACTTTCTCTTTCAATTTCATTGAAGTGTTGGAGGAGTATTGGTGTGAGCTCTGCTTTGAAAGCCTTGTAAAATTCCGCTGTAAATCCATCTGGTCCTGGACTTTTCTTAGCTGGGGGGTATCTTATTGTTGTTTCTATTTCAGTGCTTGATATGGGCTGGTTTAACTCCTCTTGGTTTAGTTTTGGCATGTCAATATTTGCTAGGAAAAGGTCCATTTCTGTCAAGTTCTCAAAGTTATTAGCATAAAGTTTTGAGAAGTATTCCCTTACAATGTTCTGAATCTTGGTTGTTTCCATCATGATGTTTCCATTCTCATCTCTAAGTTTATTTATTTAGGTGTGTTATCTTCTTTTTGTGATAAGATTTGCTAAGGGTCTGTCAATTTTGTTAATTTTTTTGAAGAACCAACTCTTTGTTTTGTTGATTCTTTCTATAGTTTTTTTGGATTCTAATTCATTTAATTTTGATTTAGTTTTAATTATTTCTTTCCGTCTACTGGATTGGTGTTTATCTTGCTGCTCTTTTTCAAGGAGGTTCAGATGTCTCATTAAATTGTTGTTTTCCTATCTCTCCAATTTGTTGATGTAGGAGCTCAGAGCTATAAACTTGCCTCTGAGTACTGCCTTTGCTGTGTCCCAGAGGAGCTGGTAATTTGTGTGTTCATTTTTGTTGAATAGCATGAACATTTTAATTTCCTATCTAATCTCTTCCATGACCCACTCGTGATTCAGCAGTGTATTGTTCAGCCTCCATGTGTTACCGGACTTTCTTTGGTGGCTTTTGGTGTTGAGTTCTAATTTTATTCCCTTGTGGTCAGAGAGGATGCAAGGTATAACTTCAATGTTTCTGAATTTAGACAAGTTTGCTTTGTGGCCTAAAATGTGGTCTATTTTAGAAAATGTTCCATGAGCTGCTGAGAAAAACGTGTATTCTGATGCTGCTGGGTGAAATATTCAGTAGATGTCTGTTAAATCTTATTGATCTATGCAGTTGTTTAGATCTGAGTTTTCTCTGTTGAGTTTTTGCCGAGTTGATCTATCTAGTGGGGAGAGTGGTGTGTTAAAATCCCCAACAATTAATGTCTTTGAATCTATGTGGGAATTGAGGGAAAATATTGTTTCTTGGATAAATTTGGGTGTTCCATTTTTTGGCGAATAGATATTTAGAATTGTAATATCCTCCTGAAGGAAAGATCCCTTAATTAGTATGTAGGGACCTTCTTTATCTCTTCTCATGAATTTTAATTTCAAGTCTATTTTTTCTGATATTAGGATTGCAACTCCCCCAGATCTTCTTGGATAATGTTCTCATAGCAAAACTGTGACCTGCCTGGTCAACACTCTTCACTTGCCTACATAAGGTATGATCTCTAGGCATCGATGGGACCAGGTAATCTGCAATGTTCACCATGCTGTGGAGGGGCAAGGTGAGACTCAGTGTGTGGAATATCTCTGGGTTCATTCCAAGAGAAGATTTCCCCTTTGTTTCTTTTGTAGATCTAAAATTTTATATTTCTAACTACCCTCTGGTCTCCATCTACATGTTGATGTTGTCCTCTCTTGCCTTTCTAAGCTACACAGCTCTCCTTAAAGCCACTACCTGAAATTCTGTTTCAGACTAGTGGAGTTATTGGATTGAGGTGGAGCTATGTACTCTGCAGTCTTAAACCTCTCCCTATTAATTTTTGAATCTGGGGAGAAGATCAGAACTCTTCCTCTGCTAGACAGTATTCCTTTGTTTTTGTTTCTGCTTGGTGAAAGAAAATGAAGACTTGAAATGAATTAGGAAAGATGTAGGCGGGAAATGTTAAGTCTTTATTCCAGTACCTAGATCTATCCTCACTTGAAGCAATACTGAGTATAGATGATCTGCCCTCTATAATAATTATATAAGCATGCAAAATACATAAAGCTCAAAATGGCTTTAATATACAGGCAGTGAAGGTAAGTTTCTGTGATTTATAATTAAAAAATATTTTACTATATACAGAAGTATTTATTAATAGTGTAAGAAAGAAATTACAGGCCAATTATTCAAACATGCATGAATATGCCAGAGAACCTGAGCTTCCCAAATAACCTGCAATTAGTTTTTGGGGTGGATTTTTATCTTTTTAGCTGCAATAAAACTTTCAAACTCTTTCCCAAACTGTTTTGAGTTTAAAATGACACAATCTCTATAAAATACCTTCATATTATCTAATAAGTTATTAAAAATGAATTTATTATTGCATTGAAGCTAGTGAGAGAGCAACACAGATGCTCTGGAATCACCCTAAACCATTTGGGTTTGTCTGACCACTAATCATAATGGGTTTGAAGATAGCAAAGGTAAATTCAGGCCAAGTTTCTATCGACAGGACAAGAAAATCAGGTCAGTTCCCCAGATAATTCAGACAAAAAAATCCGCCTACTCAGAAAATGACCTAATTTCTCTCAATTCTCTGGTCAGTTGACTCCAATGGGTGCTGTGCTTTATAAGCAGGAAACTTGTATAGCCATTTGTCTTGACTAATGAGAGAGTTGGGGAGTAAGACTCATTCTCTCCTCTTGGCCTTCATTCTGTCTAGGTTTCTAGATTCATGATGGCCTATTTATATTCGCACATCACACCCTTATATGAATAGATGGAGAAACAGAATATGAAACTAAGATTAGAAAAGAAAATCTTGTATTAAGTCCCAGGAAGTTCTGAAACTTGACTTAGACACAATGTGAATAGAGGTACAGCCTGGCCCTGCCAGCATGAAATGCACCAAAGGTGATTATTTAAATTCCCTGACTATGCTTCACACCTAGAGACTGCTTCACAATGGGTCTGAGGCAGAAATCATGAAACTTCAATTTTAATAAGCCTCCTAAATAACATGTAAGCCCAAAAACGTTGAGAAACATTAATATAATCAAGTCTAATGCTGTTCCTCTCTTTTCTATATAATTACATGGCTGTGTAGCTGATTCTAAAGCTGATTGTATTATGGGTCTTTTTCCTTGTCAAAGTTATCTTAAGAGGCAGTTCAAGTAATTTCTCATTACAAGGGTACTTTGAATTGGCAATGGAGTCACTCCTATCAGAACCATAGAGAATATAAACAAGAAATTTAAGCTATATATTAAATTAATATTACCTATAGGAGCTCTAGCATACCACATTTTTATGCAGTGGATACTAAGCAGTTGAACATATTTAATGATAGTATATGCTTTACTATTTGAAAACAACAAACACAATCACATTAATTCTGTTCTTAAAATAACAGATCCCAGTTACTTTGCCTGTGAAATACTCATCCAAAAATTTTGGGGAAATTTTTAGCACAGACATATTTTGCACGCATAGCACCAGGTTATTTTGGCACAATTACATCAGATTAAAAATCCACTGAGACATCCTGTAAGTCTAGATAAAATAGCTCCCAATATCCGTAACTGTCAATGACAGAGCTCCAAATGCTTGCAGTCTGCATAACAGCAGTGACTTATGTAACAGTCTACTTACAACTTGGCACAGCTCTACAGATACTGAAGAATGTATTCAAACATTGTAAACTAGCTACATAGAAGAAGGGGGAAAATAACATTTTTTAAACCTCCTAGGAATATAAACACATAAATTTTTTAAAAATCCAATTTCCACATGCATGTATTCTAACAGAAAGATGGAACAACAGTACAGAGGAAAGAGGAAAAAAATAAATCCACTTAAAAATAACATTATTGGACTGGGGTCTGGCTCACTGGTAGAGTACTCGCACAAATTATTGGGATCGTTCCTAATGAGTGCACAAATGAATAAATAATTGAGAGTTAAGGATAATATTATTTTCTGGGCTGGGAAGTTGGCTCAGTGGTAGTGTGCTTGCCTCTCATGCGTGAGGCCCTGGCTTCAATTCCTCAGCACCACATAAGCAGAAAAAAGCCAAAAGTGGCACTGTGGCTCAAGTGATAGGGTGCTAGCCTTGAGCTGAAGAGTTGAGGGACAGTGCCCAGGCCCAGAGTCCAGCCTCTATGACCGACCCCCCTAAATATATATATACATATATATATATATATATATATATATATATATATATAATTTTCCAATATGTAAGCAAGCATACAAAAACAATTTAATTGAATCCATAAAAACAATCTTTTATTTGGACAAGCAAATACTGCTAAGTTATAAGTAATTGTATTGTATTTTGTCATATCAAACAATATTAGTATCTTTTTAAAACCCTTTTCATCTTATATACATAGAAGTACTATATGTTCAGTTTCCTTTATATTATATTCTATAATATTCCTTTCAAAGGCTGGCTTTCTAACTATTTTATTCCTTCTAATTCTACTTTATTGTGATTTCATTTCCCTTCTACAACCACTTAAATATCCTAATTAAATTACTATAGGCATCTCTGAAATTTATCTGGGCTTCAGACTTTCTATCTGTTTATGATTAGCTAACTCTACCGCTGTGCTTTGATGAATATCCAAATCAATATATCCATCTCATCATCTTTCTCAAACCTATAGCATTTCCTGTATTCTATATTTTGTCTGCCATTAAGCATCTTAATCTAGGTATATTTCAGAGGACCACCATTTTTTCCCCTGGAACATCTCCAACCCCTATATGCAAGAAAACATGAGAAAGAGTTAATTTCTATATTCAGTGTTTCTTGAATTGAGAGACAGGTCTCATATAACATCTAGATTAATTTTTCCACTTAGAACTATTGAATACCATTTATTACCCAACAAGTAATTGTTAATATAATGTAAGTATACAGAAAATCAATGTGGCATTGTAATGCTCTCTATTTTGGTACACTATGTTTTCTTGTTAACTGCTTTTATTTAATAGAGCAAGTCCAGATACAATGTAGTACAATAGTAAGCCCAAAGGTGGCTTAAGTGTTGAAGGCTGAGTTGTGGGTGGATAAAGGGACTTAGTAATATCAGTTGGATATGTCACAATCACAAATACATGCAAGTTTGCCTCAGGAAATCATACATTCATTATATAAGGGAAGCCATATAATAGCGTTCCTATCAGGTCAGATTAAATCTTACTTTAAAAAATAGGTTGGCATTTTTATAATGCTTATTTTAAAGAGGCATGAATTTCTGTAAGGGCAGTGAATTTTATTAATCAAGATAATAAAATTTAGAATCATTTCTGTACATATAAAGTCAAATGTGAAGTATTCATTAATAGTCTGGAATATAAAAGGTGATATTTAAAGCTACTTTTAAACAAAATCTCATCCTGTCTATAAATAGTAGAAATAACCAAGTCACAGAACTTGTTGAATGATTAAATTTGGAAGTCCTAAGCTCATCTAAGGCTATTCCTTTTTTTGAGATGTTCAGTGGCTTCCTTCATATTTGACATTGAGTTTAATTCTTATAGAAAGTTCTCCTTTATTTCTTCCTTGTTTCATTTTACTATTTTCCAATCTCAGATGGATGCGGGCTTGTTCATGTGATAATTTTTCATAAGTAGGTTGGACATATTTCTCAGACAGCACTTATATAGTAAATTTGTATTGACATTTTGTTATTCTAGTATTACTGTCAATAATTGTTGTACATATATTTGTAACTATAAAGGAAGTGCCATTAGGAAAATCAATAATGCTATGCGTGACATTATTCAGCAGTTTGTCAGAGCTTAACATTACTCTGTTAAATTCTAGAGGTCATTCAACAATTTATATCCCTTGAATTCAGCCTGTTAGTATTACTTCAAATGTTATTATGTGCCCTATACTTTCCTTGAGTTACCTCATTCTTATTGTAAGGGGGACCCTACAGCTAGCCATCATTGTTTGCCATATGCATAGCATAATAATTCTGGATTTTTATAAGAAATCAGAACTTTTCTAATGCACATGGAAATGCCACAGAAAATGTTTTCAGATGAGTCATGTAAATATTTGTTGTTTAAATTCGTATTTGTTTGCTACTTATACATTCATTTGTATATATATGTTTGAATGTTTTATATATGTATTATAATATATACGTCTATATGTTAGTCATGTAATTGTAAACATACATGTGTATATCCAAGTATATATTCATATATTTAAAGTACATATGAATTTAATGTAGGGAAACACAGCCAGCAGTCTCTGGGTATCTGTATAACAGCTGAACTCTGTTCTTGCTCCAGAATTAATATTTATTTTATACTTTCTCTGACAGAAATAAAACAAGAAGCAAATTACATAAATAAGTTAGAAACTTACACCCAATGATTTCACTTCTCTGCACTGCTGAAATTAAAAGTATATGTAACAACCAGACACCAGTGGCTGATGCCTATAGATAATGGCTTCTACCTATTTGGAACTCTGAGATCTGAAGATCTCAGTTGAGAGCCAACTGGCACAGATAAATCAAAGAGAGTTTTATCTCCAATTAACCAGCAGAAACTAGAAGTGTACATGGGACTGAAATAGTAGAGCACTGGTCTTAAGCAAAACAAACAAACAAACAAACAAACAAACAAGAGCAGAAGGCTCTAGCTTACTTTTAAAGAGCCTAATTTATAAATTAAACTCCCATAGCTACCTGTGTATAGGGAAAAATACATAACATATATATGATATGTTACAATATATGCTTTTGTTATTCCTAGGGAGCTTGACACATTCCTCATGGTAGTACATTTTGCTTTTAAGTCTAAGAAGTTGGTATTAGTTTAATATTTCTTTACTGGTCGATACACTTATTTGCTGACACAATGCAAAGACTCAAAGCAGTTTTACTATAATGATTTTCCTTTCAAATTTAGACAGAAGCCAAAGCCCTGAAGGAGAGTTGTTTTTAATGCTTTAGAATCTACTACTGCTGAGCACAAAGGGATAAATTCCAGAGCCAAGATAGGACTTGAGCTCCCTTACTTTGCTGCTGATAAACAAAGATTGTTGTTTTTGCTCTTTTCAGTTCTAAGTATTGTTATTGTTGTTGTTTTAATGTTCCCTTTAAAAACAGACTGGTGTGTGTGCCAGGGGCGGAGTTGCCATGTAAAAAGGAAACTAGATGCTGCCAACCCCTCCCTTCTTGTTAGAATCACATGATAGGTTTGGTTGGATCTGTAACTAATAGAGACTTTTTTCCCTCATTCTAATTGACTCATTGCATTTTGAATAGGCAGTTATATTGGCATCCCAGTTATCACCTCCGGTACAATGTCTTAGGCTGAAAATAAATCTGTCTGCTGCTCTGTTCCTGTTAAACACACCTGTGTGGAAAAAGCCATCAAATAAGCAAGGGTCTTTATTTACAACTTTCTTGCAGGTTTTAGTTTTGCTTCTTACTATTGCCTAGTAAACCATTCTCTCAACTACAGAACCAGTGGATGCTTCCATGTTTTGAAACCCTTGTTGAAACATTCCTCTGTCTGAAATGCACTTGTCTATTGGTTCAATAGTTACTTATCCTTCAAGACCTAAATCAAATTTGTTGTGTGACAACTCTGCCCCATGACCCTTTATTGTATTTGTATTTCTAGCTTGCCACAGAACTTCATTTATGTTTGAAATATTTTATACATTGCACTTGTCCTAATACGTATATTTTCTCGATTTCTAATCTCATTTGTATTAGGATTATTATTATTAAATATTATCTAATTTTAAATATTGTAAGTCAAATAATCACAATTGTTAACTTATTTTACTGTCTCTGGAATCAAAACATAGCACTAAATAGTTAACCTCCACTATCTATTTTATCCTTATAGCAGCTCTGCAAGTAATTTCTGCTTTCCCATTTTTGAAAAAAAGAAAATTGACTTGTGAAACACTGAAGTATCTTCCCCTCAAAAAACGTCAGGTATCTAATGATAGAGTAAGAATCCAGAGCAACTTCCAGCCCACCACATCCTAAGGCTCTACCTTGTATAGAGTAAAAAGGAAGTACAAATCCTGCACCATTTGATGAATTCCACAGAAGCAGAACATTTTTTTCTTTGTTTTTATTGTTAAGGTGATGTACAGTGGGGTAACAGTTATGTAAGTAATGTCATAAGTACATTTCTTGTCCAACTTGTTACCCTTCACTTCTTCTTCTTCTTCTTGCCCTCCCCTCCAATCTCCCCCACCAAGTTGTACAGATCATCTCCAACATATTGTCTTATGTATATTGCTGTTACAATGGTTTCCCTTGTCCTTTGTCTCACTATTCTGTTGTTCCTCTTCCCCTCCCTAATTCAGACACACATATATACAGTGACAGGGTACCAAAAGCAAACACAGTGACAACAGCGGATATACCATAGGGGTAAGAACATTAAAAGAAACAAGAAATCACATAGTACATTAAAAACAACAACAACAACAAAGAAAATCCTCTTGTGTCCATGTCTTGGAGTTCATTATATGGTCATATACACATAGCTATTGAGCTATTCTGCTCATCTGATAAGATTATCCTAGACGTATACTAATTATTGCAAATAAGGAAAACCACCGGACCTGTGTTTCTTTCGAACTGGCTTATTTTTTGATCCAGTCATCTATTGAGAGGCATCTGGGTTGGTTCCATATCTTAGCTATGGTGAATGATGCTGTGATAAACATAGTTGTGCTGCTAGCTTTAGTATGGTCTTGTTTGTAATTGTTTGGTTAAATGCCCAAAAGTGGGATTGCTGGGTCATAGGGGAGCTCTATGTGGAGTCTTTTAAGGAACCTCCATACTACTTTCCAAAGTGGTTGAACAAATTTACACTTCCAACAGCAGGGCAGCAGTATTCCCTTTTGGCCACATCCCCTCCAACATCTGTTGTGATTAGAGTTCTCGATTATAGCCATTCTAACTGGGTTGAGGTGGAATCTCAATGTTGTTTTGATTTTCATTTCTTTTTCTTTCTTTTTTTCTTTTGTTGTGGGAATACCATACAGAGGAGTTACAATTACATAGGCAAAATAACGAGTACATTTCTTATCAAGCATTGTTGCTTCCTCTTTGTTTCCCCTTCCCATCCCTTCCCATACTCCCCCAACATCCCCCCACCTGATCGCTGCCCCCCAAAGTTGTAAAGTTTGTTTTTTGACATAATGACTTGTACATCTCATTGTTGCAATGGGTCCACCTGTATCCCTAGTTAAACGATTTGTTTTTCCCCTTCCCCTTCACAAATTATACCAACATCAAATACAATGAAAGCAGGGGTTATACTGTGGGGGAGGGACATACAAAGCAACAAAGAAATCATCTTATAAATATGTTAGAAACAATTGCATGAAAGAAAAAAAACATTTGCATATATATCTTAGGGTTCATTCCCCTAACATCAACTTATCTGACCTTTTCTGCTTGACTCAGACATATACTAGTTACTGCAAATAAGGGAAACCATAGGACCTATGCTTCTCTGGGCCTGGCTTACTTCACTTAATATAATTTTTTCCAAGTCTTTCCATTTCCTAACAAATGGGGCAATGTCCGGCACTCTACGCGATCAGTGAGATTTCTCTAGTAACAAACTATAGAAATGATCCCTGAATGCATTTCTTTTATGGCAAGAAAAGTTGAGCATTTCTTCATGTGTCTATTGGCCATCCTAATTTCCTCTTCAGAGAAGTTTCTCTTTAAGTCTTTAGCCCACTTATTAATCGGGTGATTGTTTCTTTGAGGATTTGTTGTTGGGGGATTTAATTTTTTGAGTTCTAAGTATATTTTAGATTTGAGGCTCTTGTCTGTTGTATTGCTAATGAAAATCTCCCAATCTGTAAGCTTGCTATTGATCTTGCTAGCTATGTCCTTTGCCAGGCAGAAGCTCTGCAGTTTAATTCAATACCATTTGTTCAATCTTTCTTGGATTTGTTGTGCTTCTGTGTCTTTATTAAGAAAATTTTGGCCTGTGCCAAGGAGCCCTAGAGTTTCTCCTATTCCTTCCTGTAATGTTTTCAGGGTTTCAGAAACAGAACACTTTAAAGTCATTTGTATATACTGATGGAAATATCTTGCTTTTTTTCATGCAATTAACAGAAAGATTTTCCTACAAGTCAATCACATTACAATAAAATCGTTGCTCTTTTATTAACATAAAAGGGCACAAATTGTACTGCAGACTTCTGGGTTGTTTCCTGTACCTATAGAACCAAGGGCCATAAGATTCTGGTGTACGGGTTCCCAGGATATTGAGTACATACTTTAATACCATACTTTTGTCTCTATGGTGGTGGTTTATGTTGGAGTTGATTTCACCTTACCTTAAGGGCAGAATTTATGGTTCCAGACTTTCTGATCCCAAGGCAGGAAGTTGTTCACATGCTATTCAATTTGGCATGGGCTGCTATAGGAATTATCACAGTCTGGCCCCAGATTTTGAGCTCTAAGTGGTAGATAGATCATAAGCAAAAACTTACTAAGGCCATCAGAATCTGGCTCTCCTGAGATCCTGAAGAACAGAAAGGGGACTTTGTGTGTTCATTTTGGCCTATTTTGAAGATTACTCCCACAGTGGAGTTCTTTAAACAGTGACATGTTCAGAGAAACTACAAGTACAGGTTAGGACCAATATTCCTGAAGCATTTTCAGTTTCTTCATTTCATTCCCAATAAAGATTCATTTTGGACTCCTGTGACAAACTTTATACATCAATCATTTTTCTTTTTACATCTTCCTCATTTTTCCCCTTCTTTGTAGCCTCCTTGAAAATTGGTCTGAAGATTTTTCTATTTTTTCTTAGCTGAATGGCTCAAGATCAGATATATTTTACAGCCTGTTTTATAAGGTTGAGTGAGAGTAATGAAGACTTTATGTGCACATTTTGTTCATTTGTTATAGATTAACAGCCTTACATTATATGGCTGACTTACACTCATTTGGATCATATATCAAAGTGGAAAGTCTCTTTGAGAATAAAATTATGAAATCATTGAGTGTATTAATTCTAATTGATATACTGAAGATAATTTGTAAGATGGTGGGTAGTTCTTCAAGCTTCAAAATTTTTAAGTCAGGCTGGGAATGTGGCTGAGTGGTAGGGTGCTTGTCTAGCATGTATAAGGCCCTGGGTTTGATTCCTCAATATAAAAATAATAAATAAAATTAATTTTAAAAATTAAGTCTATTTTATACTTTATATGAATATAGAAACTATAATCAACTCTTAATCTGTGGTGATGAAAATCATAGAAAATAGATAATACAATCCTCAGATACACTGTTGGTGAACACACACATATACTCATACATAGCCTCTCTCTCTCTCTCTCTCTCTCTCACACACACACACACACACACAAACACACACACACACACACACACACGGTCATACACATGGTCATACACAAATGTTAGTCAAGCACTTTTTCACATCAGCATTGTAATATAACAACATGAAATGAAATGCCAAGAAAATTATAGCATAGCATTTTGTTGCAGCAAATTTATATACCTGATACATATTGGACATTTATTGAACAATCAATAGTAAATGGTTGCATTGCTCCTTATTAGAGTCTATTGTATGCTAAGATATTGATATCTTATATTGGACTATCAAAATAATCTAAGGAAATAATAAAAATAAAAATGACCAATTTCCCATAGATTTCCATATAGTAAATTTTGGATGGAACCTATCCACCTACAGTGGAAAGAAGATGAAATCAACTCAGAAGGTTGGAAATGAATGTTACAACTTGAGCAGGGTTGGGGAGGGGAGTTTGTGGGGGGATACTAAGTGAAAAAGGAAGGAGTAGGTAACATTGTCCTACAATAAATGTACTTATTACATTATTTAAATAACTGTAACCCTCTGTACAGCACCTTCACAACAAAATAAAATAAAATTTAAAAAAGAAAAAAAGATGAAATTCTGTAATAAAACCCATTTTTATATTAATAGTGTATATTAATAAATATACACTAATAAGAAGTTAAAATAGCCATAGAGAATAGAGTGCTACTAAAGGATATGGATAAGCATCATTTTAAGGTTTAATTTAATCAAATCTTGTGCACCTAGGTAAGAAGTATTTCAGTCGTCTAAATTCTCAGAGTCTATTGCCAAACTAAGTTGCCAAATTGTTTGTGACTGTTGAACAGCATTTTTCCTCTAATTATTTAATCTCATTGTGTTTAAATTTCTAACTTTTTTCTGTAAGATCAAATAAGACTTTGTCAAAAATTATGAAATAGCTAATCTTTTTTTTCTTTTTTTCCAGATCTCTTGTTGCTATTCTGTAAATGGACCCACTCTCAGACAAGAAGTCAAATGAGCAGGGATGGGCTTTTCAGATATTTTCTGTGACATAAAAATAACACATAATGTTATGCCCTCCTTGGGGATCACATAGAGTTTTCAAATACATCAAGCCATTGATCAGCTGTCACAAGGATTTCATCAGGGACAGAAGTCTGAGAGAAAGAATCAATATTGATAAGTCTCTTATATTTAGCAAGAATGGTGATTTCTATTCAGCATGCATATCAGGTACCTGAGCAAAAAAGTGAGCCAAATGGTACATACTTGGTATAACTGCCACGAGGCATGTAGAATCCTTCAGAGTATACAATAATAAATAGTTTAAAATGGAATTCTTCAGTTACTCAAATAAGCAATTGCCTGCAAATCTCCTTAGAACATCCCATGGTGATATAGTTGAGCTTCATTTCTATGGTAAATTTTATGCTTAAAAAAGTCAAATTTGCAGCTATGGTAATAGCATAGAATTACCAATACACACATCTGGAATTAAGAATTAAAATATTCTTTCTTTCAAAATATTCATTCTTTCAAAGAATGGATGAACAAATTTACAATATTAGAACAGGATATATATATAAAGATAAATATCCATATCCATTTATCTATATATATACATATATTTATATATACTTATATGTATATATGTAAATATTATATCTTATATAATAGTATATTATATATTTTATTCTAATGTAATGTTAATATATAACACATATTATTATAAATTATATATTTTATATATTATTATATAATATCTAATATACATATATTTATGTATATGTATTTATGTAATATATGCATATTGTATATCATATATTATAATATATAATGTATATCATAATATACATATATTTATGTATACATATATAATATATACATAATATATCTACACATAATATATATGTATACATATATGGATATATATGTGTTTAGAAGTAGATTGCTTGCTTAGCCTTTGCTAGATTCTTATATGCAATCCTCAGCACCACAAAGACTTTACAATCTTATGCTGAATAGAAATGTACACATTGCCTTACTCATGTAACTGTAACCCCTCTGTACAGCATCTTTACAATAAAGTTAAAAAACAAAAGGAATACATAGATTTCAATTTTCCATAAATATTATAATCAATTGTATCAATGTGATAAAAAAAACTTGCTAAAATTAAGATAGGGATTGCATTGGATTTAAAAATTATTTTGTGCAGATTTGACATAGTTAATGTATCAGGTCTTCTAATTCATGGATGTGTCATTTGATCATCTGATAATTCTAGCTTTTTTCTGTATGAACTTTATACATTTGGGCATAAATTGTTTGATACTACTTTGCTATTATTTTCTTTTATCTTTTTAAACTTGTTTAATACAATTTTAACTGTAAGTTTTAGTACTTGACACTTATTGTTCACAGGAAAGGAAATGAAAGGCTTACAGATTGCCTTGTGTGCTGCTGCCCATCACACTCGCTGCCTCCAATACATTTTTAAAACAAAATATCTTGACAGTTTCTGTTAATCATTATATCATTTCTGATAATCATTGTGTGTGTAAACAAAAATAGGGTCTTGTTGTTCCTCTCTATTTTGTGAAAATCATTTTTGTTCTTGTCCTTTGAAAACTCTAGCTAGTACTTTTAAAATGATGACAAATAATATTGACTGCAAGTGGTAATGCTTTCAGTAGTTTTTATTTCAGTCTTGACATACTTTATGAAATAACTGATATGGGTTTCATATATGATCTCTTCAAACTGATAAATATGATAAATCTTTATTTCATGGGAGTTTGGGGATTTTTTTCTGTTTGTTCTAATAATTAAACTTTCATTCATACCTGTTCTGATGTCTTTAATTTCTTTTTTTAAAATCTAATTTGTCAGTTTTAAAGGGTATGTATTGGTACATATGCAATTAACATTTTCAAATTCAATTACCTCCTCTTTATTTCTTTTATTACTGTTGTTGTTGCTGCTGTTTTTTTTACTACTACTACTACTACTACTACTACTATTACTACTATTAGCCATAGTGTGATGGGAACTCACAGACTCATGCTTGTTCAATTTATTCAGCTTGTTTGTTTGCCTTTCCTGTTAGCCTAGAGCTCCACCATTTGAGTTATGCCTTCATCCCTGAATTTTAGTAGTTATTTTGGGAAAAGAGTCCCGTAGAATTTTCCATTCAGGATGGCTTTGTATTGTGATTGTCCAGATCTCAGTCATCTGATTAAGTAGGATAAAAAGCATGAGCCCCTAATTCCTAGATTCTTCTTTTCATTTTGTTTACTTATGTTGTCAGGTCATATATACTATTCTCTGTCATTTTTCCAAATTTGTTTTAGTGTTTGATTTATAACTTGTAGTTAACTATGTTAGATAATCTTCAGAAATCCATCTACGTGGGTTTTGTTAGTGTGTTTTAGGTGCTTTTACTAATTGTTTCAGTTTCCTAATGACTCATCTAGAATATTTACTTGCCATTGAACAGATGATGGTGTTTTGCTATATTTTGGATACTGAAAAATACTTTTGCTGAATATTAAATCCTTGGATTATTTTTCACTTTTAATTATTTTGGAAGAATGCCCTACTATTGACGTTTTTCATGCATTGCTTTTGAGAAAGTGACGCAACAAAACTAATATTCTTCCTATTATCTCTAATTTGATTTTTCAGTTTACATGAACTGGTAATTTTTTCCATTAAAGTATATCAGTTTTATTAGAGTATTTCTCAGTGATTTATTTTTGATCATTTTCCCAGGTACAAATTAGACCTTTTCAAAATGTAGAACACTTTTATTGAAGACTACTTGTTGAAAATACTTGCTATAGCATTGTGTTTCCTTACTTTGGGAGTTAAATAATATTCCCAAAGAGTTACATTAATTTTCATTGCGTTTGCTTTTTGCAGTACCCTCGAGTTGAATGGCTTGAGTTCTCTAAATGTTTTTCTCGACAATCTTCTATCTCAAGAGTACTGGCCACTTTTACTGTATAGATATAAGATGTTTGAAAGTTGGTTATATTGGACATCATCAAGAGATGGTACCAAGAAGAGAAGAGGGATTTTTCGACATGTTTGTCTTTCCTTTTGTGAGACCCTTAACCTTTATTGCTATTGAACTTTTTTGTTGTTGCTGTTGTTGTTAGAGTTGAAACCTAGGATTTTACATATGCTAAACAAGTTCTCTACAATCAAACTACTTCTCCAATTCTGATCCCTAATTTTTAATTTTCCTCTTCTTTCCTTCTTTATTTTTATTATCTTTAAGCAGTTGTACAAAGGAGGTGACATTTAACAAAGCAGTATATGAAAACCATGCATTTTGATCAGTGTCACTTTTTCACAATTCTCTTTCCCCTTTGATCTACACCTTCCCTTACTTCTTTCCTTTTTATAGAAAAATGAAATTTTATTGTGAAAGTGATGTACAGAGGGGTTACAGTCACATGATTCAGGTAATGAGTACATTTCTTTTTGAAAAATGTCACCTGCTCCCCATTCTCTCCCAGGTTTTCCCCTCCCAACTCCCCTGTCCCCCAAGTTGTATAGTTCATTTCCAACATAGTGTCTAGTGCTGCTAGAATTGATTCACCCTTTGTCCCACCATTTCTGTGCTTTCCCTTTCCCTCTCCAAATCAGATAAACTTATGTACATGGCAAAATGTACAGAAATAATATTTTAAAAACAATGACAAGGGAGGTGAAGGGTAAACAAAGGAGGAGGCTGCAATGCTTGGTAAGAAATGTATGCATTATCCTGCCCATGTAATTGTAGCCCCTCTGTACAGTATGTTCTCAAATAAAATAAAATTAAATTAAAAAAAAACAATGACAGAAGGGAATAATCCAAAGGAGAGAAAGAAAAGACCATAAGCACTTCCCTTACTTTTAAAAATTTTTGTCATATATAATTAATTCTTGACTGCATTCGTCCCACCTTTCATTTCTTTCCTGCCTTCCCTTACCTATTTGTCAGGTTTTTCCTCCAGAAAATGTTTCCAAGATTTTTAATTCTTGGTCTTAACTTTCAAGCCCATTCAGTGCTGATGTTTGGAATTAGCAATTCCTCAACCTATGCTTACTATTGTGGCAATCAGTCTTGTAATTTCTCCTGAAAATATTTTTTTTCTGTTTTTTAACCTACTTCTGTTTCAATTATTTTTGTATCAGGTGCTCTTGCTCACTCATTCCCCCCACACATAAACACTATTGTCATCAAGATAGCTTCTGTAAAATTTGGTTATTATATTTCTATATACAATTAACAGAACATTCAAGGTATTTTTCTAATGTCTAAATAAGGATCATTTGTCATCATAGTTTATCATGTTCATGGCTAATAGCATTTGCAGCATTTTGTAGCATTTGTATAGACAGATTCTGAATCAGGTGACTATTGTTACAGTCTATGATTAGACAATTACTCTGGGAAGATTTTTAAGCAATTCTAGATGGTAAGGAAGCACGCCATTTAAATATTGAAAGGATAGAATTAAATGCAGGTTTTCTGGTTAATAAAATGTCTTAAAAATGAATTGAAAGCGAGGCTGAATTCAAATTGCACCTAAAGGAATAAGAAATAATTACCAACTTATTAAATTTGGCCTGTATTGAAGATATCTGCTACTGCTGCACTTGTCAAGAGAAAAATAATAATCATATTGTGCATTTACATAGTCTCTTGGTAATAAGAATAAAAGATTACATTCATCACTGACCAGGGAAATACTAAAAAAAGTTCCACTGAAAGTGATTTTTAAGACTCTTAAAATCATCAACACTCAATATATTATGGCAAATTTTCTCTTGGTATTCTCATTTAACTATGATTATTTTCATTTTACTGAAGTACATTAATTTGGTTAATTGAATTGTTAAATGTCTTGTTTATAAATATTGTTAGTTATTTTATTACTTAAACACAAAACATGGTGAAGTTTCCATGCTAAAAAAGCAAACTCATTTGGGTTGAGCAGGGATCCATATAAAATGTCACAATAATAACTAATTTGGAGAGCTAAAATAACCTCGTTAAATTATTCTGTTATAAAATGCATAAGGATACAGTATTTAGCACGCTTTTTACCATATGTGTCTGCTGAGTAAATATTAGCTTTGTCTGGGACAAGAAATCAACTCTCTTTTAGTGCACATCTATCTTCTTTCATATACAGCTTATGGCACAAATGGCAGAAAGAGAGTAGTTTTTTCTTTCTTTCTTTTTTTTAGGCCATTCCCATCTAACTGTGGTCACTAACGCCAAAAATAACTAGAGAAAGTTTTCCATTTTTAGAATCTAAAGTCCAAACTGAGAGAAGTTTCCTGAAACAGTGCTGCTTTTTCACTTTTTTAGAAAATGTATTAACCCATGTCATGAACTGGGTTATGATACAAGAAAAATATTATATAGTATAAAGGATAAACATGTAAAGACTTCCAAACATATTTCCATTCATGATAATTGTTTCATTTATTTATTCCATAATTTATTCCATATTCATGATGATATGTTTTTTTTTTAACTAGGAGATGAATCACTGATGTCTCCTTTGTTCTAATGTGATGGAACATGAGGACAATGGTGGATACTGAATTAGTAGTCATCATTTCATAGTTGTCTAAATATGTTTAAATGTCTATCATGTTAAGTACTATTTGGAAGGAATTCTCGTCTATGTACCTCTCTCTCTCTCTCTCTCCCTTTCGCTCTTTCTCGCACATGTGCTCTCTCTCTTATAATTCTAAGAAAAAAACAATGAGAAGAGTAGAAGAAACAAAGAATGCATAGAAACATAACTAAAAATGTTTCTATAGGCCAATTTCTGGGTTTGGTTAAGGTCTGTACACCTAGTCTACCCTCCTGTCCAGTAGAATGATGACCACTGGGAAGCAACATTAGCTAGCTTACATGAAAGCTTCTTGAAGAAGCTCCAGGACTAAGGATATTTATATATGCTTCTGAAGCAAAAAACTTAAATGAGTTGAGTAAACTTTTGCCCATGAAGAAATTCAACAGCTTTTCTGATACCATGGGACTCAAGGAACTCACTCATGAATATTTTAAACCGATTTTCTTGGAAACAGAAGCAACTATATCAGGGACAGATAAGAACAAAGGGCTGCACATACAGGCCAAATTTGATTAATAATAGTATGTCAATGCTCACACATTTGTAGATCTTTCCTATAGACTTTAATGACTTGGGAAAATGTAATAAATATACTTTAAACATAAACTATATGCCAATATAGTTTATTATAAGCTAAGTTTATTGTAGTCATTACTTTGCAGATGATGTAGTGCTAAACATGAATGAATCTGAAGCATCCTTTGCAAAATGCAAGTACAAGGAAAGTCTGCAGTGGAAAATAAATAAAAGCTGATCATATATTTGGCAAACAAACCATATTTGTGACTATAATAAAAACAGACAAAGGCTTGCTCAGTTAAAACTTCTTCTGTTTCATAAAAGTTAGAATGAGATCTATTTTTATTTTAAGAGTTTTTACTACAGAATCTACAGTGAATTCTTTACAGCCAATGCATTTCTCATCAAAAGTTTAATTTAATCACTGAGTTTGGAGTTAGAACTCATAAGAATGTGGCTGGATGTCCTCAGCCATCATTTTCTTGCAGGATGGGAAAGAAAACCAGAAGAGGAGGTGGGTGGGAGCAGATGCTACTTAAGTAGAATTCCACTTGGTTTATTTTAAGATTTAAATCCTCTACAATCTGAATTTATGATTAATTTTCTATTCATGTGGTGTGATATTGTTGTAGTTGAGAAACAGAAGTTTGGCCAACAAATGTTCAGAGTAAACTGCGTATTATTTTTGAATATAGCATTAATTAACTGGTCTTTGTTAAAATTGTGCAAATTTGCTAAGCCTCTCTTTTTTCACTTAAGATGGATGTGGTTCATGCTATACTTCCTTACATAATGTCACAAGAACTAAAACGAGTCTACTATGTACTTCTCTACTTTTATTGAAACACTTTGTTTAAAACTGCAGCATGGTAGAAATAAAGATGCCCCATATTGACTACCTCAAAAATAACTTATTTAGTTTATTAATTCATATATTGATGGGCTGGGAAGGTGGCTCAGTGGTAGAGCGCTTGCCTTGCATGCATGAGGCCGTGGGTTCGCTTCCTCAGCACCACATAAGCAGAAAAAAAAAAGCCATACGTGGCGCTGTGGCTCAAGTGGTAGAGCACTATCCTTGAGCTGAAGAGCTGAGGGACAGTGCCCAGACCCAGAGTTCAGGCCCAAGACCGGACCCCCCCCCGAAAAAAAAAGACATATATTGATGAGTTAAAATAAGCTTTGCTTTTATTAGGATTATTACAAAGCCACTGAACTAATTTTCAGTTACATATAAAATAATAATGTACTATGTGATTTTTTTTGTTTCTTTGGTATCTTCCTTCCCCATGGTATAACCCCTGTTTTCACTGTATTTGTTTTGGGTGCCCTGCATCTTGTATATACATTTTTCTAATTTGGGGAGGGGAAGGGAAAAAACAAAATGCTGAAATAAGGATACAGGCCAACCCATTGTAGCAATGAGATGTACAAGACACTATGTAGAAAACGAACTTTACAATTCTGAGGGGCGGGAGGAAGAATTTGGGGAGCTAGGGAGGGAAGGGATGGTAGGGGAGAGGCAAGGAAGGGGGTAACAAAGAGCGATAGGAAAGGTACTCATTATCTTACTCAGGTAACTGGAACCATCTGTACACTATTTTTGCAATTAAAAAGCATATTAGAAAAAGAAAAAAAAGACAGCAAAACTCAAACTTAGAAGTCATCCCGATATATTTTATAAGGTGAAAAAGCAATATTCCTCATGTTGCAGTAAGGAAAACGATTGATTTCAGGTTTGTGTGAAAGAATTTAATGAAATTTTCATTTTTTAAAAGAGAAAATAGCAAATTGCTAGTTAGTTCTTTTTTTCAGCGCTGGGATGGAACCCAGAATCTCAAGCATGTTAAGCAAGAGTCCTCCCACTGTCTCTGTCATTTATGTTTTTCCAAAAGACTTATTTTCAAGCAACATTAGATTTACGTTAAAAGAGAGTAGTAGTTATAGACAGTTTCCTTACGTCCCCACATACCTATAGTCTTCCCCACTAGCGATATTCCTTTCTGAAGTGGCATATCTGTTAATTGATGAACAAATACTGATACATAATTACCAACTAGAGCCCATAGTTTATCTTCCAATATATAATTTGGGCTTATGACAAATGTATGATAATGTGCATCTAACATTATTATATAAAAAAGAGAAGATTCCCTTCCCTAAAAGTACTCTGCTCCCTCCCTATCTTCCACCAGGCAAATTCTGGTCTTATGATTGTCTTTGATTATAAATTGTGAATAAAAATACATTGCAGGTGTTATAAAAATCCATACACAACCATTTATGTAGATATAACTGATTAATATTTTTAGGTAAATAACATGGAGCACAGTTGGTGGATTAATCCGAAGAGTAGGTTTTGTGCAAGCCTATTTGTCCCCGAAACTGGCTCTTTTATTCTCATTAGCAGAAAATGATAGTTTTTGTTGCTCCACATTTGTTTTGTCTGCAGCATTTGATGTGATCTGTGCTAAATTTTGGCTATTCTAACAGATGCATATTGTTTTCTCAGTGTATTTTGATTTGTATGTTGCTATACGACTTGTACTGGAGAGCCTCTTTTCATATGTGTATGCTCATTTTCCATCTGTATGTCTTTTTGGTCAGTTGACTCTTAAAATATTGGGTTCAGTTTTTAATGGGTTTTGCTTTGTGTATTTTGGATAGATTTCCTTTAGAAAATATTTCATCTGGTAATATAATTTCCCAACTGTAGCTTGTCTTTTCATTCTCTTTTTGGTAGACTTTGCAGGAAAAGAAACTGATTCTAATAAAATTCGGCTTGTTGAATTTTTCTCCATGGATGATACCTTTTGTTTTACATCTTACAATTACCAAGTCCAAAGCCATCTAGGATTTCTTCTTTATTATTTTCTAACTGTTTTGTACTTTTGTTTCTTTATATTTATACCTATAATCTAATTTGGGTAGGTTGCATGAAGAATGGAGGCAGGTTGTCTACATTCTATTTTGTGTTTTTATGTACAATTGCTTTAACACCATTTTGTGAGCACCATTATAATATTTTTGCCTATTTGTAAAAGCTTAATTAACTAAATTTAGGTGGGACTACTTTTAGTGTCTGTGTTCTGTTATACTGATCTATTTTTAAAACTCTTTTGCCAGTAGCATTGCCTCATTTCTGCAACTTCTTAATAAATCCTCTGACTTTGCTTCTTTTTCTTCAATATTTTGTTGTCTATTCAGTGACTTTCATATCTCCATATAGACTTTAAAAGGAGCTTATCAATATCCAGAAAATAACTTGATAAAATTTTGGTTCATATTTCTTTGAATCAATAGATCCTTGGGAAGAACTTTTTATATTGAATTTCCCATCGATGGCTATGGAATGTCTTTCCATACTTAGATTTTCTTTGATTTCTTAGTAATATAGTGTTTTGCTCATATTTAAATTCTGCACAAATTTGGATGGATTTATACATGTGAATTAAAAAATAATAATACACCAGTCCTAGGGCTTGAACACTGCTGAGTGCTGCCCCTGAGTCTTTTGCCCAAGGCTAGCACTCTATGTTTGATCCACAGCTCTATTCCAGTTTTGTGTGTTTGTTTGTTCATTTGCTATTTTGTAGCTAATCACAGATTTTCCTGCCCAAGCTGACTTTCAACCACAGTTCTCAGATATCAGCCTCCTGACTAGCTAGGATTACAGGTGACACTAGCACATGGCTTGGATTTAATATTTTTGTTAGAAAAAAAATTAAAATGAAATTACTATAGAGATAGCAAAAGATTAAAAAGAATGCATACTAACAAGATTTATGAGGAACATATCCTCTGAACAGCAGAACTATTATAGGTGCATCATATGAGAATACACAAACAAGAAATTCAACCAAGTATAGCCATAAATATATTATTATAAACTAATGAAAGATCTGGTATTGGTAAATAGGTAAGGCAATAGAGACAAACAGATTACGACTCTTAAAAGATATATTCAATGCCATAATTAAAGTCATGAAGGAGTCAAAAATGGCAATTTAGATCAATTGAATTAGATTTTGAACTTGTGGCAGGAAATAAAAGGGAAGTTTATAAAAACTATTTATAATTTCAGCATTCAGATCTCTTGAGTGTTTTATATATTTTTCTAGAGAAACCACAGTATTACCTACTTTGTGTCAGTTTGACACATAAATATCCTTCCTCTGTCTCCTCTGTATTAGAGGCAGTAACTAGTCCCTAAATACAACCAGAAACTAATCATTACAACTTTTGTTTTTCCTTAGTCTCTTCTTTCCCAGATACAACTACAAATTCTATGTTTATTTAAGGTATGAGTTTCTGTCTACAGATTCACGTAGGAAGAATTCTACTTTATGTCTGAGACCCACTTAATTTGCTTTCAAGACTTTAGCCCAACAATCTGCAAGCAAGTTTAATTTTAGTAGAGGTTTTGGGACCCATACCCATAACCCAGAGTTGTGTGTGAATTCTTGGAGGTAGTTCAGAGTGTAAAAGCCATAGGAGAAGGGGTGGTATTCAAACTTTAGTACTGAAAATATGAAACCAACTAAAGAATATGATAATGAAAAAAACTGAACTTCAAAATTAATATTAAACAGGATACAGTGGAGAGCTTATTTTTATTTGAAGTGTTGGTTTACAGCTGGTATCAGAGAACACAGAATTACTAAACTTAGCTACTTTTGCATATAAATAAAAATGAAGTCTATAAACCAAAATATATCCAACCAGAGAATTTATGTATATTTTTCAGATGCTAGAAGTAAATGCTGGTTCATACTTTAGGTTATATTTTCTGAGATAAATTTTGGAATTTGAGTTGTACCTGTGGCTCACTCTGCAGTTGACCTTAATTTAATACATTTGATTGTGTGTGTATTTATACCAATATATTATTTTATATTATTATGCATATCATATTTGAATGTGTGTGATCACAGGCATATTTCTCTAGATAAGTAAAAGTTATAAATTCTGAAAAGATAGATAAATTCAGTAGAAAAAATAGAACTTGAAATAATATTTATTAGTTAGTTAATTTTCTTTGATTTCTTAGTAATATAGACCTATAATCTAGCATATTCCAAGTGTTTGATGACTAACAAATATGCACATTTTCCTTTATAAATTCCAAGTGATAGTTTTTAATTTTGTGAACTCTTAAGTGTAAAAATTATACACCCACACATATATATAGCATATAGCATGAAAAATGCTATTATTTTTGTATATTATAATCTTTGATAAGCTTTGTTCTTTTCAATGCTAAGAATATATCTCTTTTTTTCAGGTATTTTTCATTTCTTTACAAATTGATACCATGTCATTCTTAGTAATTAATAAAATTCATTGCATATATATGCAGTTTCTTTGTCCATTTATCTATGGAAAGGCTTATGGGCTGATTCTATACCTTGACTATGATGAGTAGTGCTGCAATGAACATGGTTATTCTGGCAGCTTCACTATATCATGGTTTGTGTTCTAACGGATAAATGCCCAGGAGTGCAACTGATGTATCATAAGGTACTTCTATGTTTAGTTTTTTGAGGAATCCCCATACTACAGCATTATGGAGTGGCCATACAAGTTTCCTTTCCACCAACAGTGTAATAGGTTTTCCACATTTGTCCACATTCTGGCCAACATGTTATGGTATGTTTTCTTGATAATGGCCATTCTAACTGGAGTGAGGTGGAATGTATGTTGCTTTTCTTTGCATTTCCTTTCTGGCCAGAAATATTAAGCATCTTTTCATGAGTCTATTAGCCATTCTCACTGCTTCTGAGAAGGCTCTCTGTAGTTCTCTAGCCCATTTATTAATTGGGTTGTTGGTACATTGAGGGCTTAAGTTGTTAGGCTCTCTATCCATTTGTAGATTTCAAACAGTGTAATTCCTTAGAAAGACAAAGTCAAATCAGCATCAGGAAATGGGTACTTGAAAGAAATCTGGGGAGTCAAGGGGAGAAAAATAGACAATGAAAAGGAGAAGCAAGGAGACTGAGGTCAAGAATTCAATGTATATCCTACAAAACTACGAAAAGTGGGGGAAGAAGTGGATTTTGAGGGATGGATGAGAATATTAAAAAAAGTGACATTGATCAAGATGCATTGTTACACATTAAGTGCTTTGTTAAATAGCAATTCTTTTCTACAGCTCTTTCAAGATTATAATAAAATATTCCACAAAGTATAATTATAAAGTTTGTTTCTTCCAGGATGTCAAAAATGAGATTTCTAGTGTCCACTTTATATAATACTAGGCAAAAGAAATGATTTTGTTAAATTCGTCTATCATCTTAACCCATTCTAAAGTAAATTCTGACTTTAGGACTCAAACATGTCATATTTTAGGCCTATTTTATCAAATTATTAAAAATAGATAATTTATCACTTTTCATCTGAAAAAGACACAATATTTATAAGTGAAAGGCATTTTTGGAAAAGAAAATTGTCATTAAACATATCTAGGAAGATTGCTTAACCTATAATATAAACAATAATAGTGGTAGAAATACCTTTCAGTAAAGTAAAATGACATGAAATCAAACACTATTAGATTTTGTACCTGAAAACCCACCAAAAAAGAATATTAATACCTTCATTATGCATGTGTAGATGGATGTGTATATAAACACACATATTCATGTACATATTTGTTGGTCCTGGGGCATGATTTCTGGCCCTGGGCCCTATCCCTGAGCTCCTTTGTTGCTCAATAGTGCTCTACCATTAGTCTTGATCTTTTCTGCCTGGGGTTGGCTTCAAACCATGACCCTCAGATCTTAGGATCCTAGTACCTAGGGTTACAGGTGTCTCTGTTGCCCAGCTATCTATTTCTTTATGTACACATGTGTGCATAAATACATATGGATACACATGCAATACACAGGGATACACATGGATCCACACATATAAGTAATTGATTAATCAAAATAATTATTAATTCTTCAGTAGTGATGCAGGTTTCTTTTATAAAAGATATTTATAACAATATCCAGCTAAAGTGAAATGAATAGAAATGAAAAGTGAAATGTGAAATGAATAGAAATGAAATGAAGTAGAAGAGACCAATACTATTTATGATCATAGCTATAAATTCATTAAATAAAATATTGTGTATTGAATCCAACAAATAATTGACATTTTGTGTCTTTCATAAAACTGTTCCCTATAATTATACAGAAAACTTAATGGTAAGGAAACTACATGTAATTAAATCCTTACAGGAAAAAAATGCAGAATAAAGTATTTAAACTAATGTCTAAAATAGAAAATCAGAAATAGAAACTTTCTTAAGCTGTTAAAATCCTTCCTTATTTTTTCTAAAAAAGAGGGGCTTATATACTAAATGTTTTAAGTGAAATAATATACTATCACCGTTATATTCAATAATGTGAATTCCACAAGTTCATCAAAAAGATTATGGTAAGAACAACTGTAATTATTACACTCTAAAAATTGCCAAGTTTTCCTGAATGAAGTAGTAAGAATATTAGACTATGATAATTTTTTTTGGTAAAGGTCTTAATTTGGGCCTTGGACAGAAGCAGAGGTTATCAACAGAATCAGTTAAGATTTTTTTGCATGTATGTTCTCCATCCTTCCTTATGTCTAGAGAGCTGAGAGGAAGCAAAATTTCCATGGAACAGGAGAATAAAATAGAAATGACTACATAGAGATATGCCCAACAAATATACCTGTTACAAATCTGAGTCCCCTGGTATAAACCATCACAATGTGGCTGAGAGTAAAAACAGGCAAATTACTAATAAATAATAATTCTGAGTAGACTAAGTGTCCAATTACTGTCTCTGAGGTTATTTTGGAAAAAATATTCAGCAAGATAAACAATTCTCCTGACTATATAATCATTTTGTTTAATATTTTAAATTACTTTTATTTTAATATCCTGTTTTAATATTTTTAAGATTCTGTACAGAGGGATTACACTTACATGAGTAAGATAATGAGTACATTTGCAATTGAGCATTGTTACTCCTTCCTTTGTATTTCCCCAACTATCCCTACCCTCCTAACCTCCCTGTCATTTGTACCTTAAAGACATCAATTAACTAATGCCTGAATTGACTGTGCCCTGGATGGAAAACATAAGCTATGACTATTTGGAAAAGGTAACTATATATCTAGAGATCAGGTATAAACAATAAAAAAGGCATTTTTCTTCCTTCACAGGAAAATGTACAACCCATTAATGGATTCAAACACACTACACATGTGTGTGTATGTATGTATGTATGTATGTATGTATGTATGTATGTATGTATGTATGTGTGTACATATGTATGCATGCATTGTATGTGTATATATAGGCATATGTGTATTTCTTTATGTAAATTTGTATCTAGAATATTCATCTCCATCTATCTATCTATCTATTTCTCTATCTATCTATGACGTGAAAACAAATACACTAATGGCTTACCCCTGAAATCCTAGCTACTTATGAGGCTAAGGTTTGAGGATTGTGAATCAAAGCTAGCCTGGAAAAATATCCATGAGAGTCTTAACTTATTAACTACTAAAAAAAGGAAGCCACAATTGGAGCTGTGGCTCAAATAGTATAACTCTAGCCTTGAGCAGAAAAGCTAAGGGATAATGCCTAGGGCCTGAGTTCAAGCCTCAGGACAGGTACACAGAAACACACACAGACACACATACCATACCACACAGAATGCCTTAAAGACTTATGCCAAGCTGAAGAAAATACTTTTGTGATTTTTTATAACGATAGCAACCATTTTATTTTAAAATGAATTAATTTGAAATGCTCAAGACTTTGATTATAATTATATTATATTGTGTTAATCATGTATTCAACATGTTTTTATGATTAAAACTTATGTACAGATATTTTAAATGAATATTTTGTTAGCCAACTTCAAAAGTCGATTTTCCAAGCATACCTTGCAATAATGATGAATGTCTCTTATTGTACTTGAATTCCATTTGCCTCAGCAGACATATTTTCCTTTTTGTGCAATTCCCAAGTTACAAAAAAGTATTGACTTGGGTGTTGTCATGTAACTTCATAAACATTCACAAAACATCACATCTTATTTACTATTTTTAATATTCTATGATTTCGTGTAAAATTCTACAGTTTCATATTCAATTATTTAAAACAGCTAATCAAATTGATAGACCTGGGCTTTAGTGGTGCTAATTCTAATTCTGTGCAATAAGGTCCATGAAACTCTTACATACCATTAACTACCAAAAAGCTAGAAGTGGTGCTAAGGGATAGCATGTAGATTCTGAGTTCTGGTACCAGTATCAGCAAAAAGGAAGGATGGTAGGGGAGGGTGGGAGGGGGAAAAAAATGTTGACAGTAAGTTAAAGCCTTGGTTGAATTAAAGTCCATTTGATTTACAAGGATTTTATTTGTGGATTTGATTCATAGTTTATTTGCTTCCATGTTTTTACAAAAACTTAAAAAAATCACTTCAAAGCTTCATTGGTTTATAATTATTAAAATGAAGCCAATATATGATATTTCCTTAAAGAATATTCATTTTAGGGAAGAAATAGTGTAGTCTCAGATTCAGATCAGAATTACTCCATATCTTGGAGCTCATTTAGCACCATATTATATAGTCATATGTACATAGCTATTGAGCTGTTGTGAACCTCTTCTAGGATTATCCTAGCTCCATTCATAAGAAAATCAAGAGACTTGGGGAAAAAACCACATTAAGTGAAGTAAGCCAGACCCAAAGAAACATATACTCCGTGGTTTCCCTCATGTGTAATAAAATTTATAATGAAACTACGTAACTGATTTTCTATTGCATCTCTTTATTCATATGGCATCTTCAATTAAATTCTAATTACTGCTAATATAGGTATTATTGAGGCTATCAAGTTGTTTTAGTTACTAATGACATATGCAAATTGATTGCATAAACATATTCTTGGCTTAATGAATATATGCTCATGTTGTGATCTTACAGATAGATTATATAAGTAGAAACCCTTAATGAACATGTTTCTGTAAAATAAATAGCATATTAAATAAATTCTTAAAATCTTTCATCTCAATTTTGTAATTTTTCCTGAATCATAGGGTATTATAAAAAAGTATTTTTATTTTTAAATTTTATTTTATTGTAAAGATGCTGTACAGAGGAAGGTATTTTATTTTATGGAAGAATTTACTCATGACAAATGCAAATCTGTGAGTGATGCAGTATAAAGAGCATTTATTTTTGCTGTGTTTTGTAAAAGAATAGCACATAGATTAAAATCAATACCATTACAATTTTGTCACTAGGATTCATTTCCAATTAACAATGATCAGGCAACAAGTGTACATACTGAAACCTATTTGAATTTGAGAGCACTATATCTGTTACATGGTACAAGGAGAAATATGAGACTCAGCTGCTTTTCATCTTAATGAGTTTTGACTCATGTACACCTGTTTCTCATTAACCAGTAGGAGAATTATGGCAACTCTGAAGGACAGAAAGAAATAAACATCAACTGTGCCACAACCCAAGGAAGACTGCAACCGTTCAATGACATTATAGTATCTCCTAATTGTAACAGAGAAAACATCAATTTAGGATGCCTCCTTTGCCAATGCAAATGAGAAGATAGTTAACTGTTGAAAGTATTTCAAGTATTTATATCAATAAATAAATCCTTAAATGTTTTTTCAGCACAAAAAGATTGAGTAGTATTCAAATGTACACAAATGGATTAATTGAAATACAATAGATTCAAGGGAGAACTCATAGTATAATTCCTTAGAAGAGGAAGTCAAAGTTCGGCAGAATTAAACATCCAGGAAGCCAGTACTTGAAAGGGGCAGTGTCAAGGGTAAAAAGTGGACAAATGAATAGAAAAAAAAAAGAGGAAGAATACAGTCAAGAATTCATTGTGGGGGGGCTGGGAAGATAGCGCAGTGGTAGAGTGCTTGCCTTGCGTGCATGAGGCCCTGAGTTCGATTCCTCAGCACCACATAAGCAGAAGCCGGAAGTGGCACTGTGGCTCAAATGGTAGAGTGCTAGCCTTGAGCTGAAGAGCTGAGGAACAGTGCCCGGACCCAGAGTTCAGGACCCACAACCAGCAAAAAAAAGAAAAGAAAGAAAGAATCCAGTGTGTTTTATTTCCTAAGAAATTTAGAAGAGTGAGGAAGGGGGCCGTAGGCTAAGGGTGGATCCGGATATTGAAAGGGTGACATGGATCAAAACAGGTTGTGTTCATAAACTGCGTTGCTCAATGGCAACTCCTTTGTACAAGTAATGAAAAAGAAAAGTATAATCGAATCTCCCAGAACATTTTAAGTATAGTTTAGGAGACTTTGTTCAAATATATTCAGTCATCTGAGCATCAACTTAATTTCCACACTCATTTTTATATTCTTTATGAGCTAAATAGATAAAGAAAATTTAAAGTAAAAATACTCTTTATCCATGGAGGCATTTCATTTTCTATGAATGCTATTGTAATAATATTTGTGTTGTTTATTGAATTCATATTGTCCACAAGCTAGTTACAAACACTTAACAGGTATTACTTCATTTGTTTTCACAGTAATACTGTAAGGTAACTATAATTACTTCAATTTTAAAATAAAAGACTAAAAATAACATTGTAGACAGGCATGTTAGAGCACTTCTGTAAAACCAGCACTCTTGACAGAGAAGCAGGGGAGATTATGAGTTGTAAGGTAGTGTGTGCTATATAATAAGACCCTGTTTTAACAATGTAAACAAATTTTTTTTGTCGGTCAGTGGGGCTTGAGCTCTGGGCCTGGGCGTTGTCCCTCAGCTCTTCAGCTCAAGGCAAGCACTCTACCACTTGAGCTACAGCGCCACTTCCTGAACAATTGTTTTTAAATCACCAAAATTCTTGGAACTATTAAGCAACTGCACTGTTGGCAGCAATATAAACTAGTACAATAACTCTGGACAGCAGTCTGGAGGTTCCTCAAAATACTAAACACAAACCTTCCCTAGGACCTAGCCATACAACTCCTAGACATCCTCCCAGAACATCACAAGCCAGGATACCATAAAGACACCTGCACATCCATGTTCATTGCTGCACAATAGTCAAGTTCTGTAAATGGCCAAGATGACCTACAGGACCAAAAAATATGAAACTGACATTCACAATGGAATATTACACACTCATTAGAAAAAATATTATATAAATTGAAGGGAAATGGAAGGCACTATAAAGAATCATATTAAGTGAGGTAAGTCAGATTCAGGGAGAAAAAATGGCACATTTTCTCTTAAATGAGGGATCTAGATCTAAAATACACAAAGGCACTCACACACAGTAAGTCTAAAAGAGGATAGTCCTAGGGGAGGAACAAAAAGGTGCAATACCTCTGCGCCTCTGATCATGTAAAATAATATTTATCACAATGAACTCTAAGAAATAAAAACAAGAGGTATTTTTTCATCCATTTTTGTTTTGTTTGTTCATTTGTCTGTCTTTGTGGAGGGGGCAGAAATGGAAGGGCAAAGAGTGAACAAAGGCAGCAGTAGCATTCACTAGACTCTAGGTTAAAAATAAACTATACAACTTGCGGGTGGTGATGGGAGACGGAAACTGGGAGAGAGCAGGGGAAGGGGTGATACTGTACAAAAAGAAATGTATGACAAGAAATGGATTCATTACCTTACTCATGTAACTGTAACCTCTCTGTACAGCATCTTTACAATAAGATTTTTAAAAACACATGGAAAAAATAAATATACTCTAAACCTCACCTATGTAACTGTAACCCCTCTGTACATCACATTTTCAAAAACAATAATACATTAAGTTTTTAAAGCTCATGTACATATAGTATCTTCTGATTTTTAAAATGTCATCCACTCAATATTTGACTAAAACAAGTTTTAAATATTAGAAGTTAGGAATGGAGTTGGAAATTCTACTTGTGGGATTCATTTAATAATCTGTTTGTACTCAATAAATCAGACAGTAATTATACAGTCCTTGTATTATACTCTATAAAATATTGTGATATCAGTTGATATGCATAACATCATATATTTCTTTATATTGAAGGCTAATTTGACATACACTCTCAAGGAAGCATGACCAAGCAGTTACTGCCAGTTAATATTTTTAAAAGGGGTATTTTATTTCTGCCTCAGGTTTTAGATAATTTATTGAACCTAATTGGTTTTAGACTTGATCTCTCTTCACTGCAACCTGATTATTATTGTAGATTTAGCTAGACCTTTCCATAGTGCTTGACTGGGAAGTGCTTCAATTTAATCTGGAATCCAAGATGCTCAAGGGTACTTAGCCATTTCCATGGAGGAGGGTGACAACTTGTTTTAATAAGCTTCTCTGGTGACCAAATGTCTATACACAGTGGGATCTCCTTGCTATATTTGGAATGGCAGAGGACCAATTTCTCTCAAAACTCCTGGGTGCAAGGTGACTTCTATTACAATAAAATTAATACAGTATGCCTGTAGTGAGATTGTATTGTTAGAAAGGGAGGAGTAAGTAAAGGAAATTAAGCAAAAATGAGGGAGGGAACAACAAGTTCGACAAGAAATGTACTCACTACTTTACATATATAACTGTAACCCTTCTGTACATCATCTTGACAATAAAATTAATTTTAAAAATAACTATGCCCACAACTACAGAACTGAGATAAAAATTCATAGTTTTGTACAAATAATAAGTTCATGTTAGGGAAAGTTCTAACCCTTTGCTCCAGGGAGCCATTCCAACTTTTATTATTTTACAAACTATGCCACTTGTCCAACTTTTCATTTGTAAGTGTTCATGAAAAACTTGAGACAAGTTTCACTGGAATTTTGATTAACATCTCTGTGTGGGATTTCCCTGTAAGAGATGGGAGTAGAGCAAAACAGAAAACAGAAATAGAGTTTCTTGAACCCCTGGTCACCTCTATTAATTTTCTAATTTCCACCTTGGAAGGTCTTCACAGATTTTGCCATGATACCCTTCTGATGCCCTGTAAAGAGATCTTGATGGCCCATTAATTACAAAGATGTCACTGGTTGCTGAAGTTTGAGAAAATTAGGTAAACATACCAATATGTAGTGTGCTTCATGTTTCTTTCTGAAGGTTAAGATGCCTTAACCAATTTTGGCAAAAGACAATTTTTAATCCAATTGTGGAAAGCTATGACTGTACTCACACTTTCAAGGAGAAGCTTAAACCGATTTGAAATATGACAAATTTTAAAATGACATGTTCATTCTAAGACTGGTTTAGCCTTCAGCAAATACAAAAAATACAAGCTTCTAGGCCATCATTGGAAAACCATAATTTCTTTAGAAGATAAGCAAAATTAAAGATGAGGCAGCAAGCCTACAAGTAAATATTATTTTTGCATCAGCAAATATATTTTATTAATGTATTTTTTGCAACATGACTTCTTTTGGCTTTTCAATTTACTTTACCAACTTCAGGAGTTTTAGTTTTTTATTGATGCAGTCTTTGCAGAACAGTGTAGAGACCTAGTTAAAATACTTGTGAATGTCTTTCCATATCTGTATCTGAACTGAGAACACATGGTTGTCAGATTTTAATTCCATTTTGGGAAAAGCCCTACCAGGTACCTTAAAAATAACTAGTTAACTCTGAAACTCTGGTTCATAAATTATTAATAGATCATTCTGAATACCTGTAACTTGTAAGTTAAAAATTAAAACTGTTTACCAAGTAAAATTTCCTTTCAAGGTGTCTTGGAAAAATGGGTATAGGCCCTTTTGAGTTCTATTTTTGGTAGTATGCCAGCTCTGTGTCTAACTCAAGTCTATATTTTTAACTCTTAAAATATTAGAACCAAGAGAGTATGAAACCTAAAATAGATCCTCTGAGTTTGTTGTAGGTCACACTAGACTATCAATATTGCATATTTTTATTTTCAATATATTTTCCTTTCAGACAGAATTTGAATATAATTTTTAGTTTTTATTTCCCAAAGAAAACAAATGAAGTTTATATAGAATAATGTTTTAGTGAATAATATGCATTACATCAGAATGTAATGATATTTCTCAAATGGGGCTGATGAAGCACTAATTGTGTCATAGTTCACTATGCAAAATATTCAATATTATTTATGCATTACCTTATTAATATTTACAAAAATCTTGTAGTGAATTGAAATGCTGCTTTTCACTGATTGTGATAGCAGCAAAAATCATTGATTGTTTTGTTAGTATGTAGGTCTGCTTTCTGCTACTATAGCAAACTATCTGAGAAGTTCAACTTAAAAAGAGGAAAGGAGGGGGCCAGGAAGTTGGCTCAGAGGTAGAGTGCTTGCCTCACATGCATGAGTCCCTGAGTTCTATTCCTCAGCACCACAAAAGCAGAAAAAAGCTGGAAGGGTGCTGTGGATGAAGTGGTAGGGTGCTAGCCTTGAGCTGAAGAGCTGAGGGACAGCGCCCAGGCCCAGAGTTCAAGCCCCATAAATGACAAAAGAAAAAAAGGAGAGGTTTATTTTGACTTCCCTTTATGAGGCTTTGTTAGCAGAGGACAAACATACACACACACACACACCATTAACTCATCCAGAGCATAGTAATATGTGACATCATTTCAATTCAGACAGTACTATTTATTAGAATGTGGCATTTGGGGAAATTTCCCCAGGTTCTTTCTGCCTCCATTTTTTCCTCAACTTTTCCATCAGGACAGTAATTACTACTGTATGAGCTATATCTCTTTAAATTGCATTTGTTCATCTCAATTTCCTTGATTCTCAAGTCCTTTTCCTCATCTGTCTTAGAATTAATTTACCTTTGCCATCATAATGAAGCTCAGATTTCATCTTTTCTAAACTTACAAAAATCATTTTCCTTTTTATCTGTGTAGTACGTATTGCCCAAGCTTGCACTAATTGCTTGCATGTTTTAAAGAGCCAGCCTTGTCTCAGTGTTGTAAGACTCTTTTGCCCAATTAGTCTGCAAATGCCTTAAAGTCTTCCTGAGGATTGTCTTCTCCTTTAAGCACCCAGTGCAGGTGAGGAATCATAAGAATTGGAAGTGAGTTGTTAAAACTGTTGTCTATCAAGGATGACTGAGGGTAAACTGTAAGAACTTTCGGCCTCCTTTCATTCACTAGTGCTCAATTAACTTCAAAAGTGTATTTATACTGTTCAAAAATGTTGAAGTTAAAAGACCATTGGTTTGGTTGAATTCAAATGAAGCCATTACTTAAATAACTTTTGCTTTTTTAAAAGAAATCTGAAATGTGAAGGCAAGATCTTTGATCTTCCCTTGGCTGATTAAAAAGTAGAGATAATGTGTGAAGACACTGCTAAGGGATTTGTCCCAGCATGTCTGTCTGAACATAGAGCTTTCAGGATACTGTAATTGCTGCATTCTACCCTTATTGACAAATCTGAGTTTCTTCTTTATTGTTTTGGAGGGGCAGATACAGACAGGAACTGGGGATATAACTCAGGGTCTTATACTTGCTAAAATGGGAATACTTGCACTTGAGACAAACCTGATTCTTCTGAACAATTATTTTCAAGGTGGGGTTAATTCCATGGCCTGCTTGGGCTGCGGGCTTCATACTGTGCTTTTCCATTTCCTGTGGAGCAGTAACACGCCATTGCACCCAACTTTTGTGCTTCTTCCATAGTTGGGACAACACATGCAAACTGTACCACCCAACCTTGATTAAGATGGAGTCTTGTGAAGCCTTTTTTTTTCCCCCAAGCTGGCTTCAAACTATGCTGTCTACCTCCTAAGAATCTAACATTACAGGTTTGAGCCACAATGACCAGGTAAAAAATTCCAATATCTATTGCTTCTCCAGTTTAATAACAGCATGAGGAATCATTTCTTTGGTAAACAATGAAAAAAATACAATAATGACAAGCAGAAAAATCTGGGCTAGTATTTATTCACCATTTTAGTTTTGTGAAGTCCATTTTTTGTTTAATCCTGGACAAGGAGGTGTTAAAATATGAGCTAATAAATAAATCTCAGAGCCAGTTGTTGGTGGCTCACACCTGTAATCCTAGCTACTCAGGAGGCTGACATCTGAGGATCGCAGTTCAAAGTCAGCCCAGGCAAAAAAGTCCATGAGACTCTTATCTCCAATAAATCACCAGAAAACCGGAAGTGGCGCTGTAGCTCAAGTGGTAGAGCGCTAGCCTTGAGCTGAAGAGCTGAGGGACAGCGCCCAGGCCTAGAGTGCAGGCCCCATGACCACACATCCCCCAAAAAAGGAGAAAATAAAAAAGGTGGAAAGAAAGATAACTCATTTCTATTTCACAAGATCTCATGGTATCAAAGACTATGCGTTCATTCTGGAGCTGTAACATGAGCACTTCTGAAATAAATTTATTTATTTATTTATTTATTTATTTATTTATGCATTTATTTACTCGGTCATGGGGCCTGAACTCTGGGTCTGGGCGCGTCCCTCAGCTCTTCAGCTCAAGGCTAGCACTCTACCACTTGAGCGACAGCGTTACTTCCGGTCTTTTTTTTCTGCTTACTTGGTGCTAAGGAATTGAACCCAGGGCCTCAAGCATGCAATGCAAGCACTCTACCACTGAGCCACCTTCCCAGCCCCTTCTCCTTATGAGAGGTGATTTAAGAGACATTAGGTCAAGTACAAAAGCTTCTACTCACACAATTAAATGCTATATAATGCCATGCACTCTTCCTTGAAATGAAGTGGCAATATTCTTTCTACTCATCCACCTAATTTCTGAGCAAGTGTCCCATTTCCTTTAAAATTATTTTGATTCTTAAAAAGGCTTTATTTTTTAACTGTACATCAATTTTTGTATATATGCATGCATGTACAGTACATTTTAGGAATGAGAATACATGAGGAATCTTAGACTAATCTTTGACTTGTCCTATAATTTGAGACTGATGATACTTACAGCTCTGTTTATCCCATGGTTTGTTAGCTTTCAAAGTGCTAATGAGTTATTCCTTGGCCTCAACCCTGGGGTAGGAGAACATTCATAGAAATCTGTCTCTCTTCATATTATTAGATAAATATACATAAATATGTGTATGTAATAAACTATATTAGTGTTCTCATATATTAATGAAGTAGAAAACTCTTGACTAGTTTTCTGAGTTTTGGAACCACTTTTCTTTATATCATCTTTACTTTGCTTCTACACAGACATGCTTGATTCCAGCTCGTTTAATATTTGATACTGGACGTTAATGACACCAGGATTTCATAGAATATTTTCTGTTTCTGTTATTAGGTGCAAATCTGTCAATGTGGAAATACAGCTCAGCATAAATAATGTGTTTTCTTGTCTCCTCAACAGTAGCTGGTCAAGAGTATTGTGAAGTATCTGAGGACTAGAAATAGTGCAGGAAATTCTACTAAGAGAAACTTTCCTGGCAGCATGGATTTCTTACATAATGATGACTAAAATCACAACAAAATGATGATATTAGTGAAGTGCAATAGTTTGAATTTGGGAGGAGTTCTGGGAAGATGGCGGAGGAGAAGCTGGAATCTGAACAAGCTCTCGCATAGAAAGCAGTTTTAGAGTTCCAGTGAACAGTCCTAAGCCAGAGAATCACACCAAGTGTGCCATCACAGGACAGAGAGTTAGACAAGAGAGGGGAAGCCAAGGAAACACATCAGCTGCCGCTGCGGCGGCAGGGTCGCGGCGGCGACCACCGCCGCGGGGTTATACCTGAGACACAGAGAGTCCGGGACGAAGGAGCCAGACACAGCGGATGAGCAGATTCTACTCAACACCAACAAGAACCGACAAGGAGCAGACATCTTCATCCTGCTGTTTGCAGACCAGAGACGACCCAGGATCCAAGACTAGGCGTGAGTACAAGCCCAACGTCCTCACTCCTTCTCAGGGAGCAGAGGAGGGAAGGCCACCCCTCCCCCCCCCCAGCACCGGTGATCTCAATCTTGGATACCGACAAAGCTCGGAGGAGCTGCTAGCTCCAGCTCAGGCCTTGGAATAAAACGAGTCATTTAGCAGGTCACAAGAACTTAATGGCGAAGTGACCTGCCAGACTCAGCTCCATCCAGGGAAAAGTCACCCAGCTCAGGCGCCAGCCATTGGAGTGGCTTTCCTCACTGGGTAACCAGAGCCAGAGGCTGCCCCTCCCTCTAGCAGCCTCAACAATCAATTGAAAAACAGAAACCCTGAGAATGGCTCCAGGCTGGGCGCTGTGAGCTTTATCACAAAATAGCCCCAGGGAAAAGCTACTGTTTGTTGAAAGGCCTCAACTCCACCCAGAACCTAGCCTCATCACCACATGCCCCTCTTTTGTGATTCTCAAAGCAGATCACCCTCCCAGAAAACTAACCTGGGAGGGGGATCTCAAAATCTTGGGTAAAGCAGAGCATTTTTCTGCCTCTTCCAACCAACCGACTTAAGAAACCAATCAAGCCACAGGACCTCAAGCTGACCAGAGACTCCAACAAGACGCTGGTTACAGACAAAAGGGAGATACAGGATTCTTCCCACTCCTCCCCCCGCAAAAAAAAAAAAAATCAAAAGACTTTTTTTTCTTTTTTTTTTCTTCTTCTTCTTTTCTTTTTTTTTCCTTGTTTTTTGTTTTTTGTTACCATATATATATATATATATATATATATATATATATATATATATATATATATAAATTTTTTTCCCTTCTAAAACTTTTATTAATCTTTAATTTTTGACTCTTCTGAAAAAATAATTGTTTTCCAGTAACTCTTTTTTTCTCATCTTATAATTTTTATTTTAGGAATATGTGAATGAGCGTTTTCCTTTCTTTTCTTGTCTTCTTTCTCTTTTTCTTTCTTTCTTAATTATCTTTTTGTTTTTTGTCTAGCTCTACTGAACTTCTGATCTTTTCTTCTCCCTTTCCCATCCTTAAAGTTTTTCACATCTCCTCTATGTCCCTCCCCTCTCTCAACATATTCACATCCCTCTCTAAATAGACGGTCTTTTAATCTCTATAATAACATTAATTTTTACGTTTCTATTTTTTATTTCTCATCTCTTTTCATTCCCCTTTCCATCTCTTCTTTTTCTCTCTCTATCTACTTGCATCCTACACAACCCATTTCCTGCATTGTGATTAGGACATAGTTAACTCTCCCTGTGCCTCCCCACACCAATCTATTCCTATTTTTTACCCACATCTCTCCCTAATCCTAATAATTTCTGGTTTTCCAAATTCTTTTCTGCGGTTCGAAGTCCTTTAACATATAGTTGTTTGATGTTGAATAGATGTATCTGTTGAACTAGATTGTATCTGTAGAATATTGACTGTACAAATGCAAACTTTGGTTGATGGTTGCCTTAAGATAGTGTTCTAGCACAAAACTGGTGCAATCTTCATCTCAAATGGGCAGAGTAAGCCGGAAAAACACAAGAAAAATGGCAAATTCGGGTATCTCAATTCCCAATCTTGATAATGAGGGATTAGAACAGATAAAGAATAATCCAGAGGAGAGTTCCCAAATAGCTCTACAAACACTACTAGCAAACATGATAAATGAGAAGTTTGACAATGTACAAAGGACTCTGTATGAGAGTGATAGGGAGAGAGAGGAGGCATCCCAGAAGTTTATACAGGAATATCATAAGCGTGAGGAAGCTACTCAAAAACTGATACAGGATTTGCGTGAACAACTTGAGAATACTCAAAGAGAAAGGGAGGAATGGCGTGAACAGGCAGAGAACACTCAAAGAGAACTGCAGGAATCCCACGAACGGGAAGAAAGAGAACTGCAGGAATCCCACAGACGGGAGGAAGCTAATCAAAGAGTAATTCAGGAATTGAGAGACCAGGTAGAGAATACACAAAGATCACTAAAGGCATTCATGGAATCCATTAACAAAGAGCTGAAGGAAGTCAGGGAGACCACAAAAGGAATGCTGAATGGAACCCAACAGAAGGAATGGGAGTCCAAAGAAACCATAACCAATCAACTAAGTGATTTGAGAACAAACACTGAACACCAAATTAAGGAAGTAAAGAAATACATACAAGACCTAAAACAGAGCTTCAACAAAGAACTTGAAGCCATCAAAGCTGACCAATTAGAAGGAAAAGAGATAAAAAACAAAGTAGAGAGTCTTGACAGCAGGTTAGACCATGCAGAAGATCGAATCTCAGGGATTGAAGACAGCCTAGATATTATAGAGAAAGAACATACAACCATCCAAGACAAGTCCAAGAAATATGATAGGTCTATCCAACACCTGGAAGACACCATCAGAAGGCCCAATCTAAGGATAATGGGTGTAGAGGAGCACCTAGAAACAGAAGTTAATGGTCTAGGAAATTTGTTTAACAGGATCCTAGCAGAGAACTTCCCAAACATACAAAAAGATAGGCCTATTCAGATACAAGAAGCTTTTAGAACCCCAAATAGACCAGACCAGAATAGGACATCCCACCATCACAGTATAATCCACACAGGATCAACCCAGACCTAGGAAAAGATCCTTAAAGCTGTCAAGGAGAAAAGGTTAATCACCTATAAAGGGAATCCAATTAGAATTACCTCAGATTTCTCAGCAGAGACAATCAAAGCAAGAAGAGCCTGGAATGATGTATGCCATGCCCTAAAAACAAACAACTATCAACCAAGAATACTGTACCCAGCTAAACTCTCCTTCATAACTGAAGGCCAAATAAAAACCTTCCATAGCAAAGAAAAATTGAAACAATACATCTCCACCAAACCAGCCCTACAAAAGATTCTTAAAGATGTCCTACACATAGAAAACCAACAAGACCGCAACAAAGGCCAAGAAACTGCACCCAAACTGAGAATCCAAGAACCTTAGGAAGAACCCAGTTTTCGCATCCCCCAAGAAGGTAGATAACATGGCAGGAACTCCCAAATACCTCTCAGTCCTATCTCTTAACGTTAACGGACTAAACTCTCCAATTAAGCGACATAGACTGTCTAGTTGGACTAAAAAACAAGACCCTTCTATCTGCTGCCTGCAAGAGTCACATCTTGCCCATAAAAACAAACACATTTTCAATGTTAAAGGCTGGAACAAAACCTACCAAGCAAACGGCCCTCATAAACAGGCGGGAGTTGCAATCCTACTATCAGATAAAATAGACTTCAAATTAAAATTCGTGAGAAGAGATAAAGAAGGTCGCTACATACTAATTAAAGATCTCTCCTTCAGGAGGATATTACAATTCTAAATATCTATTCGCCAAACAATGGAGCACCCAAATTTATCAAAGAAACACTACTTTCCCTCAAATCCCATATAGATCCAAAGACATTAATTGTTGGGGATTTTAACACACCACTCTCCCCACTAGATAGATCAACTCGGCAAAAACTCAACAGAGAAACCGCAGATCTAAACAGCTGCATAGATCAACTAGACTTAACAGACATTTACCAAACATTTCACCCAGCAGCATCAGAATACATGTTCTTCTCAGCAGTACATGGAACGTTTTCTAAAATAGACCACATTTTAGGCCACAAAGCAAACTTGTCTAAATTCAGAAACATTGAAGTTATACCTTGCATTCTTCTGACCACAAGGGAATAAAATTAGAACTCAACACCAAAAGCCACCAAAGAAAGTCCGGTATCACATGGAGGATGAACAACACACTGCTGAATCATGAGTGGGTCATGGAAGAGATTAGAAAGGAAATTAAAATGTTCATGCTATTCAACAAAAATGAACACACAAATTACCAGCTCCTCTGGGACACAGCAAAGGCAGTACTCAGAGGCAAGTTTATAGCTCTGAGCTCCTACATCAACAAATTGGAGAGATCTGAAACTAACAATTTAATGACACATCTAAACCTCCTTGAAAAAGAGCAGCAAGATAAACCCCAATCCAGTAGACGGAAAGAAATAATCAAAATTAAATCAGAATTAAATGAATTAGAATCCAAAAAAACTATAGAAAGAATCAACAAAACAAAGAGTTGGTTCTTCAAAAAGCTTAACAAAATTGACAGACCCTTAGCAAACATCAGAAAAAGGAGAGAACACACCCAAATTTATAAACTCAGAGATGAGAATGGAAACATCACCACGGAAACAACCAATATTCAGAACATTATAAGGGAATACTTCTCAAAACTTTATGCTAATAAGTTTGAGAACTTGACAGAAATGGACCATTTCCTAGCCAATATTGACATGCCAAAACTAAACCAAGATGAGTTAAACCAGCTTAACAGGCCCATATCAAGCATTGAAATAGAAACAGCAATAAGAGACCTCCCAGCTAAGAAAAGTCCAGGACCAGATGGTTTTACAGCGGAATTTTACAAGGCCTTCAAAGCAGAGCTCACACCAATACTCCTCCAACTCTTCAATGAAATTGAAAGAGAAAGCTCACTACCGAACACATTCTATGAAGCCATCATAACCCTCATCCCAAAACCAGGCAGGGACTCATCAAAGAAAGAGAACTATAGACCCATTTCTTTGATGAACATTGATGCAAAACTTCTCAACAAAATTTTGGCCAATCGACTTCAATAATTCATCCAAAAAATCATACACCATGATCAAACAGGATTCATTTCAGGGATGCAAAGCTGGTTCAATATACGCAAATCAATTAATATTATTCATCACATCAACAGGAGCAAGAATAAGAACCACATGGTTATCTCAATAGATGCAGAAAAAGCATTTGACAAGATCCAACACCCCTTTATGATGAAGGTTCTGGAAAAATTAGGAATCCATGGAATATTCCTCAATACAATAAAGGCTGTATATGACAAACCTACAGCCAGCATTATACTCAATGGTGAAAAACTAAAGCCATTTCCTCTTAACTCATGAACAAGACAAGGATGTCCACTCTCTCCACTTCTCTTCAATCTAGTATTAGAATGCCTAGCTACAGCAATAAGACAAGATGCAGACATAAAGGGGATCCAAATAGGGAAAGAAGAAATAAAACTCTCCCTCTTTGCAGATGACATGATCTTGTATTTAAGGAATCCCATAGACTCCACTCCCAAATTACTCAAGCTGATTCAAAACTTTGGCAAAGTAGCAGGTTATAAAATTAACCCCCCAAAATCAATGTCTTTTCTATATGCCAACAATGAGAAAAGTGTGGCTGAAATGAGGAAAGCAATCCATTTGTAATAGCCCCACAAAAAATAAAATACCTAGGAATTAACTTAACCAAAGAAGTGAAGGACCTCTATGATGAAAACTTTAAAATCTTGAAAAAGGAAATCAACACAGAACTTAAAAAATGGCAAAACCTCCCATGCTCCTGGATTGGAAAGATTAACATCGTGAAAATGGCAATACTTCCCAAGGCTATCTACAAATTCAACGCAATACCTATCAAAATTCCACCCTCATTCTTCAAGGAAATAGAAGAGGCAATCCAAAAATTCATATGGAACAATAAAAGACCCCGAATAGCCAAAACGCTCCTCAATGGAAAGAACACTGCTGGAGGAATATCAATACCAAATTTCAAACTCTACTTAAAGCCATAGTAATCAAAACAGCTTGGTATTGGCATAAGAACAGACCTCAGGACCAATGGAATAGAATTGAAAACCCATTAATGAACCTACAGACCTATAGCCATCTAATCTTCGATAAGGAAGGTAAAACAATAGAATGGAAGAAAGACAGCCTCTTCAGTAAATGGTGCTGGCAAAATTGGTTAACTACATGTAGAAAACTTAAGCTAGATACTTATATATCACCCTGCATCAGAATCAACTCCAAATGGATCAAAGACCTTGAACTCAAAGCAGACACTCTGAAAACATTACAGGATGGAATAGGAGAAACTCTAGGTCTCCTTCCCTCAGGCCAAAATTTTCTGAATAGAGACCGGAAACACAACAAATCAAAGAAAGGTTGGACAAATGGGATTGCATAAGGTTGCAGAGCTTCTGCAGGGCAAATGACATAGCTAGCAAGATCAATAGAAAGCCCACAGATTGGGAGAAGATCTTTACTAGCCATACAACGGACAAGGGTCTCATATCTAAAATATACTTGGAACTCAAAAAATTAAACCACCCAACAACAAATCCTCAAAGAAACAACTCCCCAACAAATAAGTGGGCGAAAGTCTTAAAGAGAAGCTTCTCTGAAGAAGAAAGAAGGATGGCCAATAGACAGATGAAGAAATGTTCAACATCCCTAGCCATAAAAGAAATGCAAATCAAAACAACATTGAGATATCACCTCACTCCAGTTAGAACAGCAAAAATCTAGAACTCTAACAACAACAGATGCTGGAGGGGATGTGGACAGAAAGGAACCTTACTTCATTGTTGGTGGGAATGTAAACTTGTTCAACCATTTTGGAAAGCAGTATGGAGGTTCCTCAAAAGACTTTACATAGATCTCCCCTATGATCCAGCAATCCCACTTTTGGGCTGTAGGGAGCCCGGGCGAGACTCGGCCCACTCCCTTGCAGCTTTGAGGTAACCACCCCATATTAGACAGTGCTTGGCGGGACACCTGGGTTTTGCGGGTGCGCGAGCCAGGTAGAGTCCCCAGCCAATCCCATGACACCTGGTGACGGTGAAAGGCAGGCGACCAACAATAGACCGACCCGCGTTCCTATTTCCCTATATAAGCGGCTATGTTTCGGGTGCACGCTCTCTCGCGCCCAAGCTCTCCCATCAACTAAAAGGCTCTCCAATAAAGCGTGATCTGAGAAGACTCCTGGTGTGGTGGTCGTTCTTTCTCTCTGGTCGAGTAGATGGTCGCTACAAGTGGTGCCGAAACCCGGGAACAAACCAGGGACGGGACCCACGCGAGAGGCCGCACAGGAGCCAGAACTCAACACGCGGAGAGGGGACGTCGGTAAATATCCCCCGGTATGCTGTTCACTGTAGATTTAGATATTTATTGGTTGCTTGCATTGCTTCTTCCCTTGTGGCTTGTCTTTTTGATGGTGCGCACTTGCATCGAGGAGGGAGGGTTTGATTTAATCCAGGAAGGACGCAAAGTACTAATGCAGCATCAGGATAGTCTATCAGAGTCAGCATCCAGTAAGGGGGAGGAAAATAGGCCTAAAAGAAAAAGGGAAAAAAGACAAAAGGATCCTAAAGAATTAAAGCAGGAGGGACTGCAGCCCTCACAAAAGGAGAAGTGTTTTAGGGAGGAGGGGGTCTCAAGGAGACCCCCATGCCCTTCTTCAAAAGCAAACCGGTTCTCAGCCCTACATGTGGAAGGGCGGGACCAAGAATATAGTAATCTTGTGAGTGACTCAGAGGAAGAAATGTTAGAGGAGGAGGGAGAGCAGCTGATCCAGCTGATAGTGAAGACTTAGCAGAGGCTGCGGCTGAGCACGAGGCAGACAGATATGGGGGTGGCGCCCCCTAGGTGTGGGAGTACTGCAGCAGCCAGGAAGAGGAAACGGAGCTGGCCCTCACCCGTCAGCCCCCCCGCCGTGCCCGCCTGCAGGGAAGAGTCACTTTATAAAAGAAAACACCTGGTCGCGGCTGGCAGCCGCTTTCCCAGTTTTTGAAAATCCAATTACTACTGAAAGAAATTTTGAGCCGGTTTCCTACTCCCAGCTAAAAGATTTAGTTGAGGCAGTCAGGACTTATGGAGTGACGGCTAATTATACCACTGCCCTGCTCCGAAGACTGACCGTCAATGCCATGACGCCCACGGACTGGTTTGAGGTAGCCCGTACCTGTCTCAATCATGGGCAGTTCCTCGATCTCCGGTCTATTGTTCAAGACAAGGCTCAAGCCCAATACAGACAAAATGTCCGTGACGGGCACCCGGACTGGACCATAGACATGCTTCTTGGGCAGGGAATCTACTCGGTAGACCAGACAGGATATCCCTTTGAAGTATACCGCTAGGTAAACGAGGTTTTTTACAGGTCCTGGCGGGCCCTCCCAAACAAGGGAGAGGTGGCTGGCAATCTAACAAAAATCATGCAGGCCCCTAATGAGCCATTTTCTGATTTTGTTGCCCGTATGCTAGAGACAGCTGAGCGGGTATTAGGAAATCTGGAAACAGCCATGCCATTTGTACAACAAATCATTTTTGAACAAAGCACCAAGGAATGTCAGAGGGCAATTACCCCAGTAAGAACTCAAAGCCTAGAAGCTTGGTTAAAAGCCTGCAGAGAAGTAGGTGGCCCCCTGACCAATGCGGGGCTGGCAGCTGCTGTCTTGTCGGCTGCCGGGGCCGCAAAAGATAGTAAAGGAAAAGGGTGTTTCCGGTGTGGTCAGTTGGGACATTTTAGACAGCAATGCCCACAAAATGGTGGTCCTGCACAAAACATACCCAGGCCGCCAAGGACTCCAGGAGTGTGTCCTCGTTGTAAAAAGGGAAAGCATTGGGTCAACGAATGCAGGTCAGTTAGAGACATCAATGGACATTTTATCCCCCAAATTACTCCAAACACTAATTCGGAACAGGAGCCAAAAAACGGAGAAAAGGGCCCTCGTCCCCAGGGCCCGAAAGTTTATGGGGCATTTCAGACTCTGGCTCCCGGACAGCACCCACAACAACCCCCCAGCCAAAAAGAGCAACCTCAGGCTCCGCAGGGTTGGACCTCTGTGCCACCTCCGGACGGGTATTAACACAGCAGATGGGAGTCCAGATTGTGGAGACAGACATGACAGGACCCCTAGATGAAGGCACTGTAGGAATAAATGGTATGGACCGGATCCGGTAATAACGAGATCCAGGGGAGCTGTTTGTGTTTTTCCACAGAGTCAAGAAGTACCTCACTGGGTGCCAACGAGACTGACCAGGCCGGTGGAGACTACAGAAGAACCCCCTCTTGAAGATGCCATCCACTCGTCTCCTGATGCAGCTGATCTTCCTGCTGTTAGCAACAGTGCTAATAGCAATCCCTGTGATAGCTAAACCAATGATGCTGTGGGCTGTTACAATTTACTGACTGGATTGCCTCTGCGGTGTCCTTTTCCAAAGAGCGGGTGGGAGTCGGAATGTTTTTAGCCTGCTGCTTGGGAGGATGCGTGGTCTGCCTATGGTTGGTCTGTAGCCTTCGAGCCCAAACCAGAAGGGACAAGGTTGTTATCTTGCAAGCATTAGCCGCTTTGGAGAGTGGATCCTCACCCCAGATTTGGCTGTCGGCCCTAAGAGGCAGTTAAGCCTTACCATTCTGCATAGCCTTAGCACCCTGAGGGATCAGGGGATCCCATTGCACCGGGACAGGTATGCAATTTGCAATTTGGGACAGGGTGCAAGGCAAGTGCACTGCACTTGAGGAGATGGTTCTCATCTCCTCAAGAAGAGCATGCTGGGTTGCAAGTGGGTTGATGCCCAAGATCCCACCTCTGCAAAAAAGGCATCAGACGGGCCTGGTCATCACTGGGGAAGGCGCCCCTCAGGCGAAGGCCAGTGCAAGGTCCTCTCATTAATGTTTTAGACAGAGGCCCAACCTCTACTCTTACCTGTCACCAAAAAACAAGAAGGGGGAACTGTAGGGAGCCGGGGCAAGACTCCGCCCACTCCCTTGCAGTTTTGAGGTAACCACCCCATATTAGACGGTGCTTGGCGGGACGCCTGGGCTTTGCGCGTGCGCGAGCCAGGTAGAGTCCCCAGCCAATCCCAGGACACCTGGTGACGGTGAAAGGCAGGCGACCAACAATAGACAGACCCGCGTTCCTATTTCCCTATATAAGCGGCTATGTTTCGGGTGCACGCTCTCTCGTGCCCAAGCTCTCCCATCAACTAAAAGGCTCTCCAATAAAGTGTGATCTGAGAAGACTCCTGGTGTGGTGGTCATTCTTTCTCGCTGGTCGAGTAGACGGTAGCTACATTGGGCATTTACCCAAATGTTTACAAACAAGACCACACTAAAGCTACCAGCACAACTATGTTTATTGCAGCATTATTTACCATAGCTAAGATATGGAACCAACCCAGATGCCCCTCAGTAGATGAATGGATCAAGAAAATGTGGTATATATACACAATGGAATTCTATGCCTCCATCAGAAAGAATGACATTTCCCCATTTGTTAGGAAATGGAAAGGTCTGGAAAAAATTATATTAAGTGAAGTAAGCCAGGCCCAAAGAAGCATAGGTCCCATGGTTTCCCTTATTTGCAATATCTAGTATAGGTATGAGTCAAGCGGAAAAGGTCAGATAATGTGATGTTAGGAAAATGAACCCTTAAATATGTATTTTAATGTTCTCGTTTCTTTCATGCATGTGTTTCTAATGCATTTATAAGATTATTTCTTTGTTGCTTTGTATGTCCCTCCCCCACAGTGTAACCCCCGCTTTCACTATGTTTGATGTCAGTATAACATGTGGAGGAGATGGGGACAAACAAGTCGTTTAAGGATTCAGGTGGACCTGTTGCAACAATGAGAATTACAAAATGTCATGTCAAAACCAACTTTACAATGTCGGTGTGGGGGGGGGGAGGGGGGTATAATTGGGTGGAGGGAGGGGGAGGCTGGGAAGGGAGGTGAAGGGTAAACAAAGGAGGAGGCTGCAATGCTTGGTAAGAAATGTATGCATTATCCTGCCCATGTAATTGTAGCCCCTCTGTACAGTATGTTCTCAAATAAAATAAAATAAAATAAAATAAAAATAGTTTGAATTTGGTTGTGGTAGTGGTGGTAGTGGTAGTGATGAGGTGATGTTGGTGTTGGTACATGTGTTCTTTTAATTTTCTTGAAAGAATTTTGGAAATTCTTAATAGATTCTTTAAAAATTATCATAGAAATAGTTAATGATGCTTAGAAAATAAATTGAATCCAGATGATATATTTAAAAGATTAACCTTTGTATAATCTACGAGCTATTTATAAATTATTCAGTATTTAGTTCACTTAACATTTTAAGGCAAATTCATGGCATTTGACAGATCTGAAAGCAGCATGATTTGTCATCATGTGAAACATAATGATATTTCCATTAACAGATGATACATACTTTCCAAACCAGCAGCTATCCAATACCCTTTCAATAGTGTTTCTTTTAAAATGATGGCATTTTCTTTCATGTGATTTTGAAGATGTTTTCATTTGTGATAGTCTTGATGTGAAGTACGTTCAAATGACCAATGATGAATAGTGGTATGAATTATCTTCATGTGCTAAACTCAGCTCACATAGTATGCAAGCAGGAAATTGTAAGGAGTTAATACATGCTATTACTAAACAACTTCATGATAAAATTTTGGCTTTATTTTATTAACATAACTTTAATTCTTAGGTTTGTTTGCAGTTAAACTCATCTCCCCAAGACCTCTTTCTCAGAGAGTTAGCATTAACAGTATTACATCCATTATAATTTACAGTTTCTATGACAATCACATAAATATTGTCCTTATATTCTTTCTTTCTTTCTTTATTTTTGTCATCATGGGGCTTGAACTCTGGGCTTGGGTGCTGTCCCTCAGCTCTTCAGCTCAAGGCAAGTGCTCTACCGCTTGACCCACAGCGCCACTTTTGGTTTTTTAGTGGTTTATTGGAGATAAGAGTCTCACGGACTTTCTTGCCCAAGCTGGCTTTGAACCTCGATCCTCAGATCTCAGCCTCCTAAGTAGCTAGGATTACAGGCATGATACACTGGCACCGGCTTATTCTTTATTTTTATATGCTAAAATTGAGACCCAGACAGGGTAACTTTATCTTAGTTAGCAATCATAATATTAGAGAAAAATATTAATGTCCCCTTGAAAAATACTAGAGAAGGCTTTGAATAAATTTTCTTAGATAACCTTAAGTTTCATGTGATTATATTTCCTTAAATGTTAATCACCATATTGAACTTTTATCCAAAATTGTCATGGAGATGGCCTATTCTAATGGGTAACAACCTGTTTACATTTTAGTCTTATAATCTTTGTGCAAATTATTTTAGTAGTTTAAAGCCAATGATGCCTATAAATAATCCATATTAATAAATACTTTTAGAAAAAACATTAGAAGAAACCTTTTCTTTCCCAAATTTATGAATATTGATCTTAAGGTGGTATATACATAACAATATATTGATGGCCGGAAAATTCTACTACTTACTTATATTTTATTAATATTAATGAAGAAAATCAATATAAAAACCTTACAAAATGTATTTATAAAAGTTTTTTTGAGTGGCATTTGTTTTTGCATTTTTACAGTTTAGAACAATATACATTATAATATTTGTTGTCATAGGTCAAATTTACAAATCTATACTGGTCACAATAGACAACACATACTGCAAGGAATATATTGTCAAGGTCACTAGGCCATCGAAAATTGTTTCCAAACTCTTTTAAATATGATCTGCTACTAAATATTCTAATTCAGTATTCAGAGTAGCCAAAAGCATCTTTTGCCAGACAAGGATCTTAGATGAGTCTAATTCAGATGTGATGACTTAAGTCAGTTTTATAGATAATTTAATTTTCCTAGCTTTTTCCTTAAGTGACTTTTAATCTGATGTTTATGCTTAAAGTACATTTGCTTTTTTGTTTCTTTATTATATAATAAGTTGGTTACCAACCAATTATAATCAAATTTGTTTGCCTACAGTAGGTAGCTCACTATCCTGTTAAGATTTTGGTTATAGTCTGAATAAATGTGTACTGCTTCCACCGCCTACAGATTTTCTTCCGGATCCTAATAATGTATACATAAGATAGTTAGGTTTTAATATGGAATAAGCTTTGTATGTGTTCAAATGATGACATTCAGGTAATAAGGCATGCCAAATATATTCTAATGCCAAATGAGTAATCCAGAGCACACTTCAAACAATTCACAAGGCTGATCATATGTACATGTTACATTGTATTAAAATGCCTCAGAATCAGTAAAATTGCATTCACCATACAGAGATTTAAAGACAATGTTTTTAATTGTTTATGAACAAGAAAATTCAGAACATCAGTGATAAATTTAGAATTATAATCCATAATTATAATACATTTTAGTAACTCTTGGTTGAATCATGTTAGAAAAAATAAAATGTAGTCTTCAATTTCTGGTAATATTATGGAGTTAAAAAGCCTAAAAAATAATCTGATAAAAATAGAAACAACAGCAATAACAACAATATGAAAAAATAAACACATAAGGCTCAGAAACTGTTGATAAACAGTACAAATATCAAACAATCTCATGATAAAGACACTATGTTGCAAATGACTTTTACAACTGAAGGGGGTAAGGAGTTGGGGAAGAGACAAAGAAGGTGAAAACATGGAAGAGAGGGTAACACTGTTCAACAAGAGATGTACTCATTTCCTTATTTATGTAACTGTAAATCCTCTGTACATCACCTTTACAATAAAATAAAATTAAGAAAACATAAGAAGTAATATATAAAGATATATATTAAGATATAAAGATACATACTAAGTGATCAAATAAAAGATAATAATCTGAAAAGTAATGGAAATCTAAAGCTGAAACAATGGCATGTGGTCATGATAGAACAGACTTCAACACTGTAAATTAAAGTGAGACATCTCCATGAAACAAAACCTTCATGGACTACCACTTCAGAGACATTACACTAGAAAAAAATTCCGGTTACATACATAACAGAAAAAATTGTATGTCTTTACACAAAATACAGAGGAAAAACATATCCCTAAACATACCCAAAGGAATTCAATTGCCAACTATGCCTTCAGTTTAAGGCTTGAATTTACTTGTCAGTTCTTTGACTGTAGAAGCTAATAATTACTATGGATCCAAAAATCTGGGATTGTCAAACACTAGTTGTGCATAGAAGGTGTAACTCAACTCAGACTGATGGCATGCCAATAAAGAACAATCAAATATGAGCCCCCAAATCCAAAATTATCAAATAGACCTTGTTTACAAGACCCAGTAGAAACTGCCTTCTAGTTCTGTTTTTTTACAAACATCAGATGATGCATATGAAGTATGTATTTTTATAATTGAATGGGAATGAAAACATGACCATGAATGAGACACTTGAAAAAAGTAAATAGTAACTCAAACCAAATCAATCCAAAACTAAACTAAACAAATCACAGATGCAATCTCTAAAATTAATGATCACAAAAAAAGCATTGCCAAACTCATTGGAGATAATTAATACACTGAATTCTGGAGAAGCAAGGATTTCGGAAATATGAAATTTTTAAGAGAAAAATGTGCAGTACCTAATTATAGTGTTTTTCCAGAATCAAGAAGAAATCAGAATGTTAAAGGGAATATTAGAAGCATTAATAACTCGAATATTTTCTTTTTTCTTTTTTTAATTTAATTTAATTTTATTTGTGAACATACTGTACACAGGGGTTACAATTACATGGGCAGGATAATGCATACATTTCTTACCAAGCATTGCAGCCTCCTCCTTTGTTTACCCTTCACATCCCTTCCCAGCCTCCCCTCTCCCCCCCAACTCGAATATTTTCAATAACAGGACAAAGCTAAAATCAGGAATATAAACAAAACCCAAATGAAACTAAAATTTGACACAGCCATGATGAAATAAGAGAATACAAAAACAAAGAGATTGCCTTAAAGTTATTTAAAGAGAAAAGACAGATTACCTGAGAATAAACAGCACTCAGAAATCAGATGACAGTGGAACGATCTCCTTATTTTGCTAAAAGAAAATAACTGTAGCTTATAAATGTGAGCCTATGTAAGTTACATTTTAGAGACATACCTAGATAAAATTATTTTACCTAAAACAGCACCTCACTGAAAAAAACTTCTGAAAGACAACTCAAGAAAATAGAAAAATATTATGAAGAAAAAGTAATTTGAAAGAACGTGCAAATATTTGCAAACATGAATAAACTTCCCCATAATAAAACAATTATTATTTGTGGTATTAAAAATAAAAACAAGGGCTGGGGAGTTGGCTCAGTGGAGGAGTGCTTGCCTTGCATGCATGGGGCCCTTGATTCAATTCTTCAGCACCACATAAGCAATAAAAGCTGTGAGTGGTGCTGTGCCTAAAGTAGTAGAGTGCTCACTTTGAGCTCAAGAGCTGAGGGACAGTGTGTAGGCCCAGAGTTCAAGCCCCAAGACCGACAAAAAACTAGAATATTTTGCAGGAATAAAAATAATGTTCTTTGTGTTGTTGATGGTGATAGAAATAGCAATTAACCTTAACCATTATTAAACTTAGTCTAATACAACTGCTAAAATGATATGAGTAACCACTAAATGAGTAGAAATAACATACAATTGCATCTGAAATGTCTGAAAGAGAGAACAAGAGAAAGGAGTTCATCCAAATTCAGACCAGAAGCAGATAACTGCTGAAGAGTCCTATTGATGCTTCCCATCTTCTGAGTGAGGTTAATAAGATGAGCACTTGGACCCTGTAGTGAATGAAGAAGGAAATAATTTGTTCCTGCTTTCATGGACTATAGCTTTTGTTTCCCATGTGTAGAGTACTGGTCATTTCAACACCTACTGAAGAGATAGAAAGTGCAGTTTTGAAATTTATTGTATTTTATAATTCTACAGCATATTATTTTAGTGGAAAATTCAATTGCTTATAAACTATTTCATAAAGAGCAGAGATACAGAGTGTTGAGCTACTGTTGATTTGGTGTAATAGTCAAATCAACTTATGAGACATGTTTTGAAACTGAATATTTGATTTCTTGCTGTGAGTTGTGGTAGGTCGAAAGTATAAAACCAACTCTCTCTCTCTACTCTCTCTCTATAAATATATATGTATGTATGTATAGATAGGGATATGTGTATAGATGTATAGAATTTTCTCTTATTTTCACAGAAGAGCAATTAGAAAAAAATGTCACTTTTTATTGATCCAAGTTACTAATCCAGATCTACTTTAGGCTCAGATGTTTGATCTTCAGAGAAAGAAAATGTAAAGAAAATGGAATATGGACACATAATCTTAGGTAATCCAGAGGCTGAAATCAGAGAGCATGCAGATTTGAAGCCAACTGAGAAAGTCTGAGAGATTCTAATTCCAATTATTCATCAAAATGCCAATTGGCAAGTGCTTCAAATGGTAAAATACTAGCTGTGAGCAAAAGCAAGCACAAGTAGAAGGCTATGAGTTTTGCTGGCACAAAAGAATGGCATATCTGGAGAAATAGACTTCGTAAAGATTCTCAGTGTTCTTCAGGACTCTTCTTTCTAAATGACTTTCCTATTAGCCATTTAGGTTTTTTGTCCTTACAGAGGGAGAAGAATAAAAATGCTGACAGGGCAACAAAAAGGAACAGGCTAAAATTAAAATTGTGAAATACCTTGAAGCAAGTGATATCCAGAATTTCTGGCTGGACATAATATAGGATGTATTAGGTTCTAAGTAAGAAAGTCTTCTTAAGGGAAGTATATATGACACTATCACATACTGCTACTAAGAAAATGAGAAAGGGGAAGAGTAGGAAGATTTTCATTGGAAAATAGCCAACTGTCACTGCAGTGAGTTTGTGTAGCTGCCAGAGTTATGCCATAATAATTAATGAGGTCAAGTCTATGGAGCAGAACTGGTTATCACTGTATTATAGGGGTTTGGGACGTGTGTGTGTGTGTGTGTGTGTGTGTGTGTGTGTGTGTGTGTGTGTGTGTGTAATTGTGTTTCACTGACTCCCTGAACACAAAGAGCTGAATGCCTTTCTCTACATTTCCAGTAATGGGTGAAGACCATATACTAGTGTCACACACCCTTTCTTTCAAACATTTATTTCATATCTTTAAGTAGGACTTTGTATTCTAATAATTTTTTCAAATGATAAATCTGTAGTAGAACTGCTTAATGTATAAAGTTAAATATATAATCTCAGATAAATGAAATGCATTATCTAGTCACCAAAAAAGGCCTAATTAGGGAAGTATAAGAGCAATGTTTTCATATTTTCTTTGTAGAAGCTGAACTACAAGGTCTGGTTGGGTGGGGGGGAGAACTTCAGATAGAAGAAAGGGGCTTGTTGGTGATGGCTCCTGGAGAAATAGGGTCTTTGCACAAGATTAGTACAAAAGTGAGCCTGAGAGAGAAATTTGTCCAGTTGTGTTCCTGGTCTTATGCTCTTCCTGGACCATGCTTCTACCTTCCATTAAAACTTTCCTCCATACTATTTAAACTACAAATGTATATAAAGTACAAAATGATTATTACTTATATATTACTTTGTACTCAACCTTAATCTTTGTGTAAGACCCCAGCAATGAAAAGATGTGAATAAGGATTCTTGTTTCAATGTACTTATTATAACAATTTTAAAACTCAGGTCTCTACAATTTTTTTTGGTTGGTCATGGGGCTTGAACTCTTGGCCTGGGCACTGTCCTTGAGCTCCTTCAGCTCAAGGCCAATGCTCTACTACTTAAGCCACAGCACCATTTCTGGTTTTCTGGTGGTTAATTGGAGTTAAGATTCTCACAGACTTTTCCTGCCCAGGCTGGCTTTGAACTGTGACCCTCAGATCTCAGCCTCCTTAGTAGCTAGGATTACAGGTGTGAGCCACCAGTGCCCAGCAAGGGATTTTTATGGTGCTGAGTTTTGAATCTGGAGAGTTTTACTTGCTAGGCAAGTGCTGTTCCATTGAGCTAGACCTCAGCCCCTACAATTTTATTAAAAATTTAGTAATAGGACTAGTTTAATTTCATCAAAGGTACTGAGTTCATCAATGCATGTCTTTCTTAATTTTAAGAGATGAAAACCCATACAAAGTATGATCTATCTAAACTCAGCTCAGGCAATGAAGCAGAGGTTCTTTTCATTGTTTCCACAGGTTTTTAACATGGAAGACACTAAAAGTAGGAAGATTTCAATTTCAACTTGTTTAGTCCTCCTTTCTGTATATTTTAAGATCTACAATACAGTACCTAATTATAGATGTGTTTGACACACCAAAGTTTACCTGGATTTTAGTACATCTAGAATTGTATAAACCATCTCAGAAAGGTTATTTCCTATTTTAGCTTAGTTTTATGTTTATACTAAGTTTTGGATATATATATATATATATATATATATATATATATACATATATAAAATATCTATATGTGTCTATTGAGCTGTGGCTACATCGAAGATTTTTTTAAGTCTAGAAATATGGTTTCCTAGTAACAAGAATCATATATAATTCTTCAAATAGCTCTCTTTCTCTCCAGTCAAAAACTGCAGCCTATAAGCAAAACACAAGCTTTTCAGAGACAGGTTCAAATTCTGTCCAGCATATCTGACAATAAAAGTAATGGTGCTATTTTAGTATAAACTAGAGAGAAGCCAAATATTCACTAGCAGTAGATTTCTTTAAGTCTGATTCATCTACAAATGACAAGGGAACTCTCATGATATTTAATACTAATAAACTTTTAATAATAACTAAACTGCTGAACACTTTTGTAAGGTTGATTATCTGGCAATTTATTGGCAGTTGTCTGGTTTTAAAAGAATAGTTGAATTGAGTCTAATCAAAAGACTGAAATCTATTCATCTCCTTTTTTCCCCTAAAGATAAACAGCAGTGGAGAAAAGCTATTTGCAAGGAAGTTTTGTTTTGTTTTGTTTTGTTTTTTACTTATTCTCAGCTCTTACATAAAACATTCCAGACTAAGAAAGACAGTTTGAGTGCAATTTACTTAAAAAAATTGAACTTAGTTAGAAGAGTGGCTCACAAATACAGTCCCATCTATTCAGGAGGTAACATTTGAAACAAAAGGCATAGTTTGAAGGGAGGGAAGGCAAATAAAATAGACTCTGCCTCATTCTAGATCTCAGGTGATCCATGCCTGTGATGCCAGCTGTACAGAAAGAAATGTACTGGTGAATCACAAGACTCTCCCCGACATAAATGTCAGACTCTGTCTGAAAATTAACAAAAGCAAAAGGAATGGAGGTGTGGCTCAAGTGATAAAACACCTACCTAGCAGTGTGAGGCCCTAAGTTCAAATCCTAGTTCAAGAGAGATATTGAAGATACTTGTCCTTTCCTTATACAATTTCTAAAACAGAAATGAATTAGTTTATTTCACTTGAAGTTAATTTATGTACAAAAATATAAAGGTGGAAGATAAAAAACAATGAGATGAAACTTACTTCTTCATGCCAGACTTGATATAGTATATCTAATATAAAATACCCAAGTTCTGATCCAAAGTGTGTCAATTTAATGATTTCTTGTGCTACCTAGACCATTTGAATTCTACTTTCTCCTCTATTATTTCCAAGATAACAAGTTTCAGACTGTAAAATATCACTAAATATCCTGTGTTGCTTTGTAGTTTTATCAAGGAAAACACAAGGTATTTCAGTTGTACCAGGAATACATTGAGACCCAAAGTAGAATGAAGAATCAGTTGATGAATTGAGATGGGTTAGTAGAGATGACATTTTATCAGTATGCAAAACATCGGTATCTACAAACAGGTTTCCTCTACCTAACGTCTATGTTTTATTTGGTCAGTAACATTTTTTTTTTCTTGGTAGTTCTGGTCATTGAACTTAGGGACCACCTGAGCCATAGACCACAAGGTCTATGTACAAGACCATAAGGTCTTGTATTTACACCTTTAGCCTGGGCTTAAGCTATCCTATTTATCCATCGTATGTAGTTAGGATACCAGCTGTATGCTAGCATTCCTAGCTTTTTATTGGTTGAGATCTGATCTTGGGGTCTGTTAGTGTGGCCTGGCCATAAACTGTCATGCTTCCAACTAGTATTAAAGGTGTGAGCGACTGTTGTCAGTTTGGTCAGGTACCATCACCCTTTAAACCTATAAATTTTCTATCAAATTGTGACATGATACCTTACCAAATGGCTAGTAAAATTCAGTGAGTTGACAATATTAGAAATTTCTTTGTAAACAGCATTTTGTAAATATAAGGAGTTCTTTGGAGTTCATGCCTTTCCTACAACATTCAGTGTTCAATGTTGTCATAGCATAAAAATTAATGTAAACAATTTAAATTATAAACCTAACAGCCCAGAGTGATATCAATTAACATTAATTCAGTAAATAAAGATGACTTGAGATTCCTGATTGCCTTCCTTCAGGTATGTGCTCATGTAAACTTCAGCATGTTCATTGCATAATGATTGATATTCCTTAATATCATGACATCTAATTTCTGAGGCTCTTATTCCCATGTTGTATCAACTTTCACATAATCAAGAGATACTCTGCAGTTAAATGAATTTAATTGATGAAAGTTGTTTAGGCTCACTAATTATTTGTAATTTCCTGAAAATAAAATTGATGGGACTTTCTAGCTACTTTCATTGATGAAAAAAATCAATAAAGAAATAATCAGCTTGGAATGTGGTTTAGTGGTAGAGTGCTTGCCTAGCATACATGAAGCCCTGGGTTCAATTCCTCAGTACCACGTAAACAGAAAAAGCCAGAAGTGGCGCTGGGGTTCAAGTGGTAGAGCACTAGCCTTGAGCAAAAGAAGTTTAGGGACAGTGCCCAGAGCTCAAGCCCCCGGATTGGCCAAAAAAAAGGAAGAAAGAAAGAGAAAAGAAAAAAAGCAAATAATCTACCTAATGATTACAAGCAAAACTATGGAAAATATAAAATAAAAATATTTAATGAAACCAATGAACCAATGATGGGCAAAAGTAAATACAATCCAGAGAAGGTTTAAACTCAATTATTTAACTCTAAATATCTCTACTTACCAGTTTCTGTTGTTTAGAATAAAACCAAAAGTCCACATAGATTACCTTGATAAAACTAAAATAATGTACTGTTATTGATTTTATGAGTGCTGTGAAAATCAAAAAGCACATAGACTTTACATATTAGTGACAGACCACTCTCAAACCAGTGGATAATCACTAAAATACACAGATGAGGAAGACATCAATGACCATATTTGATAGAATAATGCCAAGTTGAATGAAAAGGTTGTAGTGACACAGAAGATATCATTACTATAGAGATAGTATGGGATTTTGACTGTTACTATTTTAAGAAAATTGGTAAGGATCTCAGGGTCTCCACTAAAATAGCAAATCTCAATTTAGGGGTAAATGTTAAACACAAAGAATAAGTTGTTGCCATGAGAAAAACAAACAAACACAAACAAAGGAAAGGAAACACACTAAGAAAGCCTGAAAATAAACTTCTAAGAAATCAAAAAATAGCTGGTAATCCAAGTGTGCTTGTACACAGTGCCACTCTCCTCAGATGAAGGACAGATTTCAAAATCTAGAATGAAAAGCATTGGCCACAGTTAAGAATCCCAGAAGTATGAAGAAACAGGAAATATGGTTTCATAGAAACAAATCACATGCATCTCAAGTGTGGAATGAGCATCCAGAAAAAATCGATATAAATACATGGCTCATTACAATTAGTCTGACATATTGATAATTGGAATCACAGAAAGAGAAGGTAAAGAGAAGAAAAAAATTGAGGAGGTAGTAGTTAAAATTTTTCCAAATTTGAAAGCAATCTATAGAGGCAGGTGTTCAATGAATTACAAACAGTGCAAACTGAACCATACCAGAATCAAACTACAGATAACAAGAAAAAATAAACTATATACAGAACAACTGCAATAAGAAATAATGATGACTTCTCTTTACAAGCAATGCTAATCAGAGGACAATAGAACAACACTAAAAATTCTGAAGGACAAAATCCATAGAAAGTATAGTTATAAGTTTAAGATGAGAGAAAAATACTTTTCGACATTGGAAGAACTTTTCACAAAAGACATACAACAAAATATTGCTAGCATAATAGCTTACCTAAAATTTTTTTTGTGGTAAATATATTGCAGTACTGTTCTCAGTAGCCAAATGGCAGAATCAGCTTAGGTCACACACAACAGCTTATTAGATAAATAAAATGTAATATATATATATATATATATATTCCTAACATGCACAATATATTATATATAAATTATATTTATTATATATACACATATACACACATATACTTATATGTGTATACATGTATATATATAAGTATATATGTGTATGTAAATAGTATGTATATGTGTCTATATAAAATATTAAACTATGAACTATTACACAGCCATAAAAACAAATGAAATACAGCCATTTGCAGGAAAATAGATACAATTCCAAGACATCCTGCTGAGAGAACAAACTAAATTCCGAAAATAAAATGTACTCATTACTTTACTCATGTTACTGTAACCCCTCTCTACAGTATTTACCATGTACATATATGGATATATACATTATATATCCATTTATATACTCATTATATATAGTAATAAATATAGTCATCTTAGTCATTATATATAGTTATATGTATGACTATATATGTATATATGTATACATACACACATGTATTGATATGTTTATAGATATATCCATTCTGTAACTCTATGTAAATATGTCAATTATAAAACTATATATATGGAAAAAATGTAAAATGTGAATCTAGCTATGGGACAACTTAGGAGGAGATGGGGTAAGGAGAAATGGAAAAGTATAATAGAGAATGAATAATTTTGTAAAAGAATGGACATGTTTGAAATAAATCATAACTGAAATAAAAATATTATAATGTAAATAAATGCAATACAGTTATCATGCACAATGTCCTTATGTTAAAATGGAGCTAGTAAACTTAAGGAGCTGAATGGAAAATGATAGATGTTATGGGGAAACAGAATGGCAGAGATAATGACAATGATTAACATGCATTTATAAATATTTATCTACACGTAAATATTTTGGTCAGACAGAAAAAATAAGAAAGAAAAATTTCAGAATCTCTTGAAAGAAGAGGTTTCTGGTTATATGCATGAAACAGAGGGACAATTAATAAGTATGAGAAAGGTTTAATTAGTTCTTTTCATTTTTCCAATGTGTGTAGAAGAACGGAAATAATATATATTCATCATTAAAACCCTGTATAATATTTAAAATACTTTTTCCTTAAGAATAAAAACCACTGAGCAATATTCTTATTGTCAGAGACATACAACAGAAGAGAGATGTGAGGATTCTTGTCTCTCTGGACGCAGAGATGAGAGGAATCTGATTTTGAGACCATCATGTGCTGCATAAGGAAGACTTGTCTTAAAAAGAAATAAATAGATAAACATGCTGGACACTGGAAGTTCATGTCTGCAACCCTAGTTGCTCACAAAGCTAAGATCTGAGAATCACAGTCTCAACCACCCAGGGGAGGAAAGTCTGTGACACTCTTATTTCCAATTTACCACCAAAAACACAGAAGCAGTGCTGTTGCTCAAGTGGTAGAGCACTAACCTTGAGCCCAGGCCCTCTCTTCAAAACCCAGGACTGACACAGAAATAAAATAAGCTGGAATAGTAGCCCATGTCCTTAATACTAGCTACTTGGGAGTTGGCAGTAAGGAGGATCATAGGCAGATGCTAACTTTGCAAAAAGCTTTACAAGGGTCCTATCTCAATCAATAAAATGTAGAGTGAAGTGGTGTGTGTCTGCATCATGGCAATGCAGGAAGCATGAGTAAGAGAACCCTGTGCTCCTGGCTGACGTCGATATAAATATGAAACTCCCTCAGAAAAACAACAAAAGTAGGAAAGGATGGGGATGTGGCTCAAATGGTAAAACACCTGATTGTTAAGCAGGAAGGCCTGAGTACCTACTACAGCATCCTCCACAAAATAAAAAAAAAGTAAGATGCCCATGCTATAAGTATGTGGTACCTGCCTCAGAAATAAATAGGCAGATGTTCCGGGGACAGATCCTATCTCCAGCCTCAGTGAGATACAACATACAGTAAAGATCACAACACTGAGAAGCAATTCAGGCTCTGTACAGAATGAAACACAACTCATAATCATGTGATCCACTAGCCCTGTTCTCCATTCAAGATTAAGATATCTATTTGATCCTACATTCTTCCAGAGCATTAAATCATATCCTTCAGTGAGCTTCTTCATGGAAAGAAGAGGCATATCCAATATGGAAAGGAGTACTGCAAAACTGTATGTTGCTAGGTTTGCCTACTGCAGCATAAGGAGATGTGTGTTTATTGGCTGCCATGTGTTGTGTGTATATTCCTGACAATCATTCTAATGTTAATCCTGCCCAGACATACATGTCCCAGGGTGGTCTTTAGGATACTACACAAGAATGGTAGGAAAGCCGGTAGCTCACACCTGTAATCCTAGCTACTCAGGAGTAGCTGAGGATCACGGTTCAAAGGTAGCCCAAGCAGGAAAATCCCCATGAGACTCTAAACTCCAATTAACAACTCAAAAACCAGAAGTGTCACTGTGGCTCAAAGTGGTAAAGCACTAGACTTGAGCAAAAAAGCTCAGGGACAGCTCCCAAGCCCTAAATACAAGCCCCACGACTGACCAAAAAAAAAAAAAGACAAAAGAAAAAGAAAAAAGTAAATGGTGGTAGGTGATGCTGGGTCCCCATGGTGTGGGTTACTGGCTGCCTTGGAAGAATGGACTACCTCTTAATAACATGTTGTATGTACCATTGTGGTAATGTAGGTGCAGGGATTAGCCCTCCTTGTTAAGGGATCATGCAGGAAGAGGTATAGCATGTAGATTTTTATTGTGAAGATTCCTAAATGGTTATATTGAAGGGAAGATGGAGAAGGTCAGCCTCCCATATCAGAACTAATGAAGGACCCAGACAATGCACAGCTGGAGGACAGTGATCCAGCAAATCCATGCAACCCTGAGACCCTGTACACATACACTGTCATGGGTTCCCTTGGGGCCTTACTTGCTGGGCCGGATGATACTTTTGTCTAGTGAAAGTATAGACACATACCACTGATGGGCAGAGTGCCAGTGAACAGAATGAGGCTGTGGGCCAGTGAGTAAAGCCTAGCTTCCATTCCTGTCCTGCCTCCCATCTTCTTTTATTTGCATAAGTCATGCTTCACTCTGCCTAGAATAAAGAACCTGAGTTCCACTGAGGAAACTACTTTAAATTTTAATCTTGTTATTATTATGACATAAACATCTCTCCAATTATTTATATTGGTATTTTTTCAAAAATAAGGTAAAAAATGAAACTCTATCAGTTACAAACAATCAGTTATAAATGATAATCACTTAGTAAATGCAACAGTACCAATGTTATTATTTACCTAAGAAAACTGAATTATTCATCATTATATTATTCAAACATCTTGTGGATTTTTGATGCACAAAACCAGATGGCTTAACAAAAATAGAAAGTGTATAATATGACAATAAAGGGAGGGGACAATCATCATTACAATCAGTTACTTTTGTAACCTGAGAAGGGCCATGAAATAAATACCAAAGTTACTATTGGGAATTTTATTCTAATTATAAATTGTTAGAGACATTACCTGGGTAGCTTCTTTGGGAAATAAACTTATGAACCATTTTATTATGAACTACCTAGAAGAAACATAAGATATACATACATATATTTGTAAATGAACAGAACTTTTTCACAATCTCACTTGTTCAGAATACAAGTAATGTTGATTGAAGCCAATGTTATCTTTTCCTATATCAGTCAAAGCCTTAAAAACCAGCTGACAGGGTTGGCTCTTGGGTAGTGAGTTCTGGACAGTTATACAAAAATGTTTTTGGACACACTGAAAAATAGTTCAAGAAAGTTTTTTAGTAAAGAAAAATAAAGAAAAGGTAGACAGATAATGTAGAACTCAGACATAGGTACAGATCTGTTAACATGTGCACCTGATGACAGATGCAATTAGTGTTTTAATATCAGGGGTATTATGGTTTAAAAAAAGTGGATTGGAGATTTGGTTCAAGTTTGCCTGAAAATGTTTCCTTTTGTTTTAGACACATGGCATATTTCATAATTATCAAATGGACTCAGAGGTATCAAGGGCAGCTTGTTTATGGAATTTGGGTTGTTATGACATAGATGCCTGGGTATCTCTATAAACGAGAATTCTGGTACTTGCTCCTGTAAAGACAGGTGTCTCTATCCTTGAGATTAATATTTTTCTTTGCAACCCTTTTTGAGATCAAAGGAGTCATTTCAATAAATGGGCTTTCACAGGTCAAGTGTATTTAAACCATCCTTGCTTGGTACTAGAGCATACTCAATATGTGGGAAAATAAGAAAGGTAGGAGAGAGAGGCAGGAGGGAGAGAGAGAAGGAAGGAGAGTGAGAGGGAAAAGGAGAGAGAGAGAAAGAGCTTTTCTGCTTTTTTATGGGATGCAGTTTAGTGAAGGAGTGTAAGGCTTTTTAATCAAGCCATTTATTAATAAAATGCTTACCTCTGAGTTCCTGGTTCCTTTTATAGTGCCTCATTGTTCTTCACCTATTCTGCCTTACCTATTCTGTTTTTAAGATATATTTTATTGTTATTGTAGAGGTGCTATACAGAGGAGTTACAGTTACATAAATCAGGAAATGATTAGCTTCGCTCTCTCCTAGTTTTCTCTCCCATCCCCACCAATAAGTTGGATAGTTCATTTTCCACATAGTGTTTAATGAGTACCACTGCTGTATTTGTTCACCCTTGGTCCCACCTTCTCTGTGCCCACCTCTACTCTCCCAAACATAACTAATCAGCAAGACAAAAGGAAAAGACAACAAAAACAGCAACATCAATAATAAATCTGTTTCCATTTCTTGGAGTTCTAGAAGTATTTTTTATATAAATAATATGAACATAGCTTTGGAGCCTTTATGATCCACTCCTATGACTATTCTCCTTTGGTTTCACTGTGTGAATGTCTGGAGACCAATATAATTTATCATGTCCCAGTATATTTTGTTTCATAATCCATTGTGTTTATTTGTAGATTTATAGGCACATATCTCAGTTTTATAAGTGATTTTTATTGTTCTCTCAGTAAATATGCATATAGTTCTTTTTTACATAGACTGATATCATTAAATCTATTGATTGCATATTTGCTATTCAGAGAATTATTACTTTATCATTTATTGGTAATCTTACACTTACTGAAACTCTTCTGTAGATATTTTGAACATAATTATAAACAAGACAGACATGATCCTCCACCTGTTTAGAGTCTAGTAAGAAATATGGATAAATAAAGATAAATAAGTATACTAGTAGAAGAATAGGTATTATAGGAATATATGTGTCCTTTAACGGAATATGTTTCTGGGAACAGCTTTCTAGAACAAAAGGTTAATTAAGTTGAGGATAAATGATTTAATAGAAATTAGTTAAATAACAGGAAAACAGGATTGCTTGGAGTCAGATAATAAACATGTTCAAGGGACTGGAAACAGAGAATAGGTTAAATGTAAGTTAAAATAGTTTCCTGTGCCTGGAACAAAATATTCTTGTGGATGAATGGTGAGAATTTTGACCACATATACATGATCATGATATAAAGAGCCTCGTAAAACAAAAAAAGTGGCTTCAAGTTTGTCTTCAGATCAATTGATAGCCATGGGAGGATTTTAGGTAATAATGTTTTGTGATCCATTTTGCATTTTGAAAGATCAGTTCAGCTAACAGGTAGATAAAGATCTTAATTGAAAGAAGGTTGAATAAACCCTATGGGAGAAAAGGAGAGCCTGGCACATGTGGTGGCAGTGTAGATGAACGGGACAGGATTGTTTCCTGAAGCTGTAGATTGCCTGTAGCAATAATGGCCAGGCTAACCAGTATTTACATGAAGATGAATAATTAAAATTTATTCTCAATTGAAATATAATTTTCATATTATTAAGGAATCAATTTAAGTATAAGGTTTAGAGAATTCTAATATATGTACCAAATCATGTAACCAAAATCTCTGTGTGACCTATCACCCCAGAACATTTCTTCATATCTATTTCTAGCCAACTTTCATCCTCCAAAGGCTAATTATCTTCTGATTTTGTATAATTTATCTCTGCTTGCTTTTGGGTTTATTATGATTAATGTTTTATTTTATATATATACATATATATGTATATATTATGTATTCCTTTGCATCTGACTTCTTTGCTTAGAAAAAGAATTCTGTTAACAGTTATCCATAATGGTGAGTTTATCTGTAGTCTTGGCTTTTAATACAGGTTGGTATGTATTCATAACAATTTTCTTATCCATTCTCTTAGGGATTATCAACATCTGTGTATTATGCAGAAAAATCTAGTATAAACATTCTCTCTATAAACATTCTCTATTATATACTTTTCACATACATTTATTTTGTCCTAGTTTTTGTAATTTATTGTGCTTTTATTTGTTTTTGGTCCATATTTCTTTAATTTTCTTTACAAAAGATAACCATTCAGATGAGTGACTTCTATCTTATTTACATTGGATATGTGCATTTACTAGATCCACAAATTTACAATTATGTTTTGATGTTTACGTTTCTTCAATGTTCTAGTTGGAAGATTTGCAGTATATTAAAACTAAACTTAAGATCACTTTCATGTAATACTTCAGAATTTCTTTGGAGTATATGGTAGTATTCCCAAGCCCTCCACACTTTCTTTATAAAAATGTTATTTCCAATTTTAGAACTCAGCTGATCAGCATTAAATTATCATTTCTCTTATTATTGTTGTGAGTAATTGCTTTCTGTTTTATTAAAAACTTTCTTGGAACTTCATTTTCATCTTCCCTGTACCTTCTGTAGTGCTATCATGATGTCAACTCTAGTTTCTGACATTTTCTTTTTCTTTAAAGTACCTTTGTAGCATTTCTTTTCAGACAGTTCTACTAGTAACATGTTCTCATAGTGTTTGTGTCTTTACTACTCTCATACTTCCAAAGGATAAGGTTAAGAATAACAAAATTCAAACCTGCTTAATTTCGTTTTGTTGTTTGTTACTTTCATGAGAGTAAATTGTTTCCTCTGTTTTCTTTTTATTTACAGTTTCAGAAAAGGACTCCAATATGAGCATTTTCCTTGTTTCTTTACAGGTAATATATTCTTTTGTCTCAAGATCTTAATTTTGTATTCCGTTTTGAGGTTTGGATATTATCTAGATAAGTGTACTTTTTATTTTTCAATCCTATTTGGGTTTTTTTCAAATACCTGGATCTGAGGCTGGGAAGGTGGCTCAGTGGTAGAGTGCTTGCCTTGCATGCAGGAGGCCCTGGGTTCAATTCCTCAGTACCACATAAGCAGAAAAAGCCTGTAGTGTTGCTATGGCTCAAGTGGTAGAGCACTAGCCTTGAGCTGAAGTGCTGAGGGACAGCGCTCAGGCCCAGAGTTCAGACCCCACAACCAAAAACAACAACAACAAAAATTCTTGGATCTGAGGTTTTATATTTGTCATTAATTTCAGATATTTCTCAGTCATTTTCTATTCCTTCTTTTCGTTATCTCTTTCCTTTTTCATCATGCTTTTTATAAACATTTCTGTGTGCTATTTAGTTCTTTAATATTTTAATTATTTTTCCACTTTCCTTTCAGCTTTAGAAGTTTATTAACATATATTTATCCTTATTCCTCTTTCTTTAACTGTATGTGGGCTATTCATTAATCCATCAAAAAATTCTTCATTTTTTCTGATTTACTTATTTCTAGCATTTTCTTTCATTATTTTGTTAACATTTTCTATCTTTTCATATATTACCAATTTTCTCTTGCATTCTATGTTTATTTTTAATTAAAATTCTTACCATATAACCATCAGCATTGAAGTTGCTCTTTTAATAATGCCAAAATCTGTACCATTTCTTATTTGTGTGCTTTGTTTTATATTCTTTGTATTGTGATTTTGTTTTCCTGTTGCATACCTTGTAATTTTCTGTGGTTGAAGCTGGACACGAATTATTAGATAGTTGGAATGGAGTAGATTTGATTTTCTGGCTAGGAGTCAGAATACATTACTCTTTGTTTTCCTTATAGTGGTCAAAGATTTCAATTTTCTCTTGTGTCCTTATTTTTTGCTCATCCTATTTGTTTCCTACTTGTTTTCCATAGGAAGTCCTTAGAGAGAATTGATGTTGGATAAGTCTCTTACACAAAATCTACTGGTCCAATGCTAGACCTTTAAGATGTGATGGAGATGTTGAGAAGGAAGCTCCTCTATAATCTGATTTAAAAAATCAGTGTTTTCAGAGTCTAGAGAAAGATAAAGTGCTAGGCTGTGACCTTCAGAAGAGCCTCATAGCCTTTTCAATTTCTCTATTTATATGAGACAAGAAACACTGCAGTTGACTTATTGCCTTTTCTCCAGGTCAAACATGGCTTTGGTAAAATAATTTCCCTTGAGGGAAAACCTTTTTTAAGGAGAACAGAATGTCCTGGGTGTTTTTCAAAATGGCTTCCTATTCTTCTCTTGCCTGAAACAAGAGAAAAATAATGTTTTCAATATTCACCATAAAAACCTACTAACATTCTTGAAGTAAAAATAACACACATTATTGGGAGAGCAAGAAGTTTAACTTTAAAGTGTGTTCACACTCAACTTGTAACATTTTTTTCAAAAGCTGTAAGTATTCCCGCTAATCACTGGATTTTGTTGTTCTTTCTTTCCAATTAATGGTTAGTCTAAGGATTCACATGTGTCGACATTTTGGAGGCAATAATTTGGAAACCTCAATTCTCTGATGATCCTAAGAACTATTTATTTCAATTTGCTAGATTGCTTCCTTCTTGATGATAAAACTGATAACTGTAAATCACTTTATATGTCAAGTTAGAACTCCATTAAATAGAAGAAATATGAGTGTCTCAATCATGTCTTTTGAAACATATCTCTCATGTGATTATATGTACAGTCTGACTCCACTGCATATCTTTAATGACAAGTTAAATAACCTGCATTAGTTAGAACTATTCAGAGGAACATAACTAATGGATTAAATGTGTGTATTATATACATTTGCATGGATTTGCTTGTATATGTATAATAAAAAGAGATTTTTTTTATTTGATGTGCATAATTGGAGGCTAGGTAGTCCATCAGTGGCTACCATCATGCAGCAAAACCAGAGAATCTTGCAGCTGCCAATTGCTCCAAGAAGCTGAAAGTATCAAAAAACAAAACAAAAAACAAAAAACAAAAAAACAGGGAGGTTGATAATGCTGAGCAAGGCTGAAGGCCTTCACAAATGTGAGTCCATGTTAAAAGCAGCTAAATCTGAAGTCTGATATCCACAGATGATGACAGATACACTCACTCAGGAAAAAAAAAATGAGGATCCTGATGATTTTCTCATTTTTCCACATTTATTCCATCAGGGCCCTCAGCCTATGTGGTACTATCCACAGTCAGGGCAGGTCTTTCCCCCTCAGTTACTGTTCCATATGCTAATCTCTCTAGAAATACTTCCATGGAAATGCTTTACTAATATCTTGAGCAGCTATCAATCAAGCCAAACTGACAATGAAGATTATCCATCACAGATTTCATTGTTATTTCTTGGTGGTTGAATTCTAGATAGAAAACTATGAAAGTTGGAGAATTCAGAAGAATGCATATTACTGATTTTTTTTACCATCTCCTAAACATTAGGAGTTTGTCTCAATTGAACATTTAGCATTCATTAAATCAAAATCCATGATCGATTTCTGTTACTAACTTTTGAATTGCCAGTATTATATGTAAGTAAAAAAAGATCCATATGCTTTAGAGATCAAAGGTACAGATGGTAAAATTGGTACTCTGTTGAGAAAAATGTTGAAGTTTGTCTTGTATGCTTGCATAATAAGGACATTCTGTGTGGGAGAGTAGCAAAGAATAATTCCTTAAATTATTCACATCTGTCCAATACTTTATGGGAAAAGCAGTTATCTTTTAGTGCACAATAGTTACATACTGACTGGTTGTACTACTTAGCCAAAATGTGAAGCTCCATTAGGAAGTCTTAACTATTTCATTATTGTCAACACTCACAGAATGAAAAGATTAAAAATACTATCCAATTTATACCATACACTGTGTTAATTCTTGCATGTAACTTTTGTGAAACCTTATCATCTTTAATTTTTACAATAATATTTGATGGAAAAATTTACTCTGTCTCAACTATAAAATTAAAAAAATGAGGATTAGAATAAAAATGATTGGCATTTTAGTGGTTGGTATACATATAGTTTCTTTTCTTTCTGTATTGAAAGGTTAAACATAACACAAGACGTGAAAGTCACATCGTTTCTTTGGCCAATTGTCTAGTGATGAAGGTAAAATATAATCATAGTTTAAAGAGAACAGTTGGAAAGTCAGACTTTCAACATCTTCACATTTAAATACAATACATTCATAAGGGCAGTTTACATTGTACCTAAAAGTAAAGGCTTGTTCCAGGTTGACCTAGTTTTTATTCTAATTCTAATTCTACTTTTGCCTGTATTAATATAATAACTTGGACTAATTAACTTCTGGAAGTCTCTATTTCCTCATTTGTCAACTTGTGATTGTTAAATGAAATCTGACCACCTAAAGCTCTTTCCATACTTTTAATTCCTACACAGGGAACTTCAATCCAACTTAGTAGATAAAAAATCTATAATCTCATGTAAGGGTATATTATTGTAAAATATATCTTATGCCAATTCACAATAGCTAATGTTCAGCTACTTACAAGCAAATAATAAATCAAACCAAATCTATATTAATTAATTATCCCATTACAACATTCCCAAATAAGACAAATGTATGTATTCTACAAGATGTTTTTATAGGTGACATCGTTTTTCTGTGTTTGAATGATGCCTCTCACTGCTTGCTGTAGCTTTCTGAATATTTCCTAGTCCTGAATCCTGTCACATTCATGGATTGTTCTTTGCTCAAAAAAAATGTTAAATTTAACTTGTCTACAGGTGTTCTTTTGCATGGACTTCTTTATTAGGTAAATTGTATAAAGTAATTGTTAAATAGATGCCATTGATATTATTGATATATACATTTGGTAAAGAACAATTTCAGCAGAACACCAGTAGCTCACACCTATAATTCTAGCTACTCAGGACACTGAACTGAGGATCATGGCTCAAAGCCAGCCCAGGCAGGAAGGTCCGTGAGACTCTTATCTCCAATAAACCACTTGGAAGAGGCACAGTGACTCAAGTAGTAGGGTGCTAGTCATGAGCTGAAGAGCTGAGGGACATAGCCCAAGCCCAGATTTCAAGCCCCACGACCAACCAAAAAAAAAAGAAGACTAAACATAGAGTTCCCCTATGAGCCAGCAATCCCACAATGAACACAAACAAGTCCAGACGAAAGCTACCAGCACAACTATGATCATTGCAGCATTATTTACCATACCAAATTAGATGCCCCTCAGTGGGTGAATGGATATATACATACCACAATTTCCTGATCCATATATATATATATATATATATATACATACATACATATATATACATATATATGTATATATATATATATATATATATGAATTCTATACTACCATCAGAAAAAATGACACTGCCCCATATGTAAGGAATTGGGGGAAAAATTATATTAAGTGACATAAGCCAGACCCAAAGAATCATAGGCAGCTAGCATTTAGTATTTCTTCTAGCATAGCAGATATTGATATATATTTGCTGCCATTAGTTTTTGATATTTGTATTTGTACTTTTTTGTCAGACCAATTGGAGTATTAGTATAAGACTAGGATAATCCTCCCAGAAGATCACAATAGCTCAATAGCTATGTACATATGGCCATATAAAATGATGCTAATCAAAATAAACTCCAAGATTTGGTAATAAGAGGGTTTTTTGTTTTTTCTTTTTCTTATGTTTTAAATGTACTGTGGTAAATTATTTAATTTTTCCTTCATTTTTTTTCTTTCAACCCTTTGGTTTATCCCCTGCTGTCATTGCTTTTTATTTTGGTACCCTGCGTCTCATATAGATAGATAGATGATAGATAGATAGATAGATAGATAGATAGATAGATAGATAGATAGATAGATAGATAGATAGATAGATAGATAGATAGATAGATGATAGATAGATAGATAGATAGATAGATAGATAGATAGATAGATAGATAGATAGACAGATAGATAGATAGATAGATGTGTTTAACTGATCTGGGGAAGGGAAGTAGAATAACAAAATGGTGAGACAAAGGACAAAGTGTAAGCCAATTTAATAGCAATATTCACAAGACACATGTTGGAAATAAACTTTACTACTTGGGGGTGAGGGGATTGGGGGTAAGGAAAGAGGGATAAAAATGAGGGAGGGGATAACAATGTTTGACAAGAAATGCACTCTTTACCTTACTTATGTAACTGTAATCCCTCTGTACATTACCCTTAAAATATTTTTTAAAGAATACTTTTATTACTTTTCTGAATAGGTGACTGTACTATTTCTATACTTTTCGCTTTTCTCCACATTATTTTATAGGCATTAAAATTAAAAAAAATATGCTAGACAATGCTAAATGTCAGCATTATCTCTTTAAAACCTATGAAAAATGAATTCTATTGATTAATAATTTGATACAACTCAACACTTAAATATTACCTATATTTAGCTACAAATGGGCTACTGATTAGTTTATTTCTTTTTCTATTTTTAACTAAATAATGATTGTTTCATATTATATATTTAAAGAATTAAGGATCTAGATCAATCATTTGATTTTAAATATGAAGAATTTAATTTTGAAATACTTATTATCTTGAAATGTTTACTAACAGTCTAGCAAATTTAATTATTATAAAAATTTTGATAAATTACTAGATAATGAATACAAACATTACTCAAAATATCAAACTAACTGATGTCCTCTAATTTAAATTGAATTGATTTTTAATTCATGCTATGATATAGACACATTATAATATATATGATTGACCACAATTCAATGCAAACTGTAATAACCAAAACCAAAATCTAATCCCTTACTGTTCATTGAATCAAAATCTAAATTTGACAAATGGATTTTCAAATAAAGAATAAAGTTCAGTATAGGTAAAATTAGTGCATACACACATAATGGCTTAATGATTCTTAATCCAATTACAAAATGGTTTTAGTGTGAAATCTATGTTTGCCCCTTAGTTTAGTATTAAATAAACATAATTTCACAGTAAAAATTTTAATATAACCAGTGAGATTTGATCAGATTGTATTATGTGCTCAGTCTTTACAACTTTTTAAACCATAGTTAGATAACACCTTTTCTTCTAATTTTTTATGTTTCAAAGCATAATCTAAACATATGTCTTTAAATATTAGTTAGGGAAAGTAAGCTCTATTATAAGAGGAATTGTTTATAAGCTTTCAATTTAGATTTTAAATTAAATTTTTGTATTTCTTGTTTGCTAATTGCATAGATAGCTAAATTAAACTTAAAGAAAGATATAGGAAGTTAAAGACAGAAATATGGAAAGAAAGCATAGAGAAAAGTGTGAGATCTATAGCAACAGACTTAGTATAAATTAGAAGAGTCTTTTCTACTCCAATTGTTCACACAAAACAGTACATACAGTTATCAAACACCAATGGCAACAAATATGTATCAACATCTGCTATGCAAGAAGCAATATTAAATGCTAGCTGCCAATCTACTTAGGAACAGAACACAAAAGGGTGACTTGAATGAAGAAAGTGATTTGAATGATTCAGGTACAGTTGTCTCTTCAGAAGCAGAAGATATAGCTCACTGATACAACATTTTACAAGGTTCTTTTCTCAGTGAGGGCACATAATTGTATATGTTGTGTTGTTACTGTTGTTGGTCATGGGGCTTGAACTCTGGGCCTGGGCGCTGTCCCTCAGCTCTTCATGTCAAGGCAAGCACTCTACCACTTGAGCCACAGTGCCACTTCTGGTTTTTTGAGTGGGTTATTGAAGATTAAAGTCTCACAGAGTTTCCTGTCAGGGCTGGCTTTGAACTGTGATCCTCAGATCTCAAGCCTCCTTAGTAGCTAGGATTACAGGCATGAGCCACCAGCACCCAGCTGTATATGCTTTTGAAAAAAATCTGTATTCTATTTAAATAGTTGTATGAATGTTACCACTCAACAAATCAATTTATGAGTACATTTTGATTGATATTACCTCTTTCATCACTTTCCCTGATCCCTCCCAATTCAACCCATCCCCTCATTTTCTTAATTTCATAGAATGTGCTTTGAATATTATTAGATGCATCATTTTCAATTCACTGAAGAAGAGACTGAAATTAATATATCTTTTGTGACATTGTACCTACCAGAGCATAATATCTACAGGCAGATAATACCCATCATTCTTTCATATTGTGATGTCAATTTTATCACCCAAAGTGATGCTTAATATTTTCCCCATAATTTCCTTTGCAACTATTAAACAATATAAGGGAAGAAGAATGTAAGTCAACACATATACCTTGGACATCACCAGAATTCCCTTTCATATTTAGTGTGCATTGATTTTTGTTTATTTATTATCATTATTAATATGATATGATTTATATCTATACACCTCTGTATAAAGATACAAATTAGCCAAATCCTAAGCATTCTTTTCATATTTGCTGATCAAAGATCCTATAGTGATATTTTCATTAAAAAGAAGGCATGGATGATCTAATCATGGTATGGATGGACTAGTGTGCCTAATGTATAAAAGAAATGGATGAATTAAGTAATAAAAGAGAGTAAAAAGAAGACTAAGGAATTAAGAGTTCAGAGATACTTGAGTACTGTTATAAAAGAAACAAGGAAGCAGAGTGACTAACTTGAATGGATGTATCAAAACAATTGGAGAAACACGAAATTACTGATTCACATAGTTACAGCACAATAGGGAGTTAGATGAAGAAACTAATATATATTCCAACACTTCAGATAACTAAACAATATCATTAGGAGTGGTGGTAAATGGAGTATTGAAAAGTCAAGCTAAACAGTTTTCAGAAAAGAGGAATTAGATGTAAAATTGCAGAAGAAGGGAAATATTGGCATATTGATCCATTTTTAGTGATGTAAGAAACAAGTGTTGTTAACTGAGAGCAAGACCAGAACAGTAAAGTAATGATATATTAGCATTTGTTATGTTTGATTTTTTAAGGTAGGAATCAAATTCCATGTATTAGAGTTGAGGGAAGAATGGCAAGCAGTGCAGAATTGAACAGAGACAGAGACGTGAAATCCTTAGTTATCAGCTTGTGATAGGATAAAAAAAATGGTTGAATTGCAAAGTCCCCTTCTCTTGCAGTTTTCTTTCTTTTCAGAAAATGAGAACTCTGTTTACATTCCAACCCTTCAATGAACCAAAGTTAAACTTCTATAATATAAGGGTGCGATCAATGTGCCTAGAAATTCAGCAGAGGATAATAAATCAGAGAGCATGCTGCTGCTAAGTTGGTTTCTGTACTGTGAAAATGATGTGTGGCTGTCTATCTTTTTCTATAGTATAAGAGCCTACACAAGAACAGAAAAACATGATATCATAAAGCAACGATCTTTTTAATGAAGTTAAGAGAGATATGGAATGGAGGGAAAGCTGCAGATGAATCTCAAGCTAAAAAAGGTTGTATAAAAAAAACCTGACATATTAAAGCTATAGGGCAGTTCCTCACTCATATTCCTCCATCCTGTCAATGTGGCCTTGGCACTTACAATTATAGTTGCATATGCATAGAGTTGTGTATAGCTGTATGGGTATATGTCACTATAGAAACAGCTAAATAACAAAACTAGATTCAGTGTTCTTTAAACTCTGAAATTGTACCAGTATGTGAATATGCTATTATAAAATTAAAGGAGATTCCTAACTTCAAGCATGAGCAGTTGAAAATATTGCAATCTTATTGTCATCCCAGTGTATCTTCCTGTCCTCTCTCTTGTTGGCTGGTCTGTCTAAAGAAGGACAACAGGAATACTACTGCTGCCAGTTGGAGACAACATGGAGAACTGAGTCCTCTATAGTTAGGTCTGCCCAGAACTTCTCTTGAATGGAAGCAGGCTTCACAAAGCTGGGTTGGAGAACCTGCTCTCTTATACTGGAAGCTAGAGTTGTAATTGGATCAACCAAGGCAGACCTCATGAACAATTGTTATATATAGAAGAACATTGCTAATCACAACAGGGAAATACCAAATCAGAATTTCAGTTAAATGAAGAGATAAGAAATTTCACATACATATTGCAGATATATGATATATAATATTTATGGATTACACATCAATATGTATATATAATATGTGTAAAATATACATATAAGTGTATGTATATATGAAGATATATGTATATATGTATAATCCAAACTTAAAATACAGTATTTTTACCTGTTGAAAACATTAGGGAGGTGGGATCAATGAGCCTAGAAATTAGGTAGAGGGCAGAATGACTTCTTTAATAATTCAGTGAGCAGGAGGATTGCTACATTTGTTGTAATGAGCTCAACTAGCATACTTGTAGCCCTTGGGCTAATCCCTAAAAAGAATATAAAATCCCTAAAAATATAAATTACATAATTTATATGAATAATGTTTCCACTTTAAGTAGTATATATTTAGCAATTTTCTAACTTTTCAAAACTGTAATCCTACACTATTGTAAACTATCCATATTCACAGCAAAAGAATTCAAGATATGAAGTACATTTTCTATTCACAGAAATCTTCAAGTATTCTTAAGAATACATCTTTGGTTATACTAAGAAAATGCAATGGAAAAAAAAGCTAAATTTGAAATGACAAACTATCACCTCCAGTATGAAAGGAAATAAATTGATTCTATGGAGTTGTTTACAATTCATTAATCAGAGCAGATCAAAGCAGAATTATTTTTCTGTATCCTCATTGCAAAAAAATAGGATAAAGTTAAATCAGAACATCACACACAGTACATCTTACATTCTGAAAATCTAAAAAAGCCAAACCAGAACTGAAGGAAGAGTATTTGCATACCATCTAGTGGTAACTTTCCCACACAGCAATTTTTGATTAAGGGTACAGTTTATATTATCATAGCTGAATTAATATAATTAAGAAACCTGTCAATTCACATATTTTAAAAATAGAGTAACTTTTTTGCTACTGACCTGCACACACTATTATAATCTCTATCTTATCATTTTATATATCTTATTTTTTCAAGACTATTGAGACTTTAGAGTTGGTCACTATCTTTGTCAAATAGTTTTATTCCTGAATTCAACCACAGGATTAAAAATGAGTGTCCATGTCGAATTACAAAGAAGAAAATGGAGCTTTAGAATATTCTAGCAATGGAAATCAGCCCATAGTTTTCATTGTTTCATGGTTTCTCCGCAGTGATGAGGATGGGAGCCTACTCTCTAGAGCATATTAACTGCCATTAGACATTCATTTTTGCTTTAGTACTTTGGGTCAAAAATGTACAGTTCCTAGGAAGCACTTAGGGTCATCATTTCCAAAGTCAGTAGGTAATGTAACAGCAAAGCCCATAGAGGACAGGGCTTCCTGATGAACACAGAGTGAGAGGAGGTGTCTGTGGTTGGGTGGTTGTCAGGAACAATGATTCACATGTGCTACTGCAGGAGAAAAGTCAAAGGATACTGGGAATTCTTAGCACTGTCAACATGGAATGGATAGTGCCATGGAAGGACAGCTGAGTTTAATGATAAAAATAGATTGGAGCACATCCTAGTGAAACCCTTGGTTGGGAGGCCTCCGTAATTGAAAGACAATCTGCCTTAAGGCTGAATCTACGCTGGGAAAAATTTGCAGGGCACAAGGTGTTTTCTTTTCCTTTCCTTCTTTTTTCCTTTCAGTTTTTATTCTTTACCTTTTTAAAAAAATTCAGAGCTCTAATTATGGGAGATAGATGGAAAGAAAATAACACATGAACATGGTCTTAAAACTATGATTTGTGAGACATTGAGATTTGGAATCCATTGATTGTGGAATCCTTCAAAGGACCAAGCATATGACATTCTTCCATAATGTCTGGTGATTATAGTATACACTAACAGTATTGTTTCCTAGTAAAGAGTTTTCTGAAGAATTTCAGTAACATAAAATCAAAGAGATTATAGTTCCATGTGTTTTAGACTCGGCTTACTTCAGAAAGCACAATTTGAAATAAGGGCTTATACCCAAGAGTTGCATTTTCAAAGTGACCCCAAACATCAGAGTAAGAGAGGAGAAAGAATGAAAAAGAAAAGATGGCAAGATTTAAAGGTATGTTCTGGAAATGGTCACTATGGTTGGCAACTGGCCCTCAATATTATTGGAGGCCCCCAAAAAATGATGCAGAATCAACTCATGCCAGAACTGCTTCCTAACAAGAAAACAGAAGCAATCAACAAGAACAACAGCAAGATTAAGAACAATGAACCAAACAAAAACAATGTTTTCTCTTGACTATAGAGTAAGGAAAAATGGAGAAATTAAAGTAGGCCAGATGAGAGCAAGTCCAATTATAATAAAAATTGAGATACAAACTTCCATCTATTAGAAAAATTCTCCCAGCTTTCACATTTTGTTTTAGGTTTAAAACACAATGTTTTAAGCCATTCTTTACCACCTAAGTCACCTAAGTCAACAGACCACTTCCATAGTCTTGACAAGACTTACTTTAACTTCCACTGAGACTTGAATATTTCTATGTCTGATTAAATATCTCTTTGTGTTTGAGAAACAGCCGAGGAATTAGGGTGAATATAGAGCTCTATACTTGATTTCCCTCTGTTTTTTCAACACATGGTAGTTTTGTGAGTGAAGAATTTGAAACCTAGTTCCATTGCCTGGGTCTGCACAACTCACCTGAGTTTCATTTCATGTCAACCTTTGGAGAAATAAATCCTATCTTGTAGATTCAAGGTTTTGTAAGGATAAAATAAGATTAAAAAAAAGATGAAGGCAATTTTTTCGAAGTCAAAAATGCTTTGCTAATATAAGTAAAAAGTATGTTCATATGCCATTTCAGCCTTCTGGTATCCAACGTTCTTGGTACACAAAAAATTTCTGAAAATTACAGTAAGTGTTCTTTCAAATCTTTCTCCTAATAACATTTAGCCAAATAACTCAGGACATTCCAGATAAGAATAAGAATCCTATCGTATTTTTTCCACTTTGTTCCATGGTTAGTCAATACAGATAAACATTAATAAGCAAATGATAACCTGCCCTGATAGAGGTTGCTATTTTCTTCTAGAATCTAGCATTCAGGGGCCATTTGGGGAGTTTCCTTGGCACTGAATCTGGATGTGTGACAGACTGAGAAACTCTGCTCAACGCCTGCGGTGCTGAACATTCCACATTCTAAATATGTAACTGGAAAACTTCCCAGATTGTACATCTGCCTCTCTAATTTACACCTCCAAAGATAAGGGTGAGCAAAGAAGAGGTGAGAAGCTTTAATGAACTACTTGGAGCCTTTGCATGTGCTGTGGGAAACTTCCCAGCAAACACCGAGCTCGGGCACCAAGGGCCGGGATGGCAAACAAATATTTCAACATTCAATTTCAGTTATTTCTGTTATGCTTCAATGGATATCCGTGATTTAAAGATGGACCAAGAATCCTTTTCCTTCTTTTTAATTATCTTCTATCAGACCTTCTAAAATGTTTTCTAGGCTCATGTTGGAAATTTCCTAAATCCTGGGGATTGGGGAAGATTTTTATTTGCAAATATTGGACATTTTCTTCCATACTATGGATACTAATTAAGTAGAAACTGTGCTCCCACTGAGGTCAAACTAAAGATCAAATTCCTAAGACACTGAAATCTACAAGATAATTCTGGCAAAACAACATAAACTCTAAGTGGCCTCTAGTGATAGGAATACAATTTGTCAGCAGCAAATTGTATTGCTAATTGTTTGCTCTTAATTACTGGAGTTCTTAGCTGTAGTAGATGGCATGAAAATAATCTATTGCTTATACTTTGGGGAAGGAAGTTTTATTGTGATTAAACCAAAACAACTGTTATTGTGGCATATTCTCAACCATAGCTTATCAAGTTATGATTTAATTATCTGTATCAGAAACACCTCTTCCTTCTTCCATTCTTCACATATGTAAATCCAAATTGATGTAGAACCCAAGGTATTTCTGAATGAAAATTAATGCCAATGGGGGAAAATACATCTTTAGTTTTTCTACCCACTAGTAGATCTTCACAATTAATTTAGGCCTTAAATTTCCTTATTGTTGGAAAACATCTGTGACTTTTGGCAACAACACAATTATTAGTATATATTATATATTTTTATAAGAGGTTTCGTGTTATGAAGGTATCTCAAAAGATTCTTCAATTCTTTATGTTAGAACAATTATTTGACTTCAGTTAATGGTTCAAAAATCCAGGAAAACTTATTATTCAATGCATTAATACATATATACATGTACATATATACAAAGGTACATAGCTGTATAAAGCACTTACTTTTATCTTACAGGCAACTGTTTCACTTCCACAAAGTTTTAGTTAAATACCTATGTGTTTATTAATTATTTATTAATAATGTATTATGAAAAATTCACCAGATTACCTAAGAATCAGAAAAAAATAGGCTAAAAATATTGTTCTGTCTACTTCCTACTTTAATCAGCTCGATATATCCTCCACCACTGCTGGGAGAAGTAAGAACATTAGCCTTTGTACATTAATTTGTCTGTTGCAATTGACATTTATCCCATCCAATAATGAGCTCTGCTCTTCTCCTAGATTCTGAACTGTAGAGCAGAGAGCTTTTTTCATGATGGCCTTGAAGTGGTTCTAGAACTGGACTTTTTGGGGTTTAGACCCTTGATGACTCATCATCAGATATATCAGATGCATTAACTCATAGCAGTGTGATGCTATGGAAAATGGGCCACTTTTCCAAACAATAACAAGCTCAAAAGGACAAACATTCCATACTGTCTTTCTCTCTTGTAGAATATAAACCTAAGTGATGATGATGATGATGATGATGATGATGATGATGATGATAAAACCAGGTTGTGAATTTAAGTGGGAGACTTTCTAAGGGAAGAAATTAGTGAGAAATGAAAGGGGAAGAAAGGATACTATGAAGTGAAGAATCAAAATATATTACATAGTAGTCACGCAGTACAATTAAATCTACACTATGAAAAAATGGGGAAGAAGGAAAGAAGGAAAGGGAATGTAGTAGGAAAGTTAAATGTATTCAAAATTCACTGAATGCATGTAGGGAATTGAAACTCCTTGAATTATTAATTTATGATAATTTAAAAAAAATTTTAAAATAAGTTACATTCTACATTCGTTATGAGAAATATGTACAAAACATAGAGTGATGACTGGGAGAAAGAACTCAATAAATGTCAGCAATTTTGCTCTCTGTTTATGTTATTATGATAATTAATGGTATTAACAGCAGCCACAGTGACTTCATCAGTGATGGTGGTGGGGGAATCTAACAGAAACAGTAAAATTTTCACACCTCCCGAGTCTAGGCTAGTACCTGGCATGCAATAAACAATAAATGTGTTAAGCAATGAAATAGTGGATTGTTTTTCTTTATACAATTACTTATGACAACTCTATAATTTCAAATGTGAATGCATAAACATGTACATTAAATTATATCAACCAAAAATAGATGTTATACAATTTCTGTTTTATGTTCAACCTCATGTAATATGATTTCAAGTTATTTTCCATTACCAAAGAATTATGGTTTTGCACATTGAGGAAAACAACAAAGTATCAACACACACATGTGGGCACAAACGTGCAATACACACACACACACACACACACACACACACACACACACACATAGTGAATGAATTAAATAGCAAAAGGCTTTTGAAATACCACCTTGAGGGCGGTGACTGACGGCTGAATGTTACCAACAGTGTCAGGCCACATTCCTATGATTCCCCTCTTAGCCCTTCTACCCAACAACATGGTCTTCTTCCCTCTACATTTTGTAACATCACTGTTGCTGACTTGACCATTCCTTTCCCATGGAAATCTTCTGTCCTTTCATGAGAGATATGGAGAATGCCAAAAAAATAAATAACTTAGAAACTGAGAATGATGCTGGAAGTAATGTAAGGAAATGACGTTATTAAGAAAAAATGAGGGAAATTGATTTGGAATTTGTGGTCAACCATGAGAAGAAATGTTTTGAGACTTACCATATTAGCTAAACTTTCCTGTAAATTAATATGAACAAAACTATTTTCAAGACTATCAGTATTCTTAGGATCTTTATAATGACCAACTGCTAGCTATACGTTGGAAATAAATGAGGAAATGTCTTTGACTTGAATTTTTTTCCTCTGTATAATGGGTTTAGACTAGGTCATATTTACAGTTCATTCTTTACTATACTTTGTGTCTACATATCGCCTCTACATATCACTTCAGTTTCTCCTGAGCATTTTAATATAACCACAAGTTTAGAAATTGACTATTAGATAGAAATTAATGACTATCAAACCCTTACAATGCATGATACATGTAATTTTCCATGATCCTTAAGTAATAAATGTTTTTCTGCTATTTTTACTGAAACAAATGTCTTTGAATACAGTGTAGGCAAAGAATAAAGGTAGCTTATACTCTAAAAGAGTCTTCTGAAGAATCCTGATAAAACTAAGATATGCATCATAATCATTATATACTATAATTTCATTGTATAAGTAGCTGTTCTATGAAAACATAAAGCAAAAAGCTACAGCATGTAAAAAATCTGTGTGACAATGCAACATTTAGGAATGACTTACATTAGTTTAATCCCAATTTATTTGTAATTTTAATGCTTTATTTTCTTGCTCCCATATACCTATATGTTTATTTTGTCATGTCTTTATGGACATCTTTTCTTGGGAGAAGAAGAAGGTATGCTATTTTCTTTGTTTGTATGTTCATGATACCTAAAAGAATCCTGATAGTTTGTCACTTAAGTTGAAATATTATCTTTGCTAGAATCACATGAAATGTATAGATTTAACCTCTCAAGTCATTACATTGCATTTAGAGCATTTGCTTTAATTAAGCTATGAAATAAGGATAGCATTGAAATACAGGTATGAAGTTTAAATACCTCACTGAAAAAAAAGCTATATTTCTGTATTTCTTGTGATTAAATAGCCAAAAGGTTTGCAAAATTCAAGACATAAGACATTCACAAATAGTTATATTTCATTTTCTCACTGAAGTGTAACCAAAATAATTGCTTGTTATTTAATAGGCAATGTTATTAAAGGTAAGAGACATTGATGCAACTTTATTTCTAGACCATGGAATTCTCAAAAGTTAAAGGACTCATTATCTATTTTGAGTTTTCCCTCTTTTTCATTACCATCAATTAGTTGAATAGAATGTTTTTGTTTTGACACATCAATATATGTATCCAATGTACTCTGGTATGTCCTTCCTCTTCCCCTTCTCAATATGCTTCAGTGTTCCTTCTTCACACATGTGCATAAAATATTATGTCAATACTTCCTCTTTCATTTTCACTATTTGATATCTCCTGTACCACTAGTACAATACCAGGATAAGGTATATTTTACATTCCTGTCATTCATTTTATGCTAGTTGTTCAGAGGGGATTCATGCTGGTACTTTTTCTTGGTTTTTTTTTTTTTTTTTTTTTGGTCTGTCGTGGGGCTTGAACTCTGGGCTGGGTGCTGTCCCTGAGCTCTTCAGTTCCAGTCAAGGGTTTTACCACTTGAAACACAACACCATTTCCGGTTTTCTGATGGTTTATTGGAGATAAGACTTTCATGGACTTTCCTGGCATTGAACTGCAATTCTCAGATCTCAGCCTCCTGAGTAGCTAGGATTACTGGCATGAGCCACCAGCAGCACCCAGGTCATACTGGTATTTCATTCATGCCTGGTTAGTACTGTAACCACATTTATTCCCTCCCTTACTGGGATTTATTGTGTGCATCATGCAGGAGGATAGCCAAGTGACTACTTCTGTCTTTCCAAATTTGCCCTTCAGGAGGTCCAGAATGACTTCGGTGGTCAAGAAAAGAAAAGAAAATGAACTTGAAATGGACCCAGATAAATACAGAAATATTACTTCAAACATAACTAACAATTTTATTGTTATACATATTGCTATTAAAGATACTATTTTCAAAAATACAAGTTTTGAATAAAATGTTTAACATTTGTGCTGATTATTAGTGTTCTTGCTCACTTGTATTATAAAACACAAGTTAAATAAAAATGCATGTGATTTTTTTCAGATATCTTATTGTTCTAGTATGAAAGTAAATAGGCTTCTGCACAAATATAAGACTAATAAATTTTAATACCCATATTTTCTATACTTGTAGATCATTGCTAATACAGCCAGTTCATAGACTGTCAAATGTTTCTATGAACAATCAGGTCATTTGATCAGCTGAAAGTTACACACACACACACACACACACACACACACACACACACACACACACACTCATGCATGGTACTTTACTAGAAGATCTCTCAAAATCCTCAATATTATAAAGTAATAATCAAGTTCTGAAAGGCTCACAAAGAATGCTTCACTTTTTAAAATATTGAACTACTGACTCTTGTTTATGGAGACTTTTGGCAGAATCATAACTTGATTGAATTTATTTTTGGAACATTTTAGATAATAAATAGTTGACTCATTATGACTTATAAAATGGAAATATAAATGACAGTGAGATGGATAAGGAGTGAGGATTTTTTAAATCTGATCTGAACAGAGCAAAAGTGATTTCACCTCATTTTCCCTTGTATCTTTGCTCTGTTTTATCACAGCAAAAACTGTGAACTGGATGGAAGTAAATGAATCACATTTACTTGAAAAATCTGCATTTAAACTGTTTAAGCCTATGAACATTTTCTGAGGCTTGAGTCTTCTGCCCTAAATGCTATGGACCACCAACTTTATTGTCAGATTCAATGGTACTGCCAGAGTGTCTCTAAACTGTGTTGATCATCTACTTCCAGTAGCATCATGCAAAGCTCAAACATTCTCACAGCCTGCACTTCCAATCTTCATGTATCTAGCTCTATGAAATCACAAATGTATTATTTCATAAAATGTTCATTTACTCAGTCAAGAAAACAAACTAATCAGACTAAAATAGCCAAACACTAAAATCACAGAATATTAATATAGCAGTTGATTGATCTGCTTATCAGTTTATTAATAAAATTGGAAACGTGAGCTTTAAATAAGATATCTAAATCCATCACTGTAATCATTGGACTCTTTTTTTAAAAGCAGATCTTGAAAACATCTTTGCTGGTGTTTGGATAGTACAGGCTGAATTTTGACTAATCTTATCAAATTTGAGAATGGACATGTAACTAAAAAATTTTATTTTTAGGCTATTATGACTTGCAATGTCTGTTTCTTTAAATAATATAGATTTAGCTAGTTTTATTGTTTAATAGGAGTAATTACCTTGAACTCAATCATTTTTCAGGTACATTTCCAGGCTTTTATATAAACAACAGATCGCATCAAAAGCTAACACAGAGGACAGATGAAATGTAAATTGGAAAAGGTAGATAGCGAGTAGAATGTTCCTAGCTTTGAAAAAGAAATCTCAATAATGAACTCACCCTTAGAGGTAGATATGGTTTAATTTCTTCATTTTTAATTCTGCTCCAGGCGACTCTTTCTTCAGGGGACCTGATGAGAACCTTAAAAGGGCTCTGCCCTATGAGGTTTTAATTTCATTTATGCTGGCAAATTAATTATTTTATCCCTGACTCAGTCTCAATTTCAATCCAAGGGTTTTTCTGTAGAGTCATTTGTTCCTTCTTCAAAGCTACATTTGGAAAGCTTTAACATAGTCAGAACTTACCTGCCCTTGAAGAATATATTTATTTTATTTTATTTTATTTTATTTTATTTTTGTCGGTCATGGGGCTTGAGCTCTGGGCCCGGGCTCTCTCCCTTGGCTCTTCAGCTCTCGGACTTTTCCTGTCTGGGCTGGCTTTGAACATCATCTTCAGATCTCAGCCTCCTGAGGATTTTGTTAGTATGACTTTTCATAGAAATTCCATGATAAGGGAGAATAAGAAAATAGGCACATTGTTACATTTATGGAGCAAACTTTCAATCTAGGTCATCCATATGTTTTTCAAAAAATCTTCCTTTATGATTTCAGATTTTCCATAGTAACAATTCACTTTTTTTTAATGCTGTAATTCCAAAGAAATCTTACCTTTTTGAGATGAAGAAGTTGTGATACAAGAAGATGATAAGATGAAAGGAAAAGATAATAATTGCAAATTTCAGAAAGATTGTATCCTTATGACCTACATCATTTGAATTATGCTATTCTCTTGCCTAAAAAGCATACTTTGATTGCCCATACACCAAAAATTTTCATTTTAATTTCAAATACAATTACTTCCTATTCTCAGGTAATCCTGATTTCCCAGTTCCATTTTATCTGCTATTATCTCATGCCTTACCTTTATTCTAAGAATATGTTTTTTGTTAGTAAATAACTTAATTGAGTAGCACCTACAGAAAAGTACATTGATCATTACATCCATACAGCTTGAAGAAACAGCCCTAAACTGGCAATCATGCAACCATTCTGTCCAACAGGAGCTAAAACATCGATAGCATCTTGAATTTTGGCTTCCGGTTATCCCTAATCATTCAACACTCTCTTGTTGCCAAGTGAATCATAACCCTAAGATCCAGTCTCATAATTTAGTTTTACTCATTATTGAATCTCATATAAATGAAATCATACTGAATTTTTTTCTGGCTCTGGCTTCATTTGCTCAATATTGTATTTGTGACTTTCATCTATATCATTTTGTGTCATAATAACTTATTTTCTTTCACTACTACTCAATATTCTATTATATGAAATTATCATATGAATATATCATAGAATATCCATTCCAATGTGTATAACAATTGGATTGTTTCTAATTTTAATAATTTCAAAAATATAGCTTTCAGACTTTTAAACATATCTTTTATCTTCAAATGAATATATAGCTTCATTTCTGCTAGTTATATACTATGGAGTGAACACTGGGTTATAGAATAAAACAAACAGATGTTCAGCATCTGTAGAGACTGCTCAATAGTTTACAAGAAATTGCACTAATTTATAGTCTTAGTTTCAGCTACTTCCAACTGCTCATCAGTATTTGAAATTACCCACCATTTTCATTTTAGCGATTTGAGTAGATGTTTTGCTATGCCATTAAGAACTTAATTTTTGTATTTCCCTAACTAGGTATGGAAGTTAAACAACGTACTAAATACCTTTTATTTTTATTTTCTGGACAATTGGATTTTGTTTAAAATTTCTGCCCAAGACTTTTTCTAATCTCCCATATTTTTTGTTAGACGAACTTTTGAAATATTTTCCAGGCTAACCTCCAGTTCCTGGAGTCAAGTAGTCATCCTTCCTAAGACTCTTGGGTAGAAACAACTAGACATGTCTTGCTTTGCTCATTTTATATTGACCTTAGGTCTTTTTGTTATGGGTTTGTAGATGTGCATTTTTTAATTATTCAAGTCTTTCTCAGTTATAGCATTCACCCTTCTATACATTGTCTTTATACTTCATTTATATTCATGTATATTCTTTTTGTCTATATTCATTTCAAAAAATAATTATTAAAATATTAAACATTTCCCCTTTTTATTATCTTATTAAGGAGATTTGGAATTGAATCCTTACTACTTTTATTTTTCAGTTTGCCTTGCTAAAACTCATTATGCATCTGTATAAAGTTTTAAAGGTATTTTTGTGTGTTTTAGTTAAAAATATATAGTCTATTTTAAGCCTTTAATTTAGTTGTAAATATTATATAAGACTATGGTCAAAGACTATTTATCATATTTTATTCTACATAAATCTATGTATTAAAACTTTTTCCTTTTGTGTTTTTATATTTACTATAAACCAAGTGTCATATTGTGTGTGGATCTGAAACTCTCCTCTGTAACTTGTGTACAATATGTCTATTTTGGTAAGCGAAACATTTTAAATTTCTTTTACTATATTTTAGCATCCTTAGTTTTATATTTCCAGAAAATTTTCAGAATCAGCATTTTTATTCATATACAGAAGAACACAGCACTAGGATTGGGATTTGTTTAGTTTTTAATTAAATATATGAAATATATTTGTATAAAGTAAATGTTATTAAACATCATTTAATGTATATGAAAGAGTCTTTTCCCTGTTAATAGGCAATTTTAAAACTTATTTTTCTGATGTCATATATTTGAGTTTTTTCAGTGCTTGCTACATCATTACCTTATTGTCTGGGTCAGCAGAAAGGCCACAGGGCAGAAAAAAATCGTATTTTCATAGAGTAGCCATCCTTGACACAATATAGGACTAAACAAGGGGCATAAGATATTACCCGCTAATTAAGGTATCAAGCTAATTGGAGGCCAATTAGCTATACACCTACTTCTTGGGAGGAAGTAGGTGTGACTGCCACTGAGGACTGTCTATCTCAGGATGCAGATCAGAAAGTGTGGGTGGTGATGGTCAACACACTTGAAATATTTGGTCAGTTAAAACATGAAGTGATAATTGGGATTGGGGGGGAGGGGGGAGGCTGGGAAGGGATGTGAAGGGTAAACAAAGGAGGAGGCTGCAATGCTTGGTAAGAAATGTATGCATTATCCTGCCCATGTAATTGTAACTCCTCTGTACAGTATGTCACAAATAAAATTAAATTAAATTAAAAAAAACATGAAGTGATAGTAAATAATAATCACAAGAAATTGGTGTTGCTATGTTAATGCCAAAGTATAAATTAATTATTATTAGCAGTAATGACAGAGTTCATAATAATAAAAAGTAGATTCCATGAAATTAATCTAACAACAATAATGTGTTTGTTTAATGTATCTTAAAACTCAATGGGAATTGAGGTTGCGAGCAAAATACATGATTGTGGAGTGACCATTGAATGCTATTGAATACTACTATAAAATAGGGTTTTAACTATTTTTATTTGAGGAACACCATACCCACTACCCATCTCCCACCAATCAATATTCTATCCTCTGAAGTGAGAACATACCATGTTATATGCTGTTATTCATATAATTGCCACCAGATGGTAGTAGTTCTCTGCTTTAAAGCACTGCATGAACAAGAATTTAAAAAACTAAAATAAAAATCATAAATTTTAATACCAAGCAAAGACAAAGAGAAAACTAAGCACTTTCTCTCATCGTATTGTTATGGAATAGTTATTTTATTTATTAAATACTGAACACCCATGTTAACATATGAGGAATCAAGGAATTATACAATTCTTGCCTTGTCTAGGGGACATACTGATTGATATACACCATGACAGACAATGTGGCATGATAAGAAGGACGACAATAGAAGAATAGAGGACTATTCACACTGATATCATAGGCAAGGCTGATTTCAGGTCAAGGAAGGCATTCTCAAAGGCAAGGTTCTATATAACATATAATCAATACTATCTGGTTGGTGGAAGCTATTGATTGCAGATAAAGGATTTAAACATTTTTAAAGGTATGTTATCTAACTAAAAGTGTAGAAACAGTACCACAAAAAGAAGTTGCATGGGCATCACCACATAGCAACTCTTGTATATTTGTTTTAATTGTATCACAGAGAAGAGTTATGATACCTGAACACAAGAACTAATGGACTCAAATAACTGAACTGAACAATACACAGAAGCAACCAAAGACAAGATTTAGAAGAATTAACATTCCTAAATCTAGACTACATAAAGGTGACTTTTAAAGAATTAGTAGTAAATAATTGCTCCTTGTTGACTTGTACAAATAAACAGAAAAGTAAAAATTCTAGGAGACTCAAATTATTTTAAGAGACTAATCGAATCCTATTGCAAAAGTATCCATAACAAACGAGCCAAAACTAGTAGATTTAGGTTTTCCAGGAATTGCTCTGGTATGTAATTTCCAGTCTCTGGTGTTATTTTTATGGTGTCTAAGATGTCTCTAGGGAACAAGAAAATTCTACTTTCCTCATACTCCAGGAGAACTACTGCCATGTACACACTTGGTCAAGGATCAGTAATTGTTACACAGTACATAACTGAGTTTACCAACATCTAACCTAGTGCAGTTTTATCAAAACTTGCCCAAAATGGGAACTCATGCAGGCAGGACAAGATGTACTGCCCAGTACTGATTCTACCGCCTGCAGGGATGAAACACACAACTAAGAGGATGTGTGAAGTTCATAGCCAAGTTGCACTAGCTTACTAAAAGATTGATACTTAATTATAGTACTATAGAAAGTTTCCCCCCTCACTTAGGTTAGCAGTATATCACTAAGGAACTCTACCATATTTATTTTCACCCACTAGAACATGTCATTTCCTTAACAAAAAAATTAAGGTAGGTGAGGAGGGTTCAGAACTCAAGGGAAAAGGGGTAAAAACATGCAGTAGTGGTGCTCACTGGACAATAATGAAAGTGAACTCTACAACTCATGGGTAGAGATGGGAGGGAGGGACTGAAAGAAAGCTAAGGAGGGGAAGATGCTATAGGAAAGGAAATGAATTCATTACCTGGCTCATGCAATTGTAATCACTCATCATCTTTATAATAACAATAAAGTAGAAAGAACACAGTTAAAAATCATTGCATCAGCTTCCTAAAGTGCTGTAACAAATCACTACAAACGCAATTGTTTTGCACAACAAAAATTCATTGTCTCGCGGTTTGGGAAGGCAGAAACTGGGTCTAAAGTTGTCTGCTGGGCTGCTTGCTACTTGAGGCTCAGAGGGAGCATGGATCCACACCTCTCTCCCAGCCTCTGGTACCTGTGGGCCAGCCTTTGCACTACCTGGCCTGTACATGGATTACTCCCCTCAGGCTAAAAGGGATTTTCACTTCTGTCTGTCTGCCTGCCTGCCTGCCTGCCTGCTTGTCTGTCTGTATCTCTATCTCTGTCTCATCTCTGTCTTTCTCTCTGTCTCTGTCTCTCTGTCTCTCTGTCTCTGTCTCTGTCTCTGTCTCTGTCTCTGTCTCTCTCTCTCTCTCTCTCTCTCTCTCTCTCTCTCTCTCTCTCTCTCACACACACACACACACACACACACACACACACACACACACACACACTGCCCTCTGCCCTCTGCCCTCCAAGGATACTGTCATTAGATTTAAGGCTCACTTGGATAACCCAAAATGATTTCATCCTTAGAACTTATAATTATCTGCTCACTCTTTCCAAACAAAGTCACAAGACAGGTTCCAGGTTGATGTATCTTGAGGGGGTGGTGGGGAGATTGCTCTGCCTTCAACATACTACAGCCACTATCTTTCCCAGCTTAGTTATATCCTAATCATCAGTGAAATCTTACTTCTCCAAAGCATTTCAATGTAGAGACAGAACTCAGTAGTAGAGGATATGCTTTACTATTGGATTCACTGCTCTGGATTTAATCTCTATCACCACATCAAATACATTCAGAAACATGCCATATCATAGTTTTCCAAACTTAGTTTATGTATTAATTACCTAATCATTCTCTTCAAGTCAGTCCATTCTTATGGATTTTTCTTTCATTAGTCACTATGAAATAGATGTGGCAGATATCATATGATTTTGGCTTATAAGGGCACTATTTTTGTGGATTAACAACATAAGATAACATCAGATGTTGAACTGAGCAGCCTTTAGTTTCATTGTAACATGTTTAATTTCTACTCACATACTCTAATCAAGATACACACTCTTATAATACGGTTAGGTATATGGTTTTAATGTATTCATAATAAACATGTCTCACCTATTTGTTTGGTTACTTCATTTACATGAGAATAAGTTGTTGTATATATGTACAAATTATCTAGGAAGGTTACTAGAATGCATTAATCCTTAAGTAGAATCTACTTTTTTGGTGGTGGTGGGGGGGGAGTAGGAAGGAGGGGGTTGGTCATCGGGCTTGAATTCAGGGCCTGGGCGCTGTTCCTCAGCTTTTTCAGCTCAAGGCTAGCACTGTACCACTTTCAACCATAGCTCCACTTCCATTTTCTGGTGGTTAATTGAAGATAAGAGTCTCATGGACTTTCCTGCCTGGGCTGGCTTCAAACTGTGATCCTTAGATCTCAGCCTCCTGAATAGCTAGGATTACAGGTATGAGCCACTGATGCCCAGTTTGCAGTCTGCTTTTTAAAAAGAATAACCTCACAAAATGGCAATATTCCCAAATGATCTGAATCAAAATTACCACCAAAAATGTAGACTTTTGGGGGGATGCATTATTCCATTGCCAGTGATAGAAAGGAGCTTTCTTAATGATTCTTCACAGAAGAAGCTATTCAGTTTACCTCTTTTTTATAGAATAAAATAAAGAACATCTCTTAAGGTTTAAATTCAAACTAACCTTTAACCCTATATTCTGCCATAAAAAAAGTTTTTCAACATAATGTCTTGTACATCTCATTGTTGAATTGTGTCCACTTGTATCCCTATTTAATTTTTTCCCTTCCCCTGTATGATATTTTCACAATAAAAAATAAAAATAAATAAAAAAATAGTCAACAGGCATATTTAATGGCACAAAAACAAGAGAATCAGGAGAAACATCAGAGCCAGACTTAAACATGGCAGAGTTTTTGGAAACATCAGATTATGAATTTGAGATAACTATGATTGACATATGAGACAAAATTAAAGAACAAAATGATTAATGTAAAACTTCTAAAGCTATAGAAGAATGAAAAATGCAATAAACGATTCAAGAGCTGTTGGACTACAGTATACAATTACCTAATCGTAATATACAAAAGAAAAAAAGAGCTGGGCACCGGTGGCTCATGTCATCTTTGCAAAGGATGTTTCTTAGCCTGCCATGCTGAGTGCTTCATGGTTTGCTTGCTGTGAGGGGTTTCATGTCCTGCTTTCCTTACAACTATACACTGGGAACTGGGAAGTCAAAATTTAGAGCTGGATTTTGCCCCTGAAACTATGATCCTTTCTCATGGTAAAATAAGGAAGGAAGGGCCACACAGGTTACTGCAGGCCACGTATCTGGAAGGGTACCTCAGCCAAACAGTGTATGATCCCTTCCATTCTGTGTGTCCAGTCTGTGCAATGATACTTCTTATCAGTAAATAAAGTTTCTGTGGCAAATCAATGACCATAAGTATAAATATAATTTTATTTTAATTTTTTATTTTAATACTTTATTTTTATTTTAATATTTTAATTATTGTTGTAGAAAATCAAATAGTATTCTACCTAGCTATTTCAACTAAGCTATTGCCACCCTATTTATTTTTGTAAGATATAGTCCTCTTTCTGGACAAGCATGTTACTTTTTCTGCTTACCTTACTTGCTCTCTATAAATATAGCTATATAGATGTACATATATGTATATACATATATATTCAATATCTTGTTACTATAGGAATTACTTTTCCCATTAATTTTTTCAGCCATTTGAAGCTACTTATTTATAAGCATATTCTATGTATTTTTTGCAAAAAGACATCACCCATCATAAATGTTAATATGAGTGGATAGTTCCTTATTTCCCTTTAAAAATGGTTCCTCATACCAAAAGCATACCACACCCATAGTCCTAGTTTCATCCAAAAGTCATTTATTATATCTATGTCCTATAGATGTCAGTATACACCATGTATTAAGAAATTGTAAATGTCTTTTCCTTAGAATATTGCTTTTGTTTTTTTCCACGAAAGTACGTTGCATTAAAGGACATCAATTTATAACTCTATGTGGTTCTATATAAATTAGGACTTGGCTGACACTGGAAAAAAATTGCAATGGCACTTAAAAATATAAATGACTTACCAAGCTCTTCATGGCCTAGGTAATATATGCATTACCTCTTATCTTGATAGTGTGCCAGAAGGCCAAATTATGAAATAGAGAAAAATATAGCATGTGAGAAACTATATTTAAAAAGTTATTAATAGTTGGCTTTCAAGTAGGATGTGCCTCTTTTCTTTTTTTTTTTTAATTAAATAAGTTTTTGTTGTTCCTCTTTTCTAAGAAACCAGATTGGACTATTTCACATTAGACTCTGGAGGTAAAGCAGTTGTCACATGATTTTTGTGGTAATTGCCCTTTGGCTTTCTTTCACATAATGCATCCAAGAAAATGACTTTGCATGCAAGTGATGAAAGGTATGTTCATGATCTCATCCAGACACTTTATTCCAGGATTGAGAAACTGAGTATGACAGATGATAAATGACCTGGACAAAGCCACAAAGGACAGTATAGGCACTAGTAAGATTTCCATATTATTAGTGGTTTTATGGGTCCCTTAAAAAAATATCTGCAGATAAGCCTGGTTAAAAAGCTAGAGCAGCTGGGAAAAATATTCCTATCAATCCTACTACCACAATTATATTGACAGAACAAACCGTAGTATCAACCATTTATCAAGTACCTTGAATGATAATTGTGTGTTATCTTGCATAATCACCAAAAGTATATTGTGCCTGTTTATTCTATTTTAAAAATGGACTCATGTGGTAGTTTCATATTATTTTTCCTGTGATAATAAGAAAAGTAAGGACCAATTCAAGACCTAGGTAACAGTAACAAAAACAACAATAATAGTTACTAAATATCAACAATAAGCTAGGCAAAAATCCCATAAATGATATTGCATAATCACATAGAGTTGTTTCTCTGACAATTAGATACTATTATTGTTAATTGACATTGAAAGCAAGAGAGTTAAAGAGACATCTTGTATGTACATTTGTCTAATTTGGAGAAGGGAAGGGGAATAACAAAACACTAAAGGACACAGAACGACCCAATGATACCCACAAGACAGTATATTGGAAATGAACTTTTCAACTTCGCGCAGGGGTTGGGGGACAGGGAGGAATGAGGGAGGTGGGGGAGGAACAGGATAGTGGGAGAACAACATCAGAATGGGTAACAATGCTTGTCAAGAAATGTACTTATTGATTACTCATGTAACTGTACCCCCTTTGCACAGCACCTTTACAATAAAATATAAAAAAAGAAGAATGTACATGTTTACTTAAATTCATATATACATGTATTACACAATTTAACAAAATACAATAGCAAGCTTGGTAAATTATTCTGGACTGAAAAACTGATTAGATAAAAAGAAGTCCAAAAGGTATGGATAGTTTAACCCATAATTCCCTTATTAGTCATACAAATGACATACTTGTGAAATGTAAAAAAAAAAATATCACAAGCAAAAAGTAAAGAATGATTTATCCAAAAATAGCAAACGGAATAGTTTTTTATTGTTGTTGTTGTTGTTGGTTTTGTTTTTTTCATTCTCCAGTGAAGGATAGCAATGTAGGTAGCAAGGAGACCAGCTCACTAAAGGCCAGTTTACCCTCACAATAAATGACTGGGAGCCTGAGGACAAAAGCAAAAGTAGATCAAAAGATTGAAAGTTTACAAAATAATGTCTGACTCCTTGTTTAAAGTCAGCTAACTCAATAACCTAGATTAAATTAATTGTATCAAAAATCACCAAAAGCAAAATGGTAAAATGCCACACAAAACCACTGCTTGGAAAATGCATTGTTTACCTAATTGCTTTGTTATCTTTTTTCTTTTTTTTATTTTATTGTGAAAATACTGTACAGAGGGGTTACAATTACATGGGCAAGATAATGAGTACATTTCTTATCAAGCATTGTAGCCTCCTCCTTTGTTTACCCTTCCCATCCCATCCTCCCCCCCTCCCCCACCCAAACCGCCCCCCCTCCTCCTATTAAAGTTGTAAAGTTCGAAGATATGGAACCAACCCAGATGCCCCTCAGTAGATGAATGGATCAAGAAAATGTGGTATATATACACAATGTAATTCTATGCCTCCATCAGAAAGAATGACATTGCCCCATTTGTTAGGAAATGGAAAAACTTGGGGAAAAAAATGTATTAAATGAAGTAAGCCAGGCCCAAAGAAACATAGGTCCCATGGTTTCCCTTATTTGCAATAACTAGTATATGTCTGAGTCAAGCGGAAAAGGTCAGATAAGTTGATGTTAGGGAAATGAACCCTAAGATTTGTATTCAAATGTTTTTTTTCTTTCAGGTGATTGTTTCTAACACATTTATAAGATTATTTCTCTGTTGCTTTGTATGTCCCTCCCCCACGGTATAACCCTGCTTTCACTGTATTTGATGTTGTTATAATTTGTGGAGGGGAATGGCAAAAACAAATCGTTTAACTAGGGATACAGGTGGACCCATTGCAACAATGAGACGTACAAGTTGTTATGTGGAAATCGCTTTGTTATCTTGAACATATTACATCTTAAAATGAATTTCTTCAGTGCTCTCTTCGCTTCCCTTTATGTTGCTGTGAAATGACACTTGCTGCACATCTTGTGCTTCCTTCACCCTCTTCTGTTTCTCCTTTTCAGTTTTTCCAACAAGTTTAGCACTCTATTCTGAGTCAAAGGCAATGCCACAATCTGGGCCTCCTCATCAGAGGACAAATCAGATGGCTGCTTCTATTTAATTTCTGGAGTTATTTCCCCAAAAATGTTCTTTTCCTTCATCCAAGAAAATTTTTCCCTGCTTCTGATGAAATTCCAGGATTAGAAATCCATTTCTCTGTGTAAATCAATAACCTCTCCAGGCAATCTTTTTCAAAATGAAGATACTCGTGGGAGTGTTCATCATTAAGCTCTTAACACCTCTGTGTGAAGGATTTCATCAGCTTTTTCCCACTGTGAAAGGACAGCTTGACCCTGTAAGTCAGACTTGGCTTGTGGTGGAAGAACACAGGCACCTGGGCTGGGGTGGGCCGGGGAACACATTACCTTTAGAGAGGGAAGAGAGTGAGAGATTGGCATATATCTCAGAAATTTCTGGATGGCCGGGGTAACAGCTTTTCGGCACAATGAGAATATCTTTTCCAATTGAAATATCCCAGAGCTGCTGTATAGAATAGAAAGGGATCAGGAGTGTTTGGTCCAACGTTCCCTGAACAATTGAATCAGTGCAGGTAAACATACCATCAAGAGTTGGTGTGTGTGTGTGTGTGTGTGTGTGTGTGTGTGTGTGTGTGTGTCTATGTATCTGTCTGTCACACACACCTCGGAAAAAAATTAGAGAAATTTAATGTGTGTGTGTGTGTGTGTGTGTGTGTGTGTGTGTGTGTGTGTGTGTGTGTGTCTATGTATCTGTCTGTCACACACACCTCGGAAAAAAATTAGAGAAATTTAATTCCTGAAGCCAAATCTTACCTTAATACAAATAGGAGATACCCCATCCATCTATGCTTTGGCCACATAAATATGGACATATATTTTTAGAAACCAAGGACAGAGAAGGTGCTGCCCAAAGAGTAGATGTTCTTTAGAATACTGACCACCTCTGCAGGGCCCTTAAGGAAATGGCAATGATTGATGATTATTTATTTTTACTGCTAAGTTTATATTCCTTTCCTGCATGCTAAAAAACTAACCTTGCAGCTCATCTTCACAAAACCAAGATAGCCTGCCTAAGTCTACACTTTCTAGGAAGCAACTGATCCATATGTGTTCACTTGTTTTGTTCCAAGGAGACAGAGTATTTACAGGTACACAAACAAAAGAGAACTCTTGCTTGCTTGTGCTCTGCATCACACATGAAAATCAGTATTCTCTCAGTTTCCCAGGACTTGAAACACTGGAATCTGCCAAGAGACTGAATGTCTTGTCTCTTTTTCACTGTGTTCTTGCCTGTTTTTCCTAAGAATTTTCTCAGAAGACCAGAAGACTATATCAGCTGCAGACAAGTGTGTGTTGGTGTGTGTGTGTAGTGTGTAGTTTGTACTCTCTACTGTGTACAATGTGTGTGTAGTGTACATGTATTTTAAAATGATGAAACACAGATAAATATCAGTGAACACCTCTGGGGGAAAAACGCACCAATTCACATTAGTTCAGTGAGAATTTCATTGCATTCAAACATCTTTTATCAAACTCATTCTAGCTAAAATACCTTTAGCCCTTCTTCAGAGTATTACAATCTTTTTCAAGCTATAATCTGATCTTCAAGAGAAACAGTATGTTAACAGCATTTCAGTATAATCTCTGCAGAATCATTGCCAAGGATTTCCTAATAGGTGCTATAGGGCTTGACTTACAGATATACAATATACTACTGAAAAAAAAATCACTTTATTGTTAAAGATTACAGAGCACCTGTAAGCCCAGCTTTTTTATTCTCTTACATGTAGATAAATACTTCCTAGTGAGCAAAATCTTGGTCTAGTTAACTTTGGAGAGAGTGACCAAGTGGCAGTGGGCAAATTAACCACTCTGAGGAATGTAGAGTACAAATAACCTTCTCCTTTCACATTGACAAAACTATAGATTTTATTGAAATGTATTTTACGTAAAATTGCATTTTAATACTATGTTCCAAATCTGTCTCTGTCCTGCTTCTAATTTCGTTTTGAACATCTCCAATTTAAACAATTACTGTAATATTTAAATGGTATTAGACCATAAATAATGCAATAGTTCCAATCCAAGTTCAAACAAATATTACTTAATTCTAAGCTTGAGACAGTTAAAATATTCAAGATTAAAGTGACTCTTGATTTCATCCTAGAGAAACACTGAGCAGAGATGATTTTAGGTCCATTTATTCTTTTTTAAATCTTTATCTGAATGTGTCTACCTAGATACCAAATTAAAATCACATGAACCACTTTTTCTGGAAATTTATATAAAAATCACTCAGAAAGAAAAAGGACATTACTAGATAGTTTACCATATGTTTCTCAACTATCTGATGTTGGCAAGGCAGGAAAGATGCAATGCTATTTTTTTTCCCACTTTATAGCTGAAAACAAAAGTGAAGTTGGAGGAAATGGCAGGACAGACTCAAAGACATGAAGCTTGTGTCTGAGAGTTCTGGGCTCTAATGCTGGCATATGTCTCCAGAGCTCCTATTGAGTATTTAAATGCCGTGCTATTTAAAACCATGCGTATATTCTGAAGAAGAATGTCCCAAGCTGAGCTACAACAGTGTCAGGCTTGTGTCCCTCCTGGAAGACTACTTTAAAGATATTTTATTCTATATAATGTAGAAAATAGAGCAGCCTGGAATTCGGGTGTTTTTGAGCAGTTCCACAGTGCTGCCTTGACCTTTCAGTGAACTTGAGACTGGGCAGCAGGTTGGGGAGCCCCAGCATGGTCAGGTGACCACATTGACATCTGCAGTTCTGGAGTGGTCATCTGGCCAGTGATGACCTTTCAGAACATGATCCAGTGAAATCTAAACCCTGAGAGTGGCTGGCAGGCAAAATCTGCTCCTCGATGTCAGTTTCACTGCTGAGTCGCTTAATTGTCCACTACAATTTATAAAGGGACCATTAGGCTCAGGTCATGAACTTCCCATTTAGCATAAATGGATTATCAAACCGTATTCGATTGGAAATGCTTTGTCTCAACGATATTTCCTCCATAGTTATAAGTACAAACACTTCACTTACTTAAAGTTTAAAAGAAGGGAACCCCTTGATAAGACTGACTTACAGACTATCACTTGCTGTCAAAGATGCTTCATCAGCAGAGCTTGATATAAAATTCCTATCCCACAACCACATGTTAAAGATAAGCATCTCAATCCATTTCAAGATATTACTACAGACTTGAACATTTTTATTCCTTGGCAGTGTTTTAAAGGTAAGGCTCAAGTTACTTTTCTTTATTGTTGTTTTCTTAAGTTTCTTTTCTGGGCTATTTACTAGGAAGACAATGGTAAATGTAACTCTCTTCACAATGTGCTTAGAACTGAGGTGGTGTGAAAGATATATAAACTATAATCATAAGACAAACTTGGAGAAAGATCACTTATGTATATGGCCACATAGAATAGGTACTAAAGAGTAGGTACTTTGATACTTTCTAGAGACAAAGCTAAGGAGAGCTTGGATCACGTATTGAAGTCAATGATCAAAACCCAGGAGGAGGGCTGGGAAGGTGGCTCAGTGGTAGAGTGATTGCTTTGCATGCATTAGGCCCTGGGTTTGATTCCTCAGCACCACATAAGCAGAAAAAGCGGGAAGTGGCCCTGTGGCTCAAATAGTAGAGCATTCGCCTTGAGCTGAATTGCGGAGGGACAGTGCCCAGGCCCAGAATTGAGACCCCCACGACCGACAAAAAATAAGTAAATTCATAAATCAGGAAGAAATGAAAAGAAATCACAACTGGATATCAAGAATAAGGATGTTACTGATATATGTATTGGAATGGGCTTCGTGTAAGCAACAATTAAAGCCAGGGAAAGTTGTGACCAAAAGAGACTCAATGAGAGATTGTAGGGGACAGATTTAATTTAAGATACTTAGAAGAAATTCTACATCTTAAAATAATATGGAGAGGGAGAGGTAAGTGATTATAGGGGAAAAACAAAGGAGGGGATAACAATGTTCAACAGGAAATGTACACATTACCTTACTCATGTAACATGTAACTGTAATCCCTCAGTACAGTATCTTTACAATAAAAAATATATATAAATATGGAAATTCTGGCAACACATTACATTTGCCATTAAAGTACAGAAATGTGTGTAATATGTAATCATGGTACTCGAATACAACAGTAACATTTACCAAGCACGAGATAAACTGGAAAATCCATTGTTCTTGATTAAAAATGAAATACCCTAAGTCTACCATCTTATTTAATGCTGATTTTCATTGTATCTAAATCTGTCTTATTGAAGCTTAACTAAGTTGCCATAAATATAAAATAAAGGCAGGAAATGTGAAAGTTACCACCTTTTTACATGAGCTATCTGCATATAAAATATCTGGTTTTCTTGAATAAAACAACTGAGTAAATTTAAGATGTATTATTGTTCTAAATGCCCCATACCTGTCTATAAAATGAAGACTACTGGAAATGAAAGCCCTCATAGTAATAGCCAGCAATTATTTAATTATGGAACAGTCCATATGGTCTATATATCCACATATAATGTGTTCTTTAAAAACATGTACCTCATAACTCCAAAGTAATTCTCTAAAGAGGTGATTAGTCTGTTGTGTCACAGGGTATTATGTTATTAATAATACACAGATGAAAGAAAATTGTCCAGTTAATGTGGTTAGCTAGAAACACAAATTGAGAGGCAAGATTCATTGGTTCTATTTTGAGCTCCATCATTGATAGTGAGGTTTCAGAAAGCACAGATTCTTCAAAATAATATTGATCTTTCAAAAGGATACAGGATTTTAAAACTAGACAATTTTAAATTTCTTTGAAATCTTCTGAAGCAACAGTATTAATTCTTTTTTTTTTAATTAGCAAAGTATTATACAGATTCTTAAAGTAAGTGTCAGGCCTGGCCTGTTAGAAAAAAAAGGCTTTGAAATATTTTACATTTAAATAGAAGCATTAAAAAATAAATTTACTAAATGAGCCATGAATTAGTCTTCAGCCATGATCTCATTTACAAAAGAACTAGGATCTAAAGTAGATACTCCACAGTTCTCTTAAAAGCGGAAAAACTACTATAAAGCAATTATGTTTTTTTAATACATGCACACATCACAGTTGAACTTGGTAAAAATATCAAATTAATGTTATTTCAATTTTGAAATAAGTTATGCTATCAGATAACATATGTATTTTTAAAATTCATCTGGAAATAGGGTGTGCAGTACTTGAACGACAGACCAATTTCCTATTGAATCTTCCAATTAGAGTCTTGTAGGAGCAGGCTGCAGCCTGGGAGTTTTTATTTTACTTCTGTTTCTCTGTTGGAGTTCTTTTCAAGCCGTCAGAGCCTGGGAAGACCCAAGCCTTTTTCTTTTCTTTTCTTTTTTTTTTTAATACCTTTCATTTTCCTACATGAAGTCAAGTTTTGAAAATTTTTAACATGGTAAAACTCCATGGGACATGACACGATTCAGTTAACGATTTGCCTGTTTAATGATCCACAACTTAATACCAACAAGAGATTAAGATAGAAAGATGGATATTATTAGGGAAAAAGTTATCTTGTAAGGTACTAGAAGAGACAAAGAATACCATCGTTCTCTTAAGATTGGTGTCATTGAGTTTCCTCGGTTTCTTTTTAAAAGATTCCAGGGATTGTGATGAAGAGAAATCATATCTACATATAGGCACACATAATTATGTATATCTTATTTTTATATGTGAACTAAATATATTGTATGTATGTGTATAAGGTATTTACCTCTGCTGAATTTATGTTGTTTGCTCCCACTTATTTTTTTATATTTTGTGAGCAACTAAGTTAGAATTTTAGCTTATACAATTTGGCAATAATAAGCTATTTTCAAAACTACCCCTACTGATGGAAGAATTGATAATAGTCTTATATAACAGATAACATTCAGAACAAGTCCTGACCCCTTTTAAAGCCCTCTTTGTCCTATTGTCTGTCTTGCTCTCTTGTATTGTACTCTATATTCCCATTTCCCATACTATTTTCTCTCAAACCTAAACATTTAAGGATATTGGGACATAGTAAGAAAGTTTAACTACAAATGGAAAAGGAAAAGGAAAACACTGATCTAGGACTATAACTGTATCCATGTTAAGGCTATTGATAACAAAGTGAATGTGACCAGTCTCCATCTATGTGGAGTCACAGAGAACACTATTCAATTCTGTAGGGAATTCATTTAATACTGATTGTATGACAAGCATCGATAAGGTAGGTATGCAGACAGACAGACAGACAGACAGACACAGACAGACAGACAGACAGACAGACAGACAGACAGACAGATAGACAGACAGACAGATAGAGATAGATAGATAGATAGATAGATAGATAGATAGATAGATAGATAGATAGATAGATAGATAGATAGATAGATAGATAGATAATAAAATTATTTTGGTAGTACTGTACTAGGGTTTGAGCTCACTAGAGAGGTACCTACTGTTGGAGCTATACCTCAAGCAAAACCTTTTGCTCTGGTTTGTTTTGAGAAACAGTCTTACTTTTACTCTCTGGCAAACTGGTCTGTGATCTTTTTTGACACAGGTACCATAGCTGAGACAACAGATGTACCAACATTTTTTTCCTGTTGATATAGGATCTTACAAAATGTTTTTGCACAGGGATGGCCTGGCATCGTGATCCTCTCAATCTCAGACTCCTGTGTAGGTGAAATAGCTGGCACATACCATTGGACCTAGAAATTGGTTGAAAATGACCTTGGTTGAAAATCTCAAAAATGACCATGATTATGGTTGTTCCAATCCGGGTTCCCAAGATGCTAAGATAAGAAGCATGAGACATTGGAATTGGTATTCAATATATCTTAAACATGGGAATGCATTACCTTCTAATAAAAATGAAGCTCACAGATGGTTGTTGAATGAATTATAAATGATTGAATGAATCAGAAGATTCAAAGCTTGTTACACTGACATATTAAATAAGCTTATGCTTGCCACTGAACTCTGACTTTTTACTTCCTTAAAATGTAATAAAAGAAGTTTTAAATGAAATATGCAATTTATTTAACATATTAACCTTTTTGAATTGTTTTCATTACTATAGTTTATTTTTTATTTTTAGAATTCAAGCTATCCTGGAGTGGAGTTGATCTGTTGCATTTGTTTTTATTCTTTCTCTAATATCTCATAAAGGCCATGACCACAGCTAAAGCTCAATAACTCATCAGCCTTAATAAATTTTAGTAAAATGTCATATAAGTGATGCTTATTATAGGACATAAAAGTTAGATATCTTTTATCTTCATTCAAATTAATTGAGTCATATCATTTTACAATGATACCAGTCCTAGTGATATGACATATATTTCCAATAGTAGCTTTTGGATGTGTTCCAGGTTACAATAAATCCCCAAGTTCTTTTTGATGACCAATTCAAATAGGCAGAGAAAATTGATAATACTTTAATGTGCCCAAACTTTCTACTACTGTTCTGATATTCAGTTCTTGTAATATTGTTTTATTTTCCTTCTTTTTTATCCTCAAGGTCCCCCTGAGCTATTTTCATGTCAGCTTGAGAAAATTTCCATCCCTCATTATCACAGAAACAACTAGCAAAACACAAAATCCTGTATCTAATTGGTGACCAGACTACCTTGGCCAGTTATTAAATCTCTTTTCTATCATAAGACTTACTGTTGTTTTATTAAAAGTTTCTAGATTTCTGTTTCTTTTGTTTTTACCACTTTTCTGAAGCGTCTTTTGATATGCTGTCAAAGATGTCAGATTTTGGAGAACACTACATAGCAACACCATATTTTACTTCTTTATTTGGAAAACAAATTTATTTCCATGCTTTAAGCTTTGCATACAGTATTTTTGTCTATTTTAACTAACAAAGAATATCTTTCAAAAATGATTGAACAATGAGTTATCAACATTTGAATTTATATCTAAAAGTTAATTGTGTATCATTTTTATTAATGAAAATTATTATTAGAAGCATGTTTTCTCTCCATCTACTTATATTAAAACCTGTAACACATACTATGTCAAGTTGAATAATTTTTATCCTAATAATAGTTGAATAGATAGAAAGATGTCAAATGTACCTAAAAAGAATGTTGCAATATTTAGGGAGTAAAACTTCACAATGATTTGAAGAAGAGAAAATGTTTCCACAATTTTCTTAAAGAATTTGGAAAGATAAACAGCAGAAAGGCTGGCAAAACCATTCTCCAGATGATGCACTATACATTAACCTATCTGGCTGAAAGTTTTTGTGATGGTAAATCTTGTCAGCTTTGTTGGGTTGAAAACTCCTGGGAGATTATGAAAGCACATCCCAGATTGTGTCTGTGTTACATTTCCAGAGCCACTTGACCAAGTGGGATGATTCTCTAAATGTAAATGGCTTCAACCCATAGGCTGGGGACAGAAAGAATAAAAGAGGGAAAAAAGACATCTGAGTGTAGGGTTCTTTCTCTCCCTGCTGACCATCACATGGTGAACATAATAGAACAAAATTTCTGAAATCCTGAGTCAGAATAAATCCTTCCTCCTTTAAATTGTGTCAGGTATTTGTCACAGTAATGAGAAAGGTGACTAGCAAAACATTAGAGTGAAAATATATAGTGGGTGCTGAAAAACAGAACTATCATTTAGAAAGCCCAGGTAAGAACTGGCTCTAATATTAGAGAACAAACGTGAAACCCACTCATGTGTTTCATTTAGTTTGTGATGAATTAGATCAACTTCTACAAATTGAAGCTTTTATGCAAGAATCCTATTTTATTGTTTTACAAAGCACAGGGCAGCCCAAGAAAGTTTCTCTCTCTGGCAACAACCACCACAGCTAATTAAAGTCTGCCTTGTCTTGCATAGAGACATAGAGAACACTTCAGAGTTCTCCTTGATTCTTGTTTGACCAATTTCTTCATTTAAGTTACTTTTGTAGGCACTGTAGACATATGCATATCCTGACATGCATATCCTGGTTTAAAAGTCTTTATCTTTCATAAACTAGAAGATGCCATTATTCTATCTGAATCTATTCAGTCTCTGGGTTGGCATAGTAAGTACTACCAAGCCAAGTTAACTACCATTATTACCAGGGAAGCTTGTTAAAATATGGATTCCAGTCTTCTCTCTTCAATAGCTTCACTGAATGTAGGGATTGGGCACACAGAGACATATATGTAATAAATGTCCTGATGATCCTAATGAATGTGGTCTCTAACAGGCTTCAGGAAGTGTTGAATGTGGTTAGAGCAGCAGGTAGGTTTAGTCAGTTCTCAAGTGTGACCAATTAAGCTTAAGCCTTTGCTAATTTATTCACAATTGTAATAACTTTGTCTCCTTGACAGAGGTCCTGGGAATATTGAGTTATCTAGGTGGGTGCTCTAGTAATGGATGTTATTTGAATAGTGAATATAAATTTAAAGAAGCTTTAATGTCATTTAAAAATACTTACTCTCTATGAACCAAAAGCCAAATATCAGAAGAGAGCTATGTTTTGTGACTAACCATCACTGTCTGTTAAGTTTATATTATTAAGAATTTTCAAGATGGTGGATGGCTAGCCTAAATGTTTTAGATGAGAAAATTGAGGCACAGTGAATTCAATGAAGGTCAACATGAAGTTCTGATAAGGTTAATATGGAACAATAATCTTTAGGCCTTTTGATTTTTTTCCACTTCAGTGATTCACAGCAACTACTAAGGATAGATTAGGATATATACATTCTAAAAGATCATGATTGGTTAAGGTTGTTTGAGTTTACAGTTAAGGCATAACAGATTACAGGTGATTAAACTGCGTTCTCCTTCTTTTAGGCAAAAGAATAATTTGCATCTACAATTTTATATTATTAAACAAAGCCTACCCACTTAGTAAGTTTATCAATAAAGAATGAGGAAAATACCTTAAGAACTTATGGCTGATTTACAAAAACAAAGGCAATTGTCAATAACTAAAATAGAAACAGGTGTTTAGAAGACAAAAATTGGTGGATTGATGTAATATTCCCTGTAAGCCACTAGATGTCAGCTGTTGGCTTGTATCACATAAAGGTATGATTATTTTCTATTTTAGCTTCAGTCAGTATTAGTGATTTTGTATTCATAATCATTGTGAATACTTTGAAAATCATTTTCATATGATAGAATATATCTCTGTTATTGCTTCCCATAACTATTGCCATATGAGAAGAAAAATGAAATTGAGCAATAAGAAAAATTATTCTCATCCTACAAGTAGGATACAAGATGAAATCATTTGAGAAAGGTAAATGCTAGTGAACATCTAATCAACCCCCCAAAATTAGCAGTTCTAAAGATTGTGCCATGAATTGTATTTCTAATGTTGTAAATTAGTATACAATTATTAATGCATCTGAATTTAACACAACTAAAATTTATAGTCACTGAGTATGCCTGACAAGAGTGTACTAAATGTTAGAAGAAATATATGAAGAAGCACACAAAAATTTTTGTCAAGAAATTTGAGTTCTACTGTATTGGTAAAAGTAAATTATCTTAAAATTGAAATAAAAACTATGAAAATGAAATAAAATAAGTATGTGACATTCAAGTTGGGGATTTAAATTGAGAGTGTTTTAGGAGAATTGGGAGAAAGGAAAGATGGCACAGAAAACATACAGCATTACTACATTCAGATAATATTTTCAAGATAATTTCAGAGTACTGCAGTTCTTAAAGCAATAAATCCATAAGCTACAAACCAATTTGTACTAGGATTCAAATGTACATACAAAGCTGATTGGCATGAGATCTTAGAACAATGGTGAAATGCCCTCTTTCTGAAACTTTTCTCTCCATCTGTCCTTCCACAGTGCTTAAAATACTCACTCTCCAACCTGCTAAAGATTTGGTCCCCTTAATTAAGGTATTCCATTTCTAGGATAGCATTCATCCATGAAACAAACATTGATTGCCTATTATGTGTCAGGATTCTGCAGGTTCTTGGGTCACAAAGACAAATGAAATGAGATACCTGTGTCCAAGGACCTCATAGTTTTACAATGGAGATAGACATGTAAATAAATATTTTCTACCCAACAGAAAACACTAATTTAATAACTGAAGGGAGAATTTTCCTTCAGTTAATATTCTGTAAGGGAAGCTTCCTTCAGAATAAGAGACTCATACGAATCTATTAAAGTAACCCATTAATTTATTATTGAAGTAAACGAAGAAGTATGATTATTCATCTCAGTTTTGCTGACAGTTTTTACTTATTTCCCACTCTCACATTTAAAAACCTACTAGACTTAATAATGATTTTATTTTATAAGATAAAGTATAGAAATAAATCTTTAGTGATGATATATGTGTGTCAACAGTAACCAAGATTAGTAAGACACAAAGAATCAAGGAGTAAGATGAAGCTACAGTGTCAGAATAGTCAAAGAAATGAGAAAAATATGAGATTTTTCATGCTAAGAAAGCCAAGAGAAGTGGAATGACGTAGATTTTTTTTTTTTTGGTCAATTGTGGGGCTTGAACTCTGGGCTTGAGCACTGTCCCTCAGCTCTTCAACTCAAGGCTAGCACTCTACCACTTGAGCTACAACGCCACTTCCAGTTTTCTGGTGGTTTATTGGAGATAAGAGTTTCACGGACTTTCTTGCCGGGCTGGCTTTGAACCACGACCCTCAGATCTCAGCCTCCTGAGTAGCTAGGATTACAGGTGTGAGCCACCGGTTCCCGGCTGTAGATACTTTTATCAGACTTAGTAAAAATATTTGTGTGTTTATTACATGGCACATGAAGGAAAAAGGAAGTAATTGAACATAGTTTTCAAGCTAATATTTATCCAGTGTCTATAATCATGTGATAAGAAATAAACCCTTTAACATTATAAAAACATGCAGTGACTACTATACCAATAGCCATTAAGAACATTCACTGAGGGACTGGGAAGATGGCTCAATGGTCAAGTGCTTGCCTTGCATGTATGAGGCCCCAGGTTCAAGTCCTCAGCACCACATTAAAAAAAAAAGCTGGAAGTGGTGATGTGACTCAGATGGTAGAGTGCTAGCCTTGAGCTGAGGAACTGAGGGACAGTGCGCAGGCCCAGAGTTTAGGCCTCGCAACTGACAAAAAAAGAAAAGAAAAATGACCACTGACCACTGAATATAGTTTTTCCAAATTCTGGATATTTTATGAGTCCCCTGTTTAGTTTTCTAATGTTGAGTAGGGTGATATAACTAGTTATGCCTAAGAACTTATTTGTAGACCAAGATTTTGTAGAGCAACATATATATAACCCGTTGTGGGTAATCACTAAACTCTCTAAACTCTCTTTTAATTCTGTGTCACAACCAGAAATCTGCCACAAAGTAGTTCTGCCAAATCAGGAGACAGAAGTAAAATAATATGGAACAGAGTCATAACTGAGCCTTGATAATCTAACATAATTAAAAAGTATCTTTTGTGTTTTGAGGCTTTTCTAATTTCAAAGTGATAGGGTAATAAATTAATATAATTTAACCTTATACATATATTCATTTTCCATCCTTTTTTATTGTGAGAATACTGTACAGAGGAGGGATTACCATCATATGAGTAAGGTAATGAGTACATTTCTTTCTTTTTATTATTGTGAAAATATTGTACAGAGGGGTTACAATTACATAGGCAAGATAATGAGTACATTTCTTATCAAACATTGTAGCCTCCTCCTTTGTTTCCCCTTCCTATCCCTTTCCATCCTCCTCCCACCAAAGTTGTAAAGTTCGTTTTCAACATCACGACTTGTACATCTCATTGTTGCAATGGGTACACCTGTATCCCTATTTATATGAGTACATTTCTTATCAAGCATTGTCTCCTCCTTTGTTTTTTGCCTACCATCCCTTCCCTCCCATCTCCACAACTTCACTCCTCCACCCTTGCCCCCCCACGCTCCAACCCCTCACCCCTGCCTTAAACGTTCATTTCGACATAGTGTCTTGTACATCTCATTGTTACCAGGTTTGATTTGGGAGTTAAATGATTCAGAAAATCTTTCAGAGAACACTATTTGGGAAAAAAAATTCTGTATATGAGGATGCCCATAAAGAGCAAGGAGTAAATATCTTGGCAAATACAAATTACTATCCAACTGCTCAAACTGGCTCCATCCCAATTGTCTCCTAACAGATAAGATCCACTCAAAAGCATAAAGATTCTCACAGATACTTTTAATTATTCCATTTACAATTGGATCTATTTTTTCCTGCCTACATGACATGTCTCTGTTTATGACATGTCTCTCTTTAGATGTTAATTATTTGCCAGTTACAATGAGGTTTTGAGAGTTTGGAAAATCTCAACACAGTGGAATTAAAGTTATAGTCAGAAACACCTTGGTGACATTGGAGAGATTTTGCTCTGAGATGACATGAAATTGACAGGAGGTGAATCTCAAGCTCTTTGTCCAGCCAGACGTGGAGATTTGGGAGGTTGGTACCTGCTTTTATTTATTCATATGAAGGGCTGTGGAATACAGATGCCAATGCTGGCTGTGAGTTAAAGAGAAGAGAGGATAAGAGCTTAGGCTTAACCTACAGGGGACCTGCAGAATAAAGAGCCAGAACTCCAACTGCAGAGGAGAGAAGAAAGGGGAGGAAGAAAAAAGACTAAGAGATATCTAGCTTAATGAACCTTTTCCTGAAGTCAATGGAAATGGGTAAGTGGAGCAAGACCATGCCCAAAAAAAGCAGGGATGATGTAGGTTAGTCATGGTGTCACCAAATTTGTCAGTAGTTCCAAAACCAGCAAAAAAAATCTGTAGCATGAAACACTCATGATGAGCTATACACCATCATTATTAGCAAGCTGAAATATGCTAACACACATAAACTTATTTTTGATGCTCAGAGAAATATGAACATCTATTTTATTATATTTGGAGGTGTTAGTCTAATTTTATGTAAAGGAGAAATGACTATGTATACAAAAGCTGAAAATGATTAAAAGTTTATGAAAGAGTCCATAATAAAACCACAGGCTAATTGGAACCCTTCATTCCTCAAAAGTGCTGGGGAATCAAATTACATTAAACACTGAGCTTGGAACTGAAGGAGACCCCAGGAATGACAGCACAAAGCTCTCATATATACTATAAGGAAGAAGTCAATGAGAGTATTTACTAGATGCCAGCTAGAACAACATCACTTCCTGCAACAAATTTGATTATTGAGGTTTGCCAACACACTATAGCAATTTTAATTAGAGGAAATATATCCTCATGTCATATTTTATTGATGACAAAATGCTGCTATTTCTCCTTCTGATTAGGACATTATTACTGAATAAATTATCTTTAAGTTACATTTCTGTAGTGAACAAGATTCTTTTTCTCCCCTGAACTTATAAAGCATGACTCAGTGTGGAAATAAAATACACTTTTGTTCTTTTTCTTTGTTCTTTTTTCTTAAACAAATTTTAATCTCCTTTTCTGAATATATTTCTCTAAATCTCTATATCTTCAACTCATTAAGTGGGTTAAGAATAACATATTTTGTCCCATAAAACTAGAATTAAAATGGTGAAACAAAGACAAAGAATGACCCAATGCAACAAGGATCCTCATAAGACACTATGTTGTAAATGAACTTTACAACTGTGGGGGTGGGGAGGAGGTGGCAGGGAGAGATAATGGGAGAAAAATGAAGGATTGGGTAACAATGTTCAACAAGAAATGTACTCATTACCTTACTTATGTAACTGTATCCCTTCTATACAGTACCTTTACCACAAAATAAAATGTAACTTAAAAAAGTTCTTGAAACTTCCTAGTATCAAGCAAGTAAATTTCAAGTACATCCAATGTTGCTTTTCCTCCTTCCTTTCTTCCTTCCTTCCTTCCTGCCTGCCTGCCTTCCTGCCTTCTTTTCTCCCTTCATTCTTCTCTTTGTGCTTGTACTGGGACTTGAACTAAATGTTGACCCTTAATTTTTTTTTGGATTAAGACTAGTACTCTACCTCTTGAGCCACATCTCTACTTCTGGCTTTTTGGTGGTTAATTGGAGAGAAAGACCTGTGGCCTTCCTGCCCAGGCTGGCTTTTAATCATGATCCTCAGATTTCAGCCTCATGAGTAGCTATGATTACATGCATTTCTAAAGCTACATTATTAATGCTATGTGAATTTTTCTGGAGGATAGGACAAAAGAAACAACTCTGGTTATGTAAGTCATAACAATTCAAATTTAGCATAATAAATATATTAGCAATTTATCAGAATAATCAATTCGACCCTCTCCACTGAAGCATTTTCCCCTCTTTTCCTGCTTGATCTTACTTCGTTCACTCATTTTTATGAAGCAAATTCTAGAGAGCCACACTCTCTTTCCAAATGGTGTAACTGTGTTTGGCATTTCTTGTTACACTCTCATGCTCTGCTCCCTTCCTAACTGATCTTCCCACAAGGTCACTGAAGCATATACACAAGGCATGGAGCCAGTACTAATTGAGTAGGGAAATAAATGAAAAGTACTTTGCACTATTTTTCTTACTAGAGAAAAAAAGACTAATGGCTTATCACACTAACTAGATTATATTCTGCCATGAAGATATTATTCATGAAGTATAGCAACTTGGGAGGAAGAGACAAAATGGAATATTGAAAAATCCATGGGCATGCAGTCATTTTTTAAAAAAATAAAGTGTAAACCTAGGTTTAGTGTTATAAACTCTCAAACAACTCATCAAACCTTTCTGAGCCTCAGCTTTTTCTTTTGGGTAAAACAGTAGCCAAATAATCTATCTTAACCAGGTTTTCATAGGCATTAGAAATATTAGATGCAAAGCACCTGAACCTTGGTTTTAGAAACTATGAAAATAATAGTGGCTATTCAATCATTATTTGTATTAGCAAATAATTAACACTGATACATTTATCAGCCTTTCTATTTTCTAATTTCATCATTTCAGTGGTATTAAGATATTACAATGATAGCCGAAATGAACAAATAAAACCATTCATTTCCCTAAAATATCAGAATTCTGTTAGCTTCCAAGTTAAAAAAAAAAGTCTTTGTGATGGACACCAATCACTATTCTTGACTCTGTTTTCATTGTGTGCCATTATCATTAAGTATTAATTTCTCAGAATTAGAGAAAATGGAATGATTATTGTTTTAAAAAAACTTGGGGTCTAATTTAGGCATTCTAGGCATTTCTCCTTCTATGTGCAGCTATACATAATACAACTTCATTTTCAGAATTTTGAAAATGAAATACTACCAAAACCCAGAAATTGATTTCAGAAAGCTATCAGAACCCAGAGATGTGGATAGAAAAAGGCATTGCATGCATTGTAGGTTATGCTGTTCTGACACCTACTACCATCTGACTTAGCAGACTTTTTGTAAAGTGGTGCTTAAAAGTGTTGGTATGAAACATAAGTAGATAATGCAAATATGTTAGCGACCCCTACCAGTAGTTGCAATTATGCAAATTTTAAAACCTTCATCTTTTATAATTAGGTGCAATGGGCTTATGTAGTTTCATCCTCCACAGGCTAGCTAAGGCTCTCATAATCTGTTGAGCAGTTTCCCCTAAAACAATTCAGTTCAAATAGACAAAAACATACAAAGTAATGATAGAACATTTATGAGGAAAATGAAATCCATCAAATCCTAAATAACTTCTTGTTTGTCCTTCTAGAAAAGTGTATTTTTATTTTCTGAAAAGCTGATGTTTTGTGACAATAATTAAGCCTATTTCATTTGATTGTAAAGGTATGAAATTTTAATTAATTTTTTGAAAACTATTCAAATCTGAATTTTCTTTTGATTTGAGTGCTGGAAGAGAAGGCTGCATTTGGTAATTTTTAGTTAAGAATGAAAATTATCCTAGATGAACAATTTTGATCATAATTAATTACTATAAGACACTTAAATCTCATTATTCATAGCACTGAGAATATACAATGCAGGATACGATGGCCAGAGTACAGTGTAATCATAATAAATACAAAATTTTCAAGAGTTAAACACACACATTATGAATATATAATGTACACTTAAAGCTCACAAATAATTATAAATAAAATGGTGGATATATAAAATATAAAAAGCTAAAGTTTTTTTTTCTTTATGACAAATACTCCTCTCCCCTCCTTTTCTCTTACCTCTCCCCACTTCTTCCTTCCCTTCTCCTCTCCTCTTGTAGATAATATGTTATCCAGATATTAGCACATGTCTGTATTTTAAATTAAATAGTTATACTGGCTAAGCATGGTAGAATATGACCATCATCCCAGCCACTTGAGGAGCTGAGGCTACAGAATCACTTGATCTCACTATTTCAGGTCTGGCTTAGACAATATAGACGGTGCCATCTGCAAAACATAAAAAAGGATATTTACTTAAATGAGTGAAAGTCTGAAGAATTCTGCTTTTATTTCATGGATATGCCTAGTATTTTACAAGACTGCACTTTGGATAAAATGTATATGGTGTTTTTATATTCCAACAATTCTAGGCTATATTTATGAATATAGAAATCATTCAAGAAAAGGAATAGGAAAAAATAAAAGAAGTCAATTCATTTATTTTCCTTAAATGAATCATTGAATGAACAGCTGACAAACATTAACAACAACAACAACAAAACCTAACAAAAAATAGGTCATATAATTTTCTAAGGTGAACATGTATTCAATCTAAAGTGCAAAGACATGTTGACCTTTAGTCAATTCTGGATAGTAACTTTAGAAAGAGATTTTGTATTTGTGGTCTAAATTAATTTTCCTAAGCATTTTGATTGTTAGTTCTCCAGCATTAAAGGAAGAAGATGCAATATGATGGCTGATGAAAAATGATAATCTACTACAATTTCAAGTAAAGATTGTTTAGATATAACAAAAGGCTCAACGAAATTATATTTGATAGTTTCCCTCATTAGCTATTCTCAACACACTGAACTCACAGAAACGTTCCACTAATATACAAGTAATTACTGTCCATTAAAAAATAAACTGAAACAATACAAAATGTCCAATACAAATTAATTGTAATATTTTCTTTTTCAACTATAATTAGTTGGTTTAAAAAAACAAACATTTACACTAACAATCTACTCAAAGATTCAGTACAGATTCCATCTGATCCCAATACTTTTCCCGTGGAGTGATCACCTTTTAGGAGAAAAATGTACACTGATTTCCAACAGAAGAAAATGGGAAAATTGACTAGTGTAGACAAGGACTATTTCAAAATATTGATTAAGTTTTAGATTTTAAAAACATTGTTTCAAAGTTAGGGAAACAGTAGTACAAATTAACATCTCTAATGTAGCTTAGCAGTTAGAAAAATTTGACTTTGAAAACAAAACACAAAACAGAACTGAATCTCCAGCACAAGGTGGTGCTATGGACCAACCTCTTACTAATAGGAGTTTTTGTTTAAACAGTTTCTATTTTGATTTCTCCACGATTGATATCTAGCTATGTATCTCTATATATAGAGCTACACACACACATACAATTTAGATAGAGGTAGATAGATATCAGCCCTCTAAATAGAGATAGATAGATATCAACCCCTCTAAATTGTATGTGTTTTTCCTTTTTAAGTCTTGTATTAAGAGGAGAAACTTAATTTAATATTCTCAATTAAAATAAAAATACACATTAGGAGCTGACAATATATAGCTTTATGTAGCCACTACTTACAAATTAAATCTCTAAGTGTTTCTATACTATGTTGACCATTTATATATACACATATATCAATATGTGTTATAGTATATATTATATATAATTTATCTTAGGCCAGGCCAGGTAACTAATATAACATACATATGTGTGTATATATTCCTCATGTTTTCCCAAAATGGACACCCATTACATGTGTCCTTTCTTTTTTTTTTTTTTTTTGGGTCCGGTTGTGGGGCCTGAACTCTGGGCCTGGGCGCTGTCCCTCAGCTCTTCAGCTCAAGGCTAGCGCTCTACCACTTGAGCTACAGCGCCACTTCCGGCTTTTTTTTTTTTTGCTTATGTGGTGCTGAGGAATCGAACCCAGGGCCTCATGCATGCAAGGCAAGCACTCTACCACTGGGCCACCTTCCCAGCCCCACATGTGTCCTTTCTTATAATCATTTAGGAATTATCTTCCTCTCTCTTCATTGACAGCTATTTCAATTTTTTTGCCTAGTCTTGCTAATGAATTGTTGTTGATTTAGTTCATCATATAAACAATTGTAAGGATCATTTTGCGTAAAGACCATTTTCATGTTGTCATTATTTCATTCAATTATTTTCTTTCAAAAAAGCCTCTTTGATGCACAACCTGTTAGTTTAAAGTTAAATTCTTATGATATTTAACTCCTACCCTGTCTTAATTTCGAGATCTTGCATGCATATGCTCTCAGGCACAGGTGTGTGCACACAGGTGCACATATTTACACAAAGTCAAGCATATACACACAGAGAGCTATGTTTTTCTATTCTGTCCATCCAGGCAAGGTTTATTCTGTATCATTTTAAATATTATGGGAATTCCTCCTCAGTTATAAGACCCTTTTCTAACATTTGTGAAGCCATCCATCCCCCAAATCCCAGTATCATCACTGGTATCTATTAATTTTTTTTTAATTCTTTCATAAGGTTTGTATTCTTGAATAAAACTAAACCCACATTCTTATAGCACATAAGTCTGCATTTTGTGGCACATTTGCAAACACTATACCTTACCTTAGATACTAAATGTATTTAGTGACAGTCCATTATTCACAAGCATGTTATAGTTGGAAGGACTGCTTTTATTCTATTTAGGATATTACAACTATGCTACTGTGTAATTGTCCACCATTTAAAATATATAATGGGCAGGGAGCAAGTTACTCACATCCTTAATCCTAGTTACTTAGGACACTAAAATATGAAGATTTCAGTTCAAATCCAGCCTGGGTAATAAAGTTATTGAGACTTATTTTCAATTAACCACACAAAAACTGGAAATGGAGGTATAGCTCAAGTGTCAGAGTGTAGTTCCAAAGCTCAGCAATAGCACCCAGGCACAAGCCCAGAACTGGCATCCACAGACAAATATATGATATATACTATTATATATATTATACATAGTAAGTATATATATTAACACATACAATTGAGTGAGTTATTACATGATGCAAGTTCTAAAAGTGAATTGAGGAGCCCAAATCTTGTAACAATATGTCTGTTAATGTTGTTAAACACATGCATATACACCATACACATATATGACTATAGGTAAAACATGTTTTAAATTATGAAACACAAACCAACACAAATGGGAGTAGACATGCATTGTGTAAGTTTCAAAGGTAACTATGCTTAAAAGTAGAAAGCACCAAGAAGAATTACATTTAACATTGAGCTTTACAATCATGAGCAATACTCAACAGAATGAAAAATTAGATCAAAATGTATTGGAGTGAGCTTTGAGTTAATCTCTGCTGTTCAAATAATTAGGACAATAACTAAAGACAATAGCTCAACAAAGGGTAAGAAAATATATACATTTTATATTCAATAAACTAGGCAATTCACACTTATCTGCACAAAGGTCATGGATGTGAACATTTACCACTATTAATGTGGATGTCTGTGAATCGTGTTTCTTTTTAAAAATTAATTACTGATTCAAATGAAAAGAACATCGTGCAGAAAATGATGGCTATGGTCAGGAGTATGTTCTCCTCTCACATTCTATGTAACAATTTTACTTAAATGCCTCTTCTGCACCTTCAACATCTATTTCTTCATTATTAGTTCAGTCACATCTTTGTCATCTAAAAAGATTTCCTAAGAAGCTTTACCTTCACGTTTAAATAAATTATTTTATACAGAGCGTTAGCAGAGCCAATATAGGATTCTGTCATTGGACTTTTTATCTCAAGTTATAAGTGCACATTTGCATAACATTTAGACTGCTGCCGGAACCAGCACATTAGCTTGAGAATCCCCATTACTGGACTGGGAGATCTGGAAGAATATGGTTTGAAGCCGGCCCAGGTAAAAAGTTCACAAAACTCCCTCTGAATAAGTAAGTCAAGAATGGTGGTTCACATGTATTGTACCACTTTCATGGGAAGCATAGGAGGTTGGAAGTCAGTGGCCACCAGGAAAAAGATTCAAGAGACACAGGCCTTATCTGAAATAATAACTAAGCAAAAGGAGTGCAGGTGTGTGTCAAGTGATGAAGTGCTTGTTGAGCCAGCTCAAAGCCTTGAGTTCAAACACTAATATTGCCATAATAAAAAAAGAGAAAGTTGGTCATATTTTCGTGGTGTTGCTGTTATCTTTGTTTGCTTTTAGTAATGGATTTTTGAAGTCTGTGACTTGTACAATGTAATCAGACACTTGCTTTTTAAAGTAATCTCTAACAGACATAGGTACCATGGCATTTAGCACAAGTAATAGGCTTTAGTCCAGGAATAAGTAAACTTGTTTTAGGCTCCCTTAAAACACAAACAATCTAGGAGATTCTAGATAACTGCTATAATCATCCAAAACTAATATCGATGATGATGACTTCTGGCTCATTTGCCTTCTTCAAACAAACTCTGTAAGAACTGATTATTCCTCTCTTGGGAGTTTTTTTCCCCAACAAACTAAATTCATATTTGGACAAATCTGATCTTAAAAGATCAGTGAAATTCTAATCTCCGAGTGTGTCTGGGGAACACATTCTCAAATAAGGAGCATGCACTCTATGTCGGCTGCACTATATGGTGGCATTCGGATTAACATTATTGCTATATTATTTCTTTCTAACAAACTTGAAAGTATCAATACCAATAGGATAACCTGTGCGGGAAAGGGCTACTTGTGAAGCTAATAAGAAGGTAATGCAGCATGGTGGTCCCATATACCTCCGCAGTATCCAGCTTGCCTGAGTTTGAGTCCTGCCTCCAATATCTACTGCTATGTTTCTATATCAGGAAACTATAATAATTATTATTATTACTCTTTACCTCAGTAGTAATATTGATGTTTACTTGATGGCTTATATAATAAGATTCTACAAAATAACATTTGATGACTACTAAATGGGTCCTGGTTCACAGTAAGTAAGAAGTATGAGTTGTTTTGTTTTGTTTTGTTTTGATATTTTTGGTTTATGGTTGTGGGTTTTTTGTTTGTTTGTTTGTTTGGTCACAAGGCTTAAACTCAAGGCCCAGGCACTGTCCCCTGAGCGTTTATGCCTAAGCCTAGCATTCTACCACTTTGAGCCACAGCTACCCTTCCAGTGTCCTTATGGTTAATTGGAGATAAAGAGTGTCACAGACTTTCTGCCCTGGGTACCTTTGAACCAAGTTACTCACCTGAGCAACGGATTATAGGCATGAGTCAACTGCACCCAGAATAAATATGTTCTAAAATTAACACACAGATACACATACACACAAACATAATAAAGAGAAAATATAGTTGTTTCCTATTTGCACATGCTTTTTCTCTTTAAAAGCAGAAATAGCGGATTGTGGTTCATAGCCAGTCTGAGAAGACAAATCTGAGAGACTCATCTCCAATTAACCATCAAAAAGCTGGAAATTATGGTGAGCTTAAGTGGTAGAGCACTAGACTTGAACTAAAAAGCCAAGCAATAGCACAGGGTCCTGAACTCAGGTCTTAGTACTGGAGCATTTGCAGGTGTGTGCACATCCACACATTTGCACAGACAGACACAAAAACATAAACAAAAGGGCATCTAACATTGAAGGTTTCAGGAGGGTAGACATTTTACTCTTAAACTCACTGTGTATAGCTTACCTTGTTTAGTCACATGGTCATTTATCTAGCAAGGCTTTATGATCAGTTTGCTGTTTGAAACGTGATCTTTTTCCATTTCTATAGTTTTATTTTTTTAAATACCAATTTCTCACTTTATATTTTCACATAGAGACTTATTGAAAAATAAGATTGCATGGGCATGCTTTGCATTATTTTAAAATAGAGCTAATTTCAACTTAAATGTTTTCAAATTGAATTAAAGTGCAAGTCTGATACCTTGTAACTTAGTCATTCGTTTGAATGTTTAAAATTAAATTCACTTAAGTAAATTTTAAAATGCATTACAGAAATTTCACATTTTTATGTGCAATCCAAACTTTAAAACTTTCTGAAAATAAAATTTATCATGGCATGCAACTTCTGAGAATTTTTGATGCTCTAATACAGTCTAAATTTTAACAAATTTAGCGGAACATTGTGCTGAGTACCTGTAATGCCATGCCAGCACAATGGAAACTGAATAAAACAAAAGGGAAACACAACCATGAGGCTAGTCTGGACTGTACAATGACACTCTGTTCCCATAAAATAAAATAAAACTTATCAAATTTATTTTTCAAACATTCAAAATAATTGGATAATTTTGAAGAAAGAGAAAAAAATTCTTCAAACAAAAAAGTGATTCAATTTGTCCCTTTAAAAACATTTAAGTATATGGATAATAAAATAATAATGTTCTTTTCTCTGTGTAACAGAAGCTTGAGTTTTGTCTGCATTACAATTGTTGGTATCCTGTTTTAACAAACATCTCATCAGAACAATATGCACTTCAAAGCACAACTAAGTAAGGTCATGTCTGCTTAGTTCCATTTTGATCTAACATTCTTACTGGCTAGCTCTCCCAAAGCACTTCACAATAAACTCTATGTCTGCTATTTCCTCAATGATCCTTTTTTCATATTCCTATCTAGATACCATATATTTAATAATACAATAATGCACAATTGTCATATTTTCTGCTAACAAATATGTCTGCCAAACAACTAACCCAAGCAGTGACATTCTCCTCTTGACATGCTTAGATACAAGTTTTGTTTGTTGTGGTTTATAGCAATATAACTAAGCATTCAATCAGGGGCTACACTTTAAAATGGGCTATTAAAGTGACAGGCAGACTCAATAAATAAAACCCACAAATTAGTGATGCTCAGTCTTCCAGTTCTTTCTCAAGCTATTTAAATTATTTACTTTGTCTATTATTTCTAGCAGCTAAGAATTTTCTCTATTCCACACTTTGTTGTAAGGTTAAGTAGACAGACTCTTCAAACCAGAGGACTAAATTAGGACAATAGACTATTGTCTACCTGGAGTGCAGAAACAGGCTCAAGGTACTGAAGTATTTAGAGATTCACAATGTGAAACTGCAGAACGAGACTATAAGTACTAACAATGAGTCCTGAGTCCACTACCATGCAAATTACTGGCAGCCACCAATGTTTTGGGTTTCTGGGTCCTCTCCTAGATGGACCAATCTAGCCTCAGGGATGGATAGATATCTGTTAACAACTGTTCTTGTATCTAACTCAGTCATAATTAAACCCTTAATGGCAATCATGAAAATCTCCTTATCACTGGTTAGGTAATTGCAGACAGAGAATGAAAGCTTAACTATAATTGTAGGCCTTGCTGCCAGCTGAATATTGAAATGTGTTAGTATTGTGATTACTTAATGTCCCAATGTGGCTTGTGGCCAATGCTTAAAGTATCCTCTAGAAAACTATAGCCAAAAAAAAAAAAAAAAAAAACCCAAAAGCAAAAAGCAAAGCTTAATTCTCTAATAGCATGTTACTTCTACTTACATTGAAGATAAATATGCTTGAGTATTATGAGTTTATACCATGAGATGTTAGTTCCTTACATAAACAAGTGTCACCTGTCTGAAAATAAAATCATCTAGTTAACATATACCACCTCTTGCCTTTGGCAAATAACTCATTATAGCTTTTTTTAAACTGGTAAATGGTATTTCAGTTTACTTTTGCTGTCTAGGAAAATGTACAAAATTCAGTGGCTTAAAACAGACATCACTTACTCTTGCCTATAGATCATTCAGTTGGCTGAAACCAGAAAAGACTCAACTGGGCTTTGAAAGTCTCAGTTCTATAATGCAAATTGAGTTAAACTCTGCCCCCAATTACATCCTCTCAGGGTGTTGCTAGTTGTAGACCATGATATAACTAAGAACAGGCTCTTCTCATGCAGATGGCAGAAGACAGAAGGGCACAACCACCAAAGGACAAGTCAAGCCTTTGCTAACATCACATCCACTAAAAGCTATTGGCCAAAGTAAAGTCACATGACTAACTCATCATCAAGGGTCAAGAAACATGCTCTGATTCCCCTGGGAGGAACTGCAAAATGATATGGAAAAGAGTGGAGATTTGGGATAGGTAAAGACGTAGAACCAGAGACTGAACTACAAGACTTGGTAGTGTCCTTAAAATTAGTTCAAAATGGCATTAGAGTTTTTTTTTTTTCTTCTTTCTTAATTTTGTAACGGTGATGTACAGAGTTACATAAGTCAGGTAATGACATTATTTTTTGAACAGTGATGACTCTTCCTTTGTTTCCTAGCAGTTTTTCCCTCCTGATCCCTCTCTCCCACAAGTTGTATAGTTCATTTTCAACATAGTGTCTAGTGAGTATCATTGCTGCACTTGTCCACCCTTTGTCCCACAATTTCTCTGCTCCCCTTTGCCATCACCAAAACAGACAAACTTATGTATAAGACAAAAGATAAAGAAATCAAAAACAGTGGCAAAGGCAGAAAAAAATAACAATAAACCTCATTTCAATTTCTTGGAGGTAATTTCAGTAAACATCATTTTATATGATCATATCCACATAGCTATTGAGCTTTGTGATCCTCTCCTAAGAACATCCTCCTTTGGTCTCACTGTGTGAATGTTTTGTGTCTTGTATAATTTATCATATCCAAGTATAATTTTTTATCTTTTCTCATCCAATGTATTTACTTGTAGATTTATAGGAATATTCTATTTATAACAAATGAGGCAAACCATGTAAATTACATTTCTTAATTTTTCCAAGAAGTAAAAATGGCCAATAGACACATGGAGAAATGTTCAACATCTTTGGCCACAAAAGAAATGCAAATCAAAACAACATTGAGCCAGGTGCTGGTGGCTCATGCCTGTAATCCTAGTTACTCAGGAGTCTGAGATCTGCGGATCGCCAGCCAGGCAGGAAAGTCTGTGAGACTCTTATCTCTAATAAGTCACCAGAAAACCAGAGGTGGTGTTGTGGCTCAAGTGGTAGAGCACTAGCCTTGAGCTGAAGAGCTGAGGGACAGTGCCAGGCCCAGAGTTGAAGTCCTATGACTGACCAAAAAAAAAAAAATTGCGATTCTACCTCACCCCCATTAGGATGAACACTATGAAACAAACTAAGAATAACAGGGAATGCTACTACATTGTTAGTGGGAATGTAAACTTGTTCAACTACTCTGAAAAGCAGTAGACTGAACATAAACTTCCTTATAACCCAATAATTCCACTCCTGGGCACATACCCCATAGGCCACAAACAAGGCCACACTAAAGCAACCTGCACAAACATGTTCATTGCAGCACTGTTTACAATAGCCAAGATATGGAATCAACCCAGATGCCCCTCAGTGGGTGAATGGATCAAGAAAATTATATATATATATACATATATATATATATATATATATAATTTTCTTGATCTCACACACACACACACACACACACACAAAATGGAATTTTATGCTTCTATCAAAAAGAATGATAGCATAGCATTTATGAGGAAGTGGAAAGACTCAGCCCTAGAGATTTTTTTAAAAGCAAATCTCCTCTGTAGACAGTTACTAGATCACATCAAAGAAGTCTAGAATTGTCTAGAGGGGATATGCTGACATAAAGATCCTTTGTCTCTCACGTTTTTGTAAATACTCTCAGGAAACCATGAACACAGGCTAAATTAAAGAGCTTTTAATTATATAAGATTAGTCTGAACAGTTTCAGTGCCAAAACTTACTTCAATACAAGCAGTCTGAACAAAGTGCTGAATATCCAAGAGGAACTAGATCCTCAACACCCACCTATGTAGCCATCGAGAAAAACTGACAGAGTACATTTCCAAAAGACACCCCAAACAGCCAAGTAAAAGAATGTTTTAGAGATTAGCATCAGAAGGCTCTGATGCTAATCACAATGTGGAATTCTCAACTGCCAAAGTAGGTGAACTGCAAAATATTTATCTACTAGGTATCTGGGGACAAAAAACTTCCCTTTGAAGTTTATCCTAAGTAACGAAAAACCAAAACTGAACTCATGGATAGCACTCTTCATCAACACTAAATCTAGCTTTGGATGCAATGATCAGATTATGTGTGTTCTAGACATTGGAATCAGATACTCTGTTCGTTAGTTTTTGCTACTGTCTGGTTCCCTTTTTTTTTTTTTTTTTTTTTTTTTACCACATCTCTAATACTCAATGTTTTCCAGCTTCTGTTTTAGTTATGTAGAACTGTTGTACAGAAGTGAGAGCAGGGGAAGTTGAAAGGGATTTCTCAGCCTCAGTCTTTACACCTTGTTTTCTTTTTGCTTATTGAGATCATTAACTGCCTTGAAACCTTAGGGGATATTGAATCCACAAGGACTAAGAATCCTGAGTCTCTGGAAAACAGCAAGGAGCAGAGCCCTGCCTTGCTCTTTTCCACCTCTACCAATCCACATTAAATGGTAAGATGAGAGAAGAGTAAAATTTTATTGTATTAAGACACTAGAAATTTAGGGTTTTAAATTACAGTGTTGGTACATCTTGCTTATGTAATCTTCAATGTTTTTGAAGTATTATTTTTATGCTTTATGTTGGTATCTGGAAAATAGTAAATGTGTTTCAAATATTGGATTTCATTTTAAGTAAGTGTTTTAAATTAAATCTATTTAAAAAAATTATTTTGTAACATATTATTAGCTATGTATTTTGTATAACCTTACTTTATTTTTGGTTATTCATGAGTTCCTTCCTCCTGGACTAATTTTTGTGCATTGGAGTTCTGTATAAGATACCATAAGAACAGTAGGTTTCTGTTACTAGAAACCAAATTAAATGAATCTGGAATTCTACTTTTATATGTATAATATAGAGTATCATTATAATTAGGTGATCTATTTATGTGGCATCATATTCTTTAAGAACATAATAATTTCCATTTTTTATCTGTGGAATATATCTTTACCTAGGAAAGGAAAGCTAAAATAGGAGGAAAAGTGGTTGTTAAGCTAAAATATTATTGCTAAGTAGCCCGTGGGCATACAAAATTTATTTTTAATAACAGATGTTCATTGAATTCACTATTTGGAATGAAACTCATTGACCATTCTAGGGCCTTATCTGTACAACCTCTTTATTATTCAAATAAGGAAATTGAGCTTTAGAGCCATAAATTAATTTTCCCAAGTACACAAAAGTAGGAAATCAAGAGCAAGATCTACAAGCCAGACTTCCCAATACTCAGCCAGTTTCTTTTCTATGATAGCAAACTCGAATCCGTATACATCATACTTCAGGAAATGGAAATTTCAGGTTTTGTGAGGCATCCCATTAATGCAAAGATAATAGTATAATTTTGTTTAGAAACTAATGCATGTATTGAACAAAAATCCAACAAATATCCCAAAGGAATAATTGAAGATTTTGGTAAATCTTAGAAAATTTAAGCAGACATCCATAGTTGGGAAACAGATGAAACAGATTAACAATGGTGTATTTCCAATAGAAGATTTAAAATTATAATACTATATAGTTAAAATGACAATTATATTCAAACAAGTATTGCATCATTTAAAGAGAATACACATTTAGATCAAAACCTCAAATTTTTATGTAGAGTAAGAAATAACAGTATAAACCAGGTGACATTGATAGCCTACGACTACCATATATTTTTCATAAACATATTTCCCATATATTTGAGAGTTCCCCCCCCACTTCCATACTACATTGAGATGGAGCAAATAGACGACTAAATCTCATGTTCAAAGCCTGTTTGCTTAAGAGTTAGCACAGACTACAAACTTTGATTTTGTTGAAGATGGGGAAAACTGGTTTTACTCTGCTGAAAAGATGATATCCACTATTTCTGTTGTGTAGAGATGACATTAGATCACCTATCTTTTTCTCCATCTCTAAAAGCTCACTAAGAATAAAAGAACAATTAAAAACTGCTTGCTAATTTCTTTTAAAATGCTGTCACATCAAGTATAATAACCCAACGGGGAGGTTCATCCCTAATTTTTGCAAGGTCTACAAATTGGAATTTAATAAGCTCATGAGAAAATGAAGAAATCCTAGCAGTCATAGAGGACTGTAGAACATATACAAATGATATATATTTTTTTACATTTGAATATGTACCACAAGTTTTTAAAAGTCAACCTTTGATTCATTAATTCTACTTCTGAAATCTATCTTAAAGTAAAAAAAAAAAAAAGCCTTCAGAACTTTTGAGAAAACAGATGTTGTAAATTTATTTAGAGTGAAATTGATCTAAATCTAAATTAACCAATGTAGGAATAATATTAAATATGTTGTAACAGAACATTATGTAGCTACTAAAATAAGTCTTGGAAAGACTCTTTAATAATCTCAATTTGGTTGGGTACTATGAAAAGCATTGAGGTATTTATAAAATAGTATCTGCTAAGATTTTGACATATCCCCTGAAGCTCATATTTTGGAACCTTGATGTCCATTGAGACAATGTTGTGGGGTGGGAATCTTCAGTCAATGTTGTGATTGGATCATAATATTTATTCCCTCATAAATGAATGAATGCCATTCATGAATTGCAGGAATGAGTTCCCTGGATTTTGGCCTTCCCAGCATTTATAATCATGAGTCAATTCTGCTTATTATGAAGAACTGAGACTCTGTGTTCTGTTATACTGACAGAAAATCACTGATATAAAATCACAAGGAAATTCTGGGAAACATATTTACCGGTATCTAAATTCTAAAAAAGCATATATTGGGAGAAAGTGTCACAAATTGACTTGATATCCCTGAATGCTGTAATTATGAATAAGTGATAAACTCTTACATATGCTTTTCAAAATTAGGCATATTTGCATTTAATATCTTTATAATAAAAAGTTAATATATTTTCCTCTTTTTTTGAACATTTCTACACATAGTTGCTTTTTCAGAGTATAAATTCATCCCATCAAATATATACAATTTTCTCAGTTTTACAGAATTATTGAAGAGATGCTAAAATATATTAAATAGGTTTTTTTTTAATTTTCACATTACTAAAATCTATAGATTAAATAAGATTTTCATTTATAAATAAAATATTTTCTTTTTTTCTATTTTTCTGTTTGACATTGGAATATTCTCAATGCATATAAACCTCACAGAAAATTTCAAATTTTGAATATCCAAATTCAAAATACTTAAATTTTCAATATTCTCCTTTATATGTTAAACTCTTTGTCTTTGAATACACAGTATATTAATTCCTATGACAAGAATTATATAAACCCAACTATAACCACACACAGGATCAAAACAGACAAAAAGTACATTTATTTTAAGCCTACTTACCTCACATTGTTCCAAAGGAGTCCAGACAACTATTCCACACTTAATTTTTATTGCTTTTTGAATTTCATCAGGTGAGAAAATGTATAAGCATATATATATATATGTATATATATATATATATATATATATATTATTGATAAATCCCAAAAGAAATCTTGTAGTTCAAACCAGACTGGGTAGAAAGATGCAAAAATAAATAAATCCAAACTTTTATTAACCAATGCACTCTATTATTTGAAAAACAATTTCATAACATTTGAAACTATAATAATTTTTAGGTTGAGAATAGTTCACAGCTACAGAATATCTCAAGGGTAGCTATCTTTAAAGATAAAAGATACATGATATAACATATCTACAATTACTTAGGTGAATTGAAGTTTTAAAAACTTTACATCACAGCCGGGCGCTGGTGGCTCATGCCTGTAATCCTAGCTACTCAGGAGGCTGAGATGTGAGGATCGCAGTTCAAAGCCAGCCCGGGCAGGAGAGACGGTGAGACTCCTATCTCCAATAAACCACCAGAAAACCAGAAGTGGCACTGTAGCTCAAGTGGTAGAGCGCTCGCCTTGAGCTGAAGAGATGAGGGACAGTGCCCAGGCCCGGAGTTCAAGCCCCATGACCGACAAAAAAAAAAACTTTACATCACAACAAAAATGTGTTTGGTGAAATGTATTTAACCTGTTACTCTGGTTAAAAGAAAAATATAATTTTCTTTTGTTGAGTTAGAAATATATTCTTAATTGCATAATTCAATTGAGCTCCTAATAATTCAATATGCATCTTAAATCTTACATAAACAAATATTAATTTCATCACAATCCCCATTTTGAAGAAGTCACTCAACATAGTATCTCTCCAGAACAACAAAAAAAAGAGATTGAAAAATGTTTATTGTGATTACTCTTCCATTATCACTTTTAATAGATGCATTTTTGGCCCAAACTATAACTTTTCTCTGTAGCATGAGTGTAAGTGTTCTGAGTTAGCAATTATCATCTTTATTCCTTCACAAAATAACTATGTCGTACTAGTTTCCTTTTCCCCCTTATTAAGCCATATACAATGGCTGTGGCTTTTTGAAAGAATTAATGAGAAACTTAGGGAGAATTAGACAGATGTCTGCCTTGGCTCATGGAAATTAAACAACTTCCATAATATAACCAGAATCACACAGCCAGGAATCATCAAGAAATGCATGATTGTCTAGGGTAAAAACACCTGTAGAGAGCCAAGGTGCCCCTCAGCACATGTCAGCCTTCCCTCCCTGCAGAGTGTTCTACTTGATGCCAACCCAGACGTTGTCACTCTGTGCATCTAAGACATCTGCTGTCATTTGCAAACTGAGCCTCATTATTCTCCTCTCTATGGAAGCATTTTCTTAACCCTGAATTCTGTAACCCCATAGTTTCTGCTTACTGCTTCCTTTCTGTGTATCTCTCAGCAACTTTTCCCCTTTCCTATTGTCGTCAGCCTTTCTTTGAATGATCCATTCAAACCTCACAAAAGAGATGAAAATCTGATTGGGTTTAGCAGTCTCATCCATTTCTAGGCAGCCCAGTGGGTGAAAAGGCTCTCGCCAGGACAATGTACACTCTACTGGTCAGACTTTATGTGGGTGCCATTGTGGCCAGCACCTATTTTGTGGCCAATTGTATGTGGTAGGAGTGGTGACATCACTTGCATAAGGAACACCAGGGGGTGAAGAGAATGAAGGAGTGACAGGAACTTTGGACCAAGGACTCTCCAAGGAAAACCATGATAGGTTAGAGTGTCTCTATTTCATATTATTTACATGTTCTTTTGGACTGATTTTTGTACCTTTCTCACCAAGTTATAGCTTTCATTTGTGTATTTGTAATGTGGAATTTAGAAATGTTTCCACTGAAACTTGTGATAAAGTCATAAAAATGAAGGAAGGATACATACATTTACAGGAGCATCATTGAAGCTTCTGTCACAGAAAAAAAAAACCTGTATGAAGCTTCTGTCACAGGAAAAAAAAAACGGTACAACTAATTTGAGATATATGTTGTAATAGTACTCAAATGAATGACCAAAAAGATCCAGTTTAATGGGCAAATTAGTGCCACAAAATTAGACCACCAAATAGTTTGAAGCTACACATAAATTAGCTATTCTGAATAAGACATGAAGTCTAATAACTCTAGTAGTACTTTTGTTTCTATGAATCAGAAATAATAGAAATGTAGGCCTGGGACTTAAGGAAGTTCATTTCTTTCCTTAATCCTTACAGACATGTAGACCAGAGATGTTGAGAGTAAGAAGACACATTAGCCTCCAACACAAGGCGTCAATAAGGCATATGCACTAAAATGGGTTGGGAACAATCTAAGGCTAAGAAAATGACAACAGGAAATATAAAGAGCCTTGTGCTCTGTCATCAATACTTTGAATGCTCGAGAGAGGTCAAGACCTATAAGATTAGCCCCTTCTTCTGTCACACAAAAATTGAAAGGCTAGTTTAAACCATGCTTTCATAATAGCGCTATAAAGTAAGGTCATTCTTCCATGTATGCCAATATGAACATTCACATCTGCAGCAATTTGTGCGATGGTAAGCCATAAAAGCAAAAAAAAAGACCATTTGGTCATATATATTCTTAGGGAACTAAGTGTTCAGAATCAATGAAACAGGAAAGTCACCAAGCATCTTGAAAAAGTGACAGTCGCATTGGATTCATGTTAATTGAGTAACTTCTCCAGCTCAATTTGTACCATTGGTGGTAACATTTCTGTAGAGGGTGCTCATGATCAATAACATGACTGACAATGGTAAGCAAGAGGAATACTTTTCTTCCAATGGTATTAGCAAGATGCCTCTGTACTGTTAGTACATTTCCCATAAGCCCAGAAAATCCACAGTCTCTGCCTCTAATAACTGTGAATTATTGATCCTTGACAGGAAGGTAAAGATTCACATTAATCTACCAACCATCATCACTAACATGAATGAAATCAATGTTCAAAGCTAATACAAAACAAACATTAATACAAACCTGGTTAATTCTGATTTTAATTGCAATGTCCCTACTCAATGTGGTGTTTTAGTTTTACATCTATCAAGAGTAGAAGCTCTTTGAATATTTTTCAGAATATGCTTCTAAATGTCAGGCTTATTTATAATGAGTCTATAATTGTGACAAGTTTGACAGACTTTTACTAGTTTTATTAACCATTACTATTCCAGATTTCAAGACTTCTTACATATAAGCTTACAAATAAAGGACACAAAATATTACTTCAAGAGCTGAAAGGAGTTTTTCATAGATTTCTTTAAGACATAGAGTCAGGTGCATGGCATCACAATATAACTTCCTCATATCATAATTGCATGTTAAGTTTTGAAAATATCAAAAAAGTAACAGAGTCTTTGATAACTACTTTTACTCAAAATAGCTAATCTGAAACTGCTTCCATATGAAAAATACTGAGATACTGAGATATGCCTTAGTCACCTAACACATTACTACTCCCATTACATTTCATCATATAGAAATCAGTGAACTTCCATTGTGTATATATATATATATATATATATATATATATATATATATATATATATCACATTTTCTTGATCCATTCACCTACTGAGGGGCATCTGTGTTGGTTCCACATCTTAGCTATGGTAAATAAGGCTGCAATAAACATAGTCGTGCTAGTAGTTTTAGTGTAGTCTTGTTTTTGAACATTTTGGTAAATGCCCACAAGTGGGATTGCTGGGTCATAGGGGAGCTCTATGTGGAGTTTTTTGAGGAACCTCCATACTACTTTCCAAGGTGGTTGAACAAGTTTACACTCCCACCAACTGGAATTTTATGCCTCCATCAGAAAGAATGACATTGCCCCATTTGTTAGGAAATGGAAAGACTTGGAAAAAATTATATTAAGCGAAGTAAACCAGGCCCAAAGAAACATAGGTCCCATGGTTTCCCTTATTTGCAATATCTAGTATATGTCTGAGTCAAGCAGAAAAGGTCAGATAAGTTGATGTTTGGGAAATGAACCCTAAGATATGTATTCAAATGTTTTTTTTTTCTTTCATGCGATTGTTTCTAACACATTTATAAGATTATTTCTTTGTTGCTTTGTATGTCCCTCCCCCACGGTATAACCCCTGCTTTCACCGTATTTGATGTTGTTATAATTTGTGGAGGGGAAAGGAAAAAACAAATCGTTTAATTAGGACCTATTGCAACAATGAGACGTACAAGTCGTTATGTATAAAACGAACTTTACAACTTTGGTGGGGGGGCGGAGGAGGGTTGAGTGGGGGGGGTGGAGGGAGGATGGGATGGGAAGGAGAAAAAAAGGAGGAGGCTACAATGCTTGATAAGAAATGTACTCATTATCTTGCCCATGTAATTGTAACCCCTCGGTACAGTATTTTCACAATAATAAAAAAATAAATAAAAAGAAATCAGTGATGTTTGTAAAGGATGCCAACTAGTGACATTTTAAAAACTGTCGTCTAGATGACTCTGTAAAGTAAGCCTGAAGGTTTCACATAATTTAATCTCAACAGGTATGAAAAGCACAAAACAATCCAAAATAAGCAGCATTGTTCTCTCGAATAAGGAAGTCAAAGCAGTTGTGAATGGATTGTAAAGAAGTAAAAATCCTTCCAGTGATCAGAACAGAGTTGTGTGCTTCACTGGTTCTGTCTCAAAGAACTCAGGAAACTGGGAGGGGTGACCACTTCCCACACTCCACAAGCCACATGGAGGCTTGGCACACAAAGAAAGATTCCCTGGGCCTAGTGACTGGTCAATTATGAATTGGAATTCATCTGTCTCTACAGTTGCCAGAGAAACCAACTTGAGAACTGTGGTACCTTTTGAGAGATGACTAAAGAATGGCCAAGATCCGTATTTGATCCTTGTGCTGAACAGTGCCTTACAGGCTTTTCCTTGTACTTACCAACTGCCCGATTAGTAAAATGGGAGAGCAGAGCATATGGTTATGTCAGCCTACCATGGATTCCCAGTCCCCAACTGACATTTAGTTGCTGTTAAACTGAAAAACTGCTACTTCAGAGACATGAATCTGCCACATTTCAAGGATATGACACCTATTGGGAACAAAAATGTGAAAACAAAACAATTCCATCTAGTGGGGAAACACCTTGACAAATACGAAGGATTTCAATCATGTCAAACTGTTTTAAAAATGTCCACTTTTGCCATTTCTCTCCAGATATTTAATGTTTCCTAACACAAAAAATAGAATAAATACAAGAAAGAAATCAATACTCTGCACATCCAAGTTGTTCAAACCTGCCACTGCAATCAAACTTTCTTCTTTTTCTCTGCAAAGAGCTCAGAGGCAGCTTCTCAGTTCAAGGATGAAGCATTCTCACTGCACCTTCTCTAAATATAAATAAAGATAACAGAAACATTAACTTCCTGAGAATTTAGCCGAAGAATTGTTTTTAGCTGTACTCTCAGCAAGTTGTTTTTTTTTTTTCTGGCCAGATTGAATGATTCTTTTATAAATGACCTTGTCAGTAAAACCTTTAATAATTGGTAACTTTTTTAATACTTAGTAATTGGTAAAGAAGGAGCTTTCTCATGAATCGTTAGAAACAACTTAATGTACATTTTTAAAAGGATTATTTTCCTTGAACTTTAATACTCATGAAAGCTGTTATATCAGCAGCCTCAAAGACTGTAAACTTCCACTTATCCATAAAGCAGGAACAGCTTTCCTTGGAAGGCCTGGAAATAGCAATAAAGAGACTTCAGGCTCCAAGATTGGCTGATAGATGAAAGGGTGGGGCAGGGTGGGTTAGAAGATCCAGTTGAGGCAATAATTGTGTGTTAATTTGTAAGGGACCCATATCTCCAGTCCACTCTGATCATTTCATCATTACTAACCTCTTCTACGCTCTAAAAATATTGTTAAAATCAGTCATTGAATGCTTCCCTTTCAGAACTCCCATGAATTCAATAATGAACTCTAGAAGCCTGGAATTTCTGATCAGCACATTTATTTTAGGTCAGCCTGAACTTTCTGCAAAGAACTTTGTTTGTTTGTCTGTCTGTCTGTTTATTGCCAGTTCTGTGGCTTGAACTCAAGGTTTAGGCCCTGTTCCTAAGCTTGTTTTGCTCCAGGCTAGCACTCTGCCACTTGAACCACTGCACCACTTCTGGCAGTGTATATAGTACTAAAAATCAACCCCAGGGCTTCATGCATGCTAGGCAAGCAGTCTACCTCTAAGCCACATTCCCAGCTCCTTCTTCATATTAATTGACTTCTACTAAAGTGATATATGCTAGATGGAAGATTGGAAATATCAGCAATGTGATATGCTTATAGATAGTAATGCAAGGACCTAATGCATAAAGAGACTAAGCTTGTTACTGTTTGTTTTTGCTTTCTACTTCTTAGGATTGAACACAGAGTATTATACATGGTGGATAAAACTCTGTCACTAAATGTATTGGCTACCTTATTCATGTAACTGTAAACCCCTGTACAGCATCTTTACAATAAAATAATCTTTTTAAAAAAGAGTAAAGGACATAAAAATAAAGTAAAAAACTCTGTCACTGAGTTGTGTTACCAGGCCTGCCACATTTTTGCTTGCATAGAATTTTTATTTGAGTGGTTTTTCAAATATTAATATTTTAACAAAATAATTGTTATTCTGAAGAGGCCATTCATGAGATAATACTTAAGAAAACTTAATTCAATAGAAAAAACTTTATTTCATTAATTTAATACTTTGCTTTGCTTATGGGGTCATACATAACATACAATTTTTAGAGGTCAAAGATAATAAAGTATTTTAGTATTCATGAAAAAAATTAGAGTAAATATGCTTGGTTAGTGTCTTCATTGAGTTCAGAGTTTGATTAAATAATTTCTCTTTAAAATACTATTCTCCTGAAACTGACAGACAAGTATGTATATGGTAACTTGTTTCTTTAGGAAAGATTTCTAATGAGTCCGTTGCATCGTTCCATATAATGTTTCCTAAGAAATTCAATAGTAATTGAGGGGATTGTATTGGATTAGTTTACTCTTATGTCTACCTACATTTTCACAAATTTTAACAGGCATTTTAGGACACTGGAAAACAGAGATCACCTCCATTATTCATTTATCGTCATAAAACTTCCTTCGAATGGCATACTTTGCTCCTTTTACCCTACATGTAATAATGTCTTGTATGCATATTGCACAGAGAAGGACAATAATAGTAATTTATGACTACACAACAGAATTTGTTTTAATAAATGTGAATCAGAAATGTTGAAAAGTTACACAAATATTATGATCTAGGATGGCCATCCATTCCCTAGTTGGACAATGACTGGGAAAAAAATTCCCTTTTTATCTATACTCAGCTAAATGTATATTTAAATATCCAAATTAGTTTTCATATGATAAAAACATAAAATATAGAATAGTTCATGCTTGGGAAACTTGGCAGAAGAAAAGAATTTGTAAACTGGGTTATGTTGTACCTTGTTAGCATTCATGAAATAACTGTGTGAAAAATCAACATATCCGTGTTTAAATTTTAGAGATGAAACTCTAGAATCAATATAGAAAGTGGAGCCAAACTAGAACCAAATAAAGTAGACATTCCCTAGTACAGATAATATTCTAGACTGTAGATTTTAGCCTATGGTAATTAGACTATACTAATCTAACCAAGGGATAATAAAGGCTTAAAATAAGCAATGAATTATGAAGAGAGTCTGAGTATTTAGAGATGTTTGAAAAGCACCAAACTTGATGATACACCAAGGGGAGAGAGATGAAAGGATAATTTCATGTTTTCGTTGAATGAGTGAATGAATAATAGGACCATGGAACAAAGAAAAGCAACTAGCAGGGAATGACAACATCCATTTTATAGGAATTTCTGTGCAGTTGATGGGTGATCCAGAAGACAGCCTATAAAGAACACAGAATAAAACCTTCTGACTTCATTAGAGAATGGATATAATACTAGATACAATTTCAGTGAAATATCATTCCATAAGAATTCAATGCTCCCCTAGCTTATTATTGTCCTAGAGAGCATCTAAGACTACACCTTGGGTTTTAAGAATGAATGAGGGAATGAAGGAATGATGAATTCACTTTGTTATCTCTTACACCAATAAGGTTGATTTTGCATTTCTATATCTCCTACTACATTGAATTTCTTGATATTTTCTTAAATGTCCAAAATCTAGTCACTCCCAAATGAAAACATTCAATTCGTATGGTTAATATAGTAAGTACATATTGATGTATTGAACGAATTCATATATTATTTGGAGTTAACCAGACAAGTTAACTGGCTGTCACAGTTACTATTTAAGGGCATAGTCACTCTAATTGCAGAAAGGCTTTAACTGTGTCCAAAAGCTGTGGTAGTGGTACTTCATTAGTTTTCCAGGGCTGCTGTAAAACATGCCACTAGGTGAGTTGCTTAATAGATATTTATTTTCACAACATTATCTATGTTAGAAGATCAAGGATAAAGGGTCAGTTGTTTATAGATATTATTTCTTACCTATTTTTTATTATTCTATTTGTACATGTGTGCATTCAAGTAATATTTATATTGACTCAAGGTCTACTATAATAATTGCAGTTTAATTTATCTCCCTTTTTAAGGTTATATCTGAGTATGGTTACTTACTCTATTACTTGGGGTTAAGATTTGAACATATATTGATGGAAAACAATTAAGTCATAACTAATACCATTGGAATTCTTGTAATATATATGGCCGCTCTAGCAGTTACATAAATTGAAGTTTCATACATGATCAAACATTACCAAACAGAATGGTTTGTAATCTTCTTAATGTTTATATCATAGTTTTGTCCTTCTTTGGTGAATAAAACAATGTAGAAAATGAAATAAGATTTTATAAGATGATTGTATGGATTTATAAAAATATTGAGTGCAAATTTAAAAATCTACAATGTACATTTTGAGGATGTATATTTTAGAATGTTTATGAATTAGAAACATTAAAAGCAGCTATTTTTCTGGGTTGGAAGAATCATTTTTAAATATCAATACTATTCAAATTGATTCTCAATATTCAGAGAAATCCTTTCAAAACATTAATTGTATTCTTTAGAAGAAACAAGTTCTAGAATGCATATGGGCACACATACACATGTGCACACACACACACACACACATTCACACACACAAAGAACCCAAAGCCACCTTGAGTAAAAATAACAATACAGAAGGAAGGCATATTTCTACCATATCAAAACAATATAAAGTTGTCATAATCCAAACAGCATGGTATTGTCACAGACTTGTGGACTAATTTAACAGACTAGGAAGCTAAATAATTTTTGGCAAAGGTGTGATGAATATATATTGGAGGAAGGACATTCTTTTGGATAAATAATGTAGAAAAATCAGATGATTCATACACAAAGGAATGAAACTGTGTCAACATGGATTGGATTTAAAATAAAATAAAAGTTCTGAACCTACCCAATCACTAGAAGGAAACATGAGGAGAATGCTTTAGGTTATTGTAATGTACAAAAATTTTTGGATGAAATCCTAGAAGCACAGAAAGCAAAAGGGAAAATTACACAAACAGGATTATGCTACTGCACAGCAAAGGAACCAATAAGTAGAGTGAAGAGACAGCCTTTGGAATGGCTGGAAATATTTTCAGTACGTACATCTGACAAAGGTTAATATCCAAAACATACAAGGAATTCCAAAATCTCAACTCTAAAGAAAAGTCCGACTTAAAGTTTGGCAATAGATCTAAATAAATGTTTACCACATTAAGATGCAAAAATAATAAACAGATAAATGAAAAATACTCGTGATTAGTTTTCAAAAAACCACAATGAGAAATATCCTCCCTCTGTTAGAATAGTTTCTTGAATTTACTTATTTATTTATTTTATTGTGAAAATACCGTACAGAGGGCTTACAATTACATGAGCAAGATGATGAGTGCATTTCTTATCAAGCATTGTAGCCTCCTCCTTCGTTTCCCCTTCCCATCCTTTCCCAATTCCCCGTCCCCGCCCCAGTCCACCCTGCCGCGCCAAAGTTGTACAGTTTGTTTTTTGACATAACCTCTTGTACATCTCATTGTTGCATTGGGTCTACCTGTATCCCTATTTAAACAATTTGTTTTTTTTTCTTCCTCTCCCCAAATTATACCAACATCAAATAGAGTGAAAACAGGGGTTATAGAATAGTTTCTATAAAGAGACTACAGAGTGGTGAGGATGGAGAGAAAGGTATGCATGTTTTGGGTATATGTAAACTAGAACAGCCATTGTAGAAAACAGAGCAGAGACCCTTCCATATGACATCTATGTTTCTATGTTTCTATGCTTATTTCAACACTGTTTGGAATAGTCAAGAACTGAAAAAAACTCCCTTATCTTTCAACTAATGTGCGTATAAAGAAAATGTGTACAACAAAATACTATTTATCCATAAATGAAGGACATCTTGTCATTTACAGTAACATGAATGGAACTATAGACCATTAAGTAAAATAAGCTGAAAACAGAAAAACTAGTAGCACATACATGATCTCATTCATATATGAAATCTAAAACATTTGATTTTATAGAAGTGGAGGAGAATACAGTGGTTAACACAGGTTGGAGAGAGTTGTGGAGGATGGCGCTGATCATTATGGACTACCTAGCAGTTTAGGGCTATAAGTTGTGGCCTATTTCTGTGCAATATATTACTATAGATAACAATATAGTACTACCTATATCAAAAAGGTAGAAGGATTTTGCAAGCTTTCACCATCAAGAAATAATAAATGGAGCTGGGTGCTGGTGGCTCACACTTGCAATTCTAGCTACTCAGGAAGCTGATGACAGTTCAAAGCTTGCCAGGACAGGAAAATCCATGAGACTCTTATCTCTAATTGCTAGCCTTGAGCAAAACAACTGAGGGAAAGGACCCAGACACTGAGCTTAAATCCCAAGACTGGCACACGCAAAAGAGAGAAGTGATTGAGAAGATATTTTAATCTAATTTTAATAGGTACAGATACACTGAATATTGCCTGCTTCCCTATTAGTATGTATGAGTTGTATATTTTTAGGTCAAAAAATAAATTAAAAATGCATCTTGTGAATACTCTGGGTTTTTAAGAGAGTCAGTGTAATTATGACATTTGTTTTCTGTATTGCACAAGGGAAATGGCGCCTATTTTTTAAAAAATGATAAATAGAGCAATTAAAAATACTTCTATAATCAGTGCTCTTGTGTTAATGATAAATTATGACTTAAAGAGTAAGCGCTTATTAAGAAAATCTCAAGCCCTTCCTTTAAAAGTGACCCTAAGGTAGACATTCCTAAATAAATGGAAGGTTTAGATACAGTGTTGGCAAATTGATTCTAACTTGAAAGGTAGAATGCAGAGAGAAATCAGCCTCCATACATGTGGAGAAGCAGGAATGTGAGGCTGGGATGTGACAGTCGATGAGCCTGCATTTCTCTGTGCTATTGTCACTCTTCATACTTGTATTGTGAGCAGTAACTATTTCACTTCTCCTTCTTGGGGCCCAAGAGAAGTATGAAAATGAATCTCTTATTTTCTAGGTCCAATTTGCCCTTGGGTATTAGCTAACTAGTCTTTTCCTTTTCCTCAAATGGAGCACTGTGATTTCTGGGAATGCCTAATATTCCTTATTCTATAATAAAGAGCTCAAACTTAATTTCTCATTAAAGAACATTTTTGCATCTAATTTAACAAATAATGTAAGCTTTGGGAGAAGAGAATAAGTCTAACCTGCTCATTGGGCCAACCTAAACTTTTTTTTTTTCTGAATCTTTACCCATTTTACATAATCTACCTTCCATGTAGCAGCAAGACTGATCTGGAAATCAGCATGTATGTCAAATTGGAGAATATCCATGTAGAGTAATTTATACAAGGAACCAATTTAAACACCTCATTTAAATTTCATGGAGATCATCTTGCTTGTCCAGCAACTGGCTATGAAATAAGGTTAGGAGGAGCATACTCTTTATTATTTCTCATTTTGTTTCTCTTTGACACTAAAATTGAGTCTCTAAAGAGCCCTGTATCCAAACAAGAGAAAACAAAAATGATGTTCCAGAACTTTATTTCTGAAGGGTCATAGATTTCTCCTACGAGCTAGATCCCAGTCTTTTGCCAGAATTAGGTCATATGGACCAACTTCTGTGGAAGGATAGAAAGATAAGAGCTAAACTTTTTATTTTGTATAATAAATAGGAGCCAAGTGAGGGTGTTGATAGGTAGCCAACAAACATGTCATCTGTAAGATCTTTTGCTGCCTTTTGCTCCTAGATGCGGTAGATCATCTCAAACTCTTCAGTGGAAGAAAGAAGAAAAAAAAAAGAAGGATAACTTAGCTGATTCCATTTTTTTTTAATCCCAGGTGCTTACAAGGCTGATGATGCTGGATCACATGATTCCAAAGTCTAAGGATATCCTAGAAAATACAGCAAGTTTCAATCACACAAAAACCATTCAGCTATATTCATATATTAAGAAATGTCTGTTTCTCATTTCTATCACAGAATGTGTGATACTTTATAATTACCTATTTCAGACTGCAGTGTTTAATGCAATGCCAATTTAAAAGAAGATTCTTTAAATTGGATTTTTCAAGATTTTAGCCAACAATTTTTATTCCTTTCTCTTAACCATCAATATACCTTTATTAACTTATACATTTGGTGTAGAAGTGAGGAGTGAGATGAGAAGCAAGTTATTTAAGTAGCGTCTTTGTTCATAAGCCTTGAAATCTAAGTAAGGCAGGGTAAAGATGTACATTTCCTGAAAAAAATAAAACAGATGGTTAGAACAAATTGCTTGCTAATCAGATAACTTTAACTCTTTATATATTTTTGAAGGAAAAAATACAAGGCTAAAAATGTTTCAAATAATCTAGTTAATGTTCTATGTTGTATGTTTTATCTGAAATAGAAACTCCAAATAACATTATCAATCTATCTCAGGAAGAATTTAAAAAAGCCGGGGGGAGGGAGTGATCTAAATGGTAAGAACTTCAAAATAATAGAAAGTGTTTTCTATGAATAATTTACTTAGCACTTAAAATTAATTTAAAGAATTATAAGCCTTTGGCAGCTAACGAAATACTCAAATAGAACTCATTGGAGTCAGATCCTCTCAGCATGGTAGAGACTCACAAACTACAAGGGCATAACCATAATGATCTAAGACCACTCACTAAATGCCAATTTTTAAAGGTTATATCATCTTCCTGAAATACCACATGGGAACCAGGTCCTTAATATGTGGTTCTTTGTGGGAAAGTTCAAGATCCATTATACAGCACTATGCTTATTGTTTATATAATGAGTGATTTTTTTCTGAAAAAGCATCATCATATTTTCATCTCATTATGGGACCCTCAGATCTTAGTTCAAATTGCTATGAACTTTCTGCTTACCTTTTAAAAACTGCCAACTAATATACTGAATTATAAATTAGAACAATTTTTACCACACATAGAACCATTGCTATATGTGAGATATTTTAGCTATCTTAATTCAAAACTCTTAAAAGGAATTAGTTTGGAATGGAGATTACTAAATTTCTCTTATAGATAATAATAGGAGTCTTTGGGGACATTAATTTGTTTCAATTTAAAGAGGCATTTTCTGTTAAATCTAAGGTTTGAATCCAAGTCTGTTTGAATGGAAACTATGCATTCCTAAAAATGCACCTGGTTTTCCAAAAGCAGATCTTCCACAAGCTGTGATTTTTAAGAAGTGATCATTTTTATTAAATAATTGAATAATTATAAAGAATAAAGCACTATCATTGGTGCTAATAGGGATTTAAGAAAGATCCACATTCATTCAACTTTGTTAATATTTATTATATAAATAACCAGCTTTCAAAACTAAAGCCCATTTCCTTATAAAGTAGATAGTTTGGATCAAGACAGATTCTTGACTTTGGAATCCCTTTGAAACAATGTCCTATTTATTCAACTGGAAAAAAAATAAGACAAAAAGATGATAATGGAGGAATTGAGAGTCAGTAAGTTAAACAGTAAGAAAATAGGCTATACAATTCACAGAAAGACTTCTTATCAAAAGGCAGAGAAACCACTCAAGGATTACATTAAGTAATAGGGTTAAGAAGAATATGATCTGAAAAAAAAAAACTGAGTATCTTCTAATAACTGTAAGTACATGAGTTCCTAAAATGCCATAATATCCATGAAATTATGTTGCATAATGTAATAACACGTTATGGTACCATTAACACATTATAACTATGTCATTTGTAAGGCTAATTTTTTTGTGTAAAACCACTTAACTACATAAAATTGAAAATAATGATTATTGTAACTGCTTTCACTTTTCATCTTTAGAAGTTCAGGATTAAATACTTCATATGCAGTTATTTTATGGTGATATGTATTTTTATGGAGTGGTCATACAGTGTTCTAAGTAATAATTGTCTTAAAATTCCCATATACATAAATCATAAGATCTTTTCACATATTATCATTATGAGAAGTCAAGGTAAGTCATTTAACATGCATTACAATGAATATAAAGTTATACATGGAATTTGGGTAAAAAATCTGAAAGTTTCAAGATAAAACTTTTTTTTTTTAAATTATATTTTATTTTATTTGAGAACATACTGTACAGAGGGGCTACAATTACATGGGCAGGATAATGCATACATTTCTTACCAAGCATTGCAGCCTCCTCCTTTGTTTACCCTTCACTTCCCTTCCCCGCCTCCCCCCTCCCCCCACCCAATTTTACACCCCTCCATCCCCCCAATTATACCCCCCTCCCCCCCCACACCAAAATTGTAAAGCTGGTTTTGACATGACATTTTGTACTTCTCATTGTTGCAACAGGTCCACCTGAATCCTTAAACGACTTGTTTGTCCCCATCTCCTCCACATGTTATACTGACATCAAATATAGTGAAAGCGGGGGTTACACTGTGGGGGAGGGACATACAAAGCAACAAAGAAATAATCTTATAAATGCATTAGAAACACATGCATGAAAGAAACGAAAACATTAAAATACATATTTAAGGGTTCATTTTCCTAACATCACATTATCTGGCCTTTTCCGCTTGACTCATACCTATACTAGATATTGCAAATAAGGGAAACCATGGGACCTATGCTTCTTTGGGCCTGGCTTACTTCACTTAATATAATTTTTTCCAAACCTTTCCATTTCCTAACAAATGGGGAAATGTCATTCTTTCTGATGGAGGCATAGAATTCCATTGTGTATATATACCACATTTTCTTGATCCATTCATCTACTGAGGGGCATCTGGGTTGGTTCCATATCTTAGCTATGGTAAATAATGCTGCAATAAACATAGTTGTGCTGGTAGCTTTAGTGTGGTCTTGTTTGTAAACATTTGGGTAAATGCCCAAAAGTGGGATTGCTGGGTCATAGGGGAGCTCCACGTGAAGTCTTTTGAGGAACCTCCATACTGCTTTCCAAAGTGGTTGAACAAGTTTACATTCCCACCAACAATGAAGTAAGGTTCCTTTCTGTCCACATCCCCTCCAGCATCTGTTGTTATTAGAGTTCTTGATTTTTGCTGTTCTAACTGGAGTGAGGTGATATCTCAATGTTGTTTTGATTTGCATTTCTTTTATGGCTAGGGATGTTGAACATTTCTTCATGTGTCTATTGGCCATCCTTCTTTCTTCTTCAGAGAAGCTTCTCTTTAAGTCTTTCGCCCACTTATTTATTGGGCAGTTGTTTCTTTGAGGATTTGTTGTTGGGGGGTTTAATTTTTTGAGTTCCAAGTATATTTTAGATATGAGACCCTTTTCCGTTGTATGGCTAGTGAAGATCTTCTCCCAATTGGTGGGCTTTCTATTGATCTTGCCAGCTATGTCATTTGCCCTGCAGAAGCTCTGCAATCTTATGCAATCCCATTTGTCCAACCTTTCTTTGATTTGTTGTGCTTCCGGGTCTCTATTCAGAAAATTTCGACCTGAGCCAAGGAGACCTAGGGTTTCTCCTATTCCATCCTGTAATGTTTTCAGAGTGTCTGCTTTGAGTTCAAGGTCTTTGATCCATTTGGAGTCGATTCTGGTGCAGGGTGATATATAAGGATCTAGCTTTAGTTTTCTACATGTAGTTAACCAATTTTGCCAGCACCATTTACTGAAGAGGCTGTCTTTCTTCCATTCTATTGTTTTAGCTTCCTTATCGAAGATTAGATGGCTATAGGTCTGTAGGTTCATTTCTGGGTTTTCAATTCAAGATAAAACTTAATGCTAAAAACATACAGATACTATGGCTATCTAACCTAATTAAGCCCAATTTTCTTCTTCTTTTAAAATAGTTTTATATATGGTGTCATAACTATGTATAATTTTATATTTTATATATTAAAATATAGCATATTTATTTACTTATTAAAGTCACACACACTTTTGCATCTTCACACTGAGAGTCCTCCTTATCTTAAATAATATATTTAATGTAATATAGTTTTATACATTTTATATATTACATAATTATACATTTTATATATTATATTTTTATATTATATATTTTATAGTGTTTATATATTATACTATATATTATAAAATCATATATACAATCCATGTAATAATTCACTTTGAACCAATTTATTTTAGAGGGAAAATATGTCTAGGTTGTTTTTGTTTAGATTCTTTTGAGAAGAAATACAGAGGGAAACAAAGGAAACAAGCTAAGGTTATTTTCTCTATGTTTAAGTTATGAACCCTAACAGTAAGAGTGGGTACAGTATGCTTAGTGTCAAAGAGCTAGTAAGTAAACCAGAGAAGTTTTTAAAATATCATTTATTCAGTTAACTTTATATGAATATATGTTAGACATAAGGCAAACCTTTAGGTAAAGTTTATAAAAATACATAACATACTATAGCTATCCTTAAGAACCTGATCATGTGATGAACAGAGCCAAACACTTGGACTGAAATATAAAAGTAAAGGATACATTTTTGGAGATGCTATAAAAATTTATCTATAAAGTCTTTCTACAATATATATAGTGAATACAAGAAAACAACACATTAAGAGAGTAAGAAATACTGTCACTTTATTTAAATTTGTCCTTGTAAGTTTTACTTACCCATTATTTTTTCCTCTCCTGTCTTTTCTTTTGTCTATTTAGATTTGAATATGCAAGAAAAACTACTTTTATAATCAAAACAACCTGATAAATGCCATAGTAATATTCCAACAGGAGACAATCTTTAATCTTAATAAATCTTTTTGTTTAACTTTAAGAATAGGTAATAACTATAAATGGTGATAGTGTACAAGTGTTGATCAGGTTAAAATTTAAATTTCAGAAACAATATTGTTACCTCTGTTATCTTGATTTCTTCAAATCTCAACTTCCAAGTCTTTACATGCTTTCTCTATTAGAGCTTCTAATGTACAAAATTGAGTGATGTTCCCTTAAAGATATGAATTCATTCCCAGATGGCTGTGTACATGTTATTTTTACTACTTTCAAGGTTATAATGTGTAGATGTTTAAATGCTAATATAAATTTTAAACTCTGATTTTTTTAATGTACCCTTTTCCAAGATTTATTGTTGGGATTTTTCCTTCTCTTCATTCCCTTTCTTATTTATTATTTCATTCTTACATGCTCCTAAAAAATGCGGCCTTAAGGGGACCACAACACAACTCCATTCCCCTTTACTTTTCATCATTTCTTATATTTCTTCTTTTTTCTCCTATATTCCTTCTTTTTTCATTGCAATTTTGTTGGCAACACTTTCCAATTATTATCAGCTGCAAATTTAATTAACATGGTGTTTATTTCTTCTTCCAGATAATTAATAAAGTTGTTAGAGAAAACTTGGATGAATACCAAGCACCCCATCAGATACCTCCCCTATGTTGGATGCTCTGCCATTTATAATTACCTTTTTCTTATGGTCTTTAAGCAAATTTTCAGTGTTCATTCCAGTGCCAATTTAAATTAATTTGGAGGGAACTACTTCAAGAAACACACCAACTGTTTCACAGTCCCATCTTAGTCTGAATTCTGTAAAATATTTATACTTTAATATTCATGCCAAAGCGATAGTAATGAAATAGAACATGTAAGCCCAAGAAGAGCAAAGTCTGAACATTCTCAATGAGAGAGCATGGTCTCAATAAACATTGAAGACAAAGCTCTAATTGCATTATTTATGAGCTAAATGAGAACACGAAGGAAGCATTTCCTTTTCACCTTTGGTGCCACTTATTTCCCATTTCACTTAACTTAATGAAATTAGTAGCTGATTTCAACTTTTATTAATCATTTTTGGCATATAATATGTTAGATAATAATATATTGAAGAAATGATTAAGTTTTGTCAAAGAATGCTTTCAAGAAAGCCTTATACTCATATGTAAATTGAGTTTAAGCTTTTTAAAATGTAAACTTTAAGTACTAACCCAAGTTTTCTCATAATTTTTAACCCTTCACATATTTGAAAGACATAAGATGAGGTCCAGAGAAAATGATGGACAAATGAAGAGAAGAAGGAGAAAATACAGACAACTACGAAATTAAGAGGTGTAAGGGAAGGGTTGGGTAGGAAAGAGATGAGTGCAAATGTTTGAAGGGTGTGACACTGATCAAGATGTGTTGTATTTACAAATTGCTTTACTAAATGGCAATTCTTGGTAAACTATTAAAGACAATATTAAAAATAAATTGAAATTAAATTTAGAAAAGAAAAATTATCTAAATCATGTCTTTATTTTAATATATTGTATTTGTATTTGTATATTAAATTTTATTTTTCCATTAACAGAAACTCTTATTACCTAAGTATACTATTATTGAATTTTATCATATATGAATCCTAAAGTCCTAAAAACAACTTGAAGCTGGAATCAACATGACGTATTATTTGATGTAATTTCATTCACCAAAAAAATTGCGTCCACTAAAAGAATGATAGGTAGATTGTTGAGAAATCTAATCATGTGAGCCACAGAACAGCTTTTTGATAATCAGACCCTTGAAGTTTCAGGTCTTTCAGAAAGAAATTCACAGTCAATCATTCCATGAACTATTGAATATAGCATATACCTTTTGTACATCTTTTGTGAATTAGTTGGCTCATACACTTATCCAGAAGACAGCTATCATCATAAGAAAATATAAATGAGTGGCATTGATATAAATAAATTGTTATAACACAACAAATACATAATTTGTGCAATTTTAGACTGTATATTCAATTACAGGAAATGGACAGATATGCCAATGATCATTTGTCATAGTTACATTTAAGCTATACCTATTTATTAATAGAGAAAATTATCTAGGAGCTCTGAAATTAGGGCCAATAAATGAATCTCTATTGCCAATAACCCTTGCTTACATCTAATTACAATTGTCAAATAAACATAATTTAGAGGTATGTATTTAATTTTCTTTACACATAACTTACTAAGTAATTAAAATAACTTAAACATACATAATATGCTAAAATGTTTTCAAAGGGAATAGTTTGGCTTTCCATTGTTAAAGTTGTTTTCTATGTTTAAAGTGCAGCTATTCTATCATTATTTTTTTCCTGAATGAGAGCTGATGATCATATGACTAAATGAGCTACATAGAATGTTAACACTAAACAGATTTTTCTTTCAGGTGTGAGACTCACTCTTGCCAAACTATTCCTATACAACCCAATTTTCCAAAAAAGCCACTACATTTGAGGTCATAAAACATGTCTTCACTTACATGTGCATGCTAGTATATTGATACAATGCTACTACCTGTGAATTTGATAAAGAAAATTCTCACATCATATTGGTGACATTTTCTTTGAAGTGAAGTAAAAAAGGAATGTGTAAAATGTTAGGATTTATATACTTGTAGTTACTAAGTTAAAAGCCAAACATAGTTGAAGACAGAGCTAAGTATACATTTTAACTATGTTATTTCATGAAAACTTAATGTGAAGAAGCATGAAAGTGAAAAATGGTTAATTCTTTTGACTGACTATGAAGATAAGAAAAATATCAGAAAATCAATTATTTTATAGAACTTAGAACCAAAAGCAGTTGAAATAAAATGTGTCCACAAAGAAGGGATTGGTAACATATATGCATATGTAAACAAGTCAATGTATGTATATAAAGTCTGTTGTAGAATAAATTGAAATTGCATCTTGACAAACTTCATACACATATTTTTTGGGGGGAGGGGTCAGTCTTGGGGCTTGAACTGGCCTGGGAGCTCTCCCTGAGCTCTGCAGCTGAAGGCCATTGCTCTACCACTTGAACCACTGGGCCACTTCTGGTTTACTGGTGGTTAATTGGAGATAAGTCTCATGTACTTTCCTGCCTGGGCTGGCTTTGAACAGCAATCCCCAGATCTCAGCCTCCTGAGTATCTAGGATTAGAGGCATAAGCCACCAGCACCTGACTATATACACATAATTTTACACTCAGACCTCTCAATAAATAAAATAAAGTTAATAAAATATCTCTACCTGAACTAATGATATTAATAAAACTAATATTTAATTATATTAAAACAAAGTACTAATTTGGGAGGCTGAAGCAGGAGGATTATGCATACCAGGGCAGCCTGGGGTACATAGTAAAATCTTGTTTCAGATAATAAAACAAGACAAAATAAAATGTTTCAAATCATTAGCTTTAGAGAAGATTAACAGTATAAAAGAAGTAATCTAAGATGAATAAGTAGATAAATGTACCTTAAAGAAAGTCAGAAGATCAAAAGAAGAAAAGGTGATATTAACAAAATTGCAAAGGACTTGTTGAGGACAATTGAGATGATACAGCATCAATTGGAAAACATGCTCCTGTTTGTGAAAAGTACATGATGCAATAAATAGCTCCTGAATTTTATTGTTACTTAATTAATTGTTAAAGTATCACTTTGTTAAACTATCATTAATAAAATAACAGAAGGAGTAGAATTTACTGAAAACCTCCATTAACTTAGCATAAAATATCAAAGATTAAACACTTGAACTAAAAATAGAGACCCATGGGCTTAATTTAGGATGGTAATTTTTTCTACAATAATTTAGTTCATTCGTTAGTCAAAGATAATGAGAGGCTATAATGTGCCACACAATATCATCATGGAATTTTCAAGGTGGTGATTAACAATGTTTGTTTCATAGATTTTACATGTCATTAGTGTACACATAACTAAAGACATTCAAAAGATAGGGAAGAGAAAATATACAGAAAACTAATAAATTTCAAACATTTTTTATTAATAAGTTTTTTTATTGTGAAAATACCATACAATTACATGAGCAAGGTAATGAGTACATTTCTTATCAACCATTGTTTCCTTCTCCTTTGTTGCCCCTTACCATCCTTGCCCTCCCATTTCCCCCTCCTCCCCCCGCCAAAGTTCATTTTTCGACATAAGGTCTTGTACATCTCATTGTTGCAATGGGTCCACCTGTATCCCTATTTCAACAATTTGTTTTTTCCCTTCCCCTCCACAAAGTATACCAATATCAAATACAGTGAAAACATGGGTTATACCTTGGGGGAGGGACATATAAAGCAACAAAGAAATCATCTTATAAATGTGTTAGAAACGATAGCAAGAAAGAAAACATTTGAGTCTTTATCTTGGGTTTCGTTTTGCCTAACATCAACTTATCTGACCGTTTCTGCTTGTCTCAGACATATACTAGTTATTGCAAATAAGGAAGCCATGGGATCTATGTTTCTTTGAGCCTGGCTTACTTCACTTAATATAATTTTTTTCAAGTCATTCCATTTCCTGAAATTTCAAAGATTTATACAAAATTATTTTCTAAGGTTTCTAAATATAGTGAAAAAATTTTAAGTCTAGAATTCCATACTCAACTAGGCAGATACAATGGTATACTAAAAAAAATTACATAGCCATCTCTTCTTCATTAAAAGTAATGAAAGAATAATTTTAAAAAGAGGTAAGAGGTAGAAAAGATGGAAGGAAGGAAGGAAGGAAGGAAGGAAGGAAGGAAGGAAGGAAGGAAGGAAGGAAAGAAGGAAGGAAGGAAGGGAGAGATGAGTTGGTTAGAAAGAATACTAAAAAATGAACATGATGACACCATTTCATATATATGTGCATGTATGGAAATAATACAATGTATGCTACCCAAGATTCAAAACAAAACAGAAAAACAAAAACAAAAATGCCCATCTGACTTGCAGTATTTGTCCATTTTCATTGAACTAAATATTTTTTATTGGGAAAATACTGTACAGAGGGGTTACAATTACATGGGCAAGATAATGAGTACATTTCTTTTTTTTTTTTTTTTTTTTTTTTTTGTCGGTTGTGGGGCTTGAACTCTGGGCCTGGGCGTTGTCCCTCAGCTCTTCAGCTCAAGGCGAGCGCTCTACCACTTGAGCTACAGCGCCACTTCCGGTTTTCTGGTGGTTTATTGGAGATAGGAGTCTCACGGTCTCTCCTGCCCGGGCTGGCTTTGAACCATGATCCTCAGATCTCAGCCTCCTGAGTAGCTAGGATTACAGGCGTGAGCCACCAGCGCCCGGCTTATGAGTACATTTCTTATCAAGCATTTCAGCCTCCTCCTTTGTTTCCCCTTCTCATAGCATCTTCCCCCTCCCCCCCACCCAATCTTTTACCACATGCAATTTCAAGCTGCCAAAGTGAATTCACAGAGCTGGAAAGAATGGCTAAAATGTCAGTATTTGTGTGCTAAGATGAACCAGATTCAGTATTCCATTGGTGGGATACAAGTAAATAAGTCACATTTTATTTCCAGGTATGTAAAGCTTCAGGAGTTCATCATTCAGAAGCCCTTTCTAGAAATGAATATAAAATTCAAGGAAAACAAAGTTTGCAAATGAAACTCAACTTATTCAGGAATGTTTGCAGACTTAGGTTGTCCAAATTTTTCTGACATTTATTAGTACAAAAAGGCAATTCAAAACTCTAGCTGTCCAAGGAAGTTTAAGCTAGAGGTTTTGGCTATTGATTGAATGTAATTTTTAAAATGGTGTAAATAGAAATAATTTGTTAAAAAGCATTATATTCAGTTTCTACAGAATTAATTATTACATGGGACATTCTGTGTGCAACAAACCTGGCTTTTTCTTTTTTAATTTTTTTAATTTTTTTTTTTTTTTTTTTGTCAGTCGTGGGGCTTGAACTCTAGGCCTGGGCGCTGTCCCTCAGGTCTTCAGCTCAAGGCGAGAGCTCTACCACTTAAGCTACAGTGCCACTTCCGGTTTTCTAGTGGTTTATTGGAGATAGGAGTCTCAAGGTCTTTCCTGCCCAGGCTGGCTATGAATCGCGATCCTCAGATCTCAGCCTCCTGAGTAGCTAGGATTAAAGGCGTGAACCACGGGCTCCAGGCACGAACCTGGCTTTTAAAAAGGATGATATTTAACATACCACTCACTACCAATATTCAGAATTAATCCTTATACAAAATATAGAAAAACAAGCATATGCAACTTAAGCATAAAATGGCATATATGTAATATAATGAATAATGCATATAATATAAATATATAAATAAAACATGTGGTTTCTTACTTGCATGATAAATGAATTTGTGTGATAACTTTGCATATTATTTGCATGATAAATAAAATATTCAGGATAAAGCTACATTGCCTAAACTAATATAATTGACAATTTGAAACTAGTGGCACAACAAAACAAACTTTGAAGAGGTGGGAATGATAATATTCATGTCTTATACAAACATATAAAATCAAAGAATTAGGAATCAAGAAATCAAAGAAATAAGATATTATTAATATAACTAAGGGCAAAATGTAGTTTATATATTTTAGAGTAGTTTATTAATGAGCTACAATTATTTTCCTTAATGGAAAATAAATAGAAATTATTTCTCACTGACCAATTTAAAAAAAGACATTTAAAAAATAAATGAAATCTGGATCTAGGAGTAAGAAGTTGATAGAAAAGCTCACTTTTAATTTTATATCTTTTTGTACTTCCAAATAAAAATGTAAGTATACATATACATATATATATATATACAGCACATATACATATTTAGTCACAGTCAGTTTCAGCAAAAATATCTTCTTTTCTATAGGACTTAACACTATAAAGCCATTAAAACAATCCATATCCTTACACACAACCTGTAGTAAGCGTTTTTAGAGGACATGGCAAATATGGATTAAGTTATTCCCCAGTTTATATTTCTATATGAAATATTCTTAAAATGGAAACTTCTATTTAATGTTATCATGGAGAGTAAACACACACATCTGAATACACACACACACACACACACACACACACACACACACACACACACACACAATTACATCCTTAGGATGATAACCCTATCCATAACCTGTAACATGAAACTACAACCAAGAAAAGAAAGGAAGCAACCATGTTATGTTTTACTTTAATATCTTCTCTTTTGTTATCTAACTATTGGAAACCATATTGAGTAACTTAAAAGAAAGCTCTCCTGTCAGTTGAATATTACATGATAGCATTTGGAAGTGTGCCTAGGTTACTAGATCACAAGAAAAGATGGCTCATGAAAGTAATTGTCTTGTAAAACAGACTGTCTAGAGATTCATCTATTCCACCACTTGAGGATACAAGTTGTCTATGAACCAGGGGATTGGCCCTCCTTCGACAAAGAGCTGTTACAGACATTGTGATCTTAGACTTTCTAGTCTCCAGAACTATAGAAAAAAATTGCCATTTTTTAAAGTTTCACATTATTTTTTTATAGCCACCTGAACAGACTAAGATAAGAACAAACCTAAGCATTTAGGTTAACAGCAAATGAAAAGAATTTGGAAAAATAGAAGTTGAATACTTAATGTCAAGTATGATTAAAATAACATTTGAAATAAATATTATGAGATATTGACATACTTTTAGACTTAAATTTAAGGTACCATGATATTCTGGATGAATGTGTTTCCAAATTTTTGTTAACTGTACACAAATTATATAATAAAAAAGTAAAAAAATTAAACCTTAATCTGGCTTTACACATGAAGATATTGAGTTAATAAAATCACCATTATTTACTATAATGTTCAAATTTTAATATGACTGGTCAGTCTCTATAATATCATAAATTCTTAGTCAGCAATCAAAAGTGCCATAGTCATATTCTTTATCACAACATCTCCTCATTCTAATACCAATCTACAGGAATATTGATGTCTAAAGTAGACAAGCCACTTTACCAGCACATGAAAAAATATCAGACCTTGTAATGAAATCCATTTTACTATAGTATTCAGAAGGAAATCATGCTTTAACACAGATCCACAGGGGACAGAGCCTGTGCTCTGTATTCCAGGAGAGCCATGCTGAGCAAAGAATTCAATTTCACAATGTGATTCACAGAGATGGCTTCACACAGTTGTTTGCTTTCAGCATCTTGCGGGGGGGAAAAAAAAGCATTTTTTTGCTTGGTTCTTTTTTAGTCTTTATTTGTTTATCTGCTCATATGATGGGATTTATTTTCTCTTCTATATTTGTAGTTACATTTATCTTCCTCTTGTCGGTGTAGGAGTACCTTTCTCAGTGCTGGTTTAGTAGTCATAAATTTCTGTAGTTTTACTTTTTGTTGTATATCATGGAAGGTTTTTATTTTTCTCTTAGCTCTGAAAGATAGCTTTACTGGGTCAATTAATCTAAGTTGGCAGTTGCTTAACTTCAGTACTTTAAATATATCATTCTATATCCTCATTGCTTTTAAGGTTTCTGGTGAGAAATCTGCTATTATTCTAATGGCCTTACTACTTATATGACTATTATCTTCTAGCTTTTAATATAGTTTTCCTGTTTTGCAAATTGAATGTTTTCACTATACTATGTCTTAGGATAATTATGTTCTGTTTGAATCTTTTGTGTCTTAAAGGCTACTTGTACCTTAATAGCTGCTTCTTTCCCAAGGTTTGAGAAACTTTCTCCTATTACTTTATTGAACATACTTTCTAGCCTTTAACTTTCACTTCTTCTTGTTCTGTGCTTACAGTTTTTTTAGGTTTGGTCTCTTAATAATATCTTTGATAATTTGCATGTTCTACCAATATTTCATTATATTTTATTTTGCTGATCCTTTATGTAATGTCCTAATAGATCTGTAACATCCTTTCTAGCCTTTAACTTTCACTTCTTCTTGTTCTGTGCCTACAGTTTTTTTAGATTTGGTCTCTTAATAATATCTTTGATAATTTGCATGTTCTACCAATATTTCATTATATTTTATTTTGCTGATCCTTTATGTAATGTCCTAATAGATCTGTAACATCCTTGGGCCCTATATTCTGTCCTCAGTTTGATCCACTCTACTGGAGAGATTTTTCCAGAAGATTTTTATTTGGCTTGTTGATCTTTCTGTTTACAAACTATTACTTAAATGTATTTCCAGGATTTTTGTATCTTTTTAATGAATTCCAATTGCATAATATTCTCTTTATTTCACTCATTTGCTCATTTGTATTCTCATCAAGTTTTTTTAGTTGTTTGTTTATTTATTTTATTTAGCCAGGCCTGGGGCTTAAAGTCAGGGCTAGGGCACTGTCACTGAGCCTTTTGTGTTCAAGGCTAGTACTCTACCACTTGAGCTACAGCATCACTTCCAGCTTTTTTTTTAGTAGTTTATTGGAGATAAAAGTCTCATGGTGACTTTTCTGCCTAGGCTGGCTTTAAACCACGATCCTCAGATCTCAGTTTCTGAGTAGCTAAGATTACAGGAGTGAGCCACCAGTGCCTGGCTAGCTATTTATTTTTAATCTCTGAATTCATTCAGTTTTTTTATTCACTGTTTGCATTATAATACTTAAACACAGAATCGTAATCTTTTATTAAAATGACTCATTTAAACAACAGAATCTTTGTTGCATATAACGGTGTGCACCTATATACCAGCTATATGGGATATAGATTTGGGAAGAACACTGTTGGATGTTAGCCTAGGCAAAAAAAAAAAAAAAAAAAAAACTAGCAAAACAATATCTCAATAAAAAAGACAGGAATGATGGCATACATCTGTAATCCTAGCTATAAAGGAAGTGGAAGTAGTATTTTCATCATTTAGAAGATTCTATCTAAAAAGTAAGTAAAAGCCAAAAACACTTGGGTATCACTCAAGTGGTACAAAATGTGTCTAGTGAGAGTAAAGGCTCATGTTCAAAAACTAGCACCAACACAAATAAAAATGGCATCTTGAGAGCAAGTTTTATAAACATGAAGTATGTGAAAATATCTATCAATTATCTTCATAAAAAGTTCTTACAAGTATTATTACCTCATAAAAGGATAAAGGATTCAAATTTATGTATTTTTTGATGATGGTGTCTTTTTTAATATATATATGTATATATATATTTGGTTTTATTTTATTTTTATTGTGAGAATACCATACAGAGGATTAATACATATTTTTATTGTAAAGATATTATGCAGAGGGCTTACAGTTAAATGAGTAAGGTAATGAGTACATTTCTTTTTTTATTTTAATTTAATTTAATTTTATTTGTGAACATACTGTACAGAGGAGTTACAATTACATGGGCAGGATAATGCGTACATTTCTTACCAAGCATTGCAGCCTCCTCCTTTGTTTACCCTTCACATCCCTTCCCAGCCTCTCCCCTCCCCCCCCAATCCCAATCCTTCTCCTTCCCCCCCTCCCCCCCCCCCACACCGACGTTGTAAAGCTCGTTTTGGACATGACAACTTGTACTTCTCATTGTTGCAACAGGTCTACCTGTATCCTTAAACAACTGGTTTTTCCCCATCTCCTCCACAAGTTATACTGACATCAAATATAGTGAAAGCAGGGGTTATACTGTGGGGGAGGGACATACAAAGCAACAAAGAGATAATCTTATAAATGCGTTAGAAACACATGCATGAAAGAAAAAAACATTAAAATACACATCTAAGGGTTCATTTTCCTGACATTGCCCCATTTGTTAGGAAATGGAAAAACTTGGAAAAAATTATATTAAGTGAAGTAAGCCAGGCCCAAAGAAACATAGGTCCCATGGTTTCCCTTATTTGTAATATCTAGTATATGAGTACATTTCTTACCGAGCATTGTTACACCCTCCATTGTTTTTCCCCTACCATCCCTTCACTTCCCACCTCCCCAACTCCTCCCTCTCCCTACAAAGTTGTAAAGTTCATTTCCAACATTGTGTCTTGTATATCTCATTGTTACAATGTGTCAACCTGTATCCTTATTTCAACATTTTGTTATTTCCCTTCTCCTCCCCAAATTAGAAAAATGTAAACAAGATGCAGAACACTGGAATCAAATACACTGAAAACAAGTGTTATACCATGGGGGGGGGGGCGGCGGGGAGAACATACAAAAAAACCAAAAAAATCATATAATGCTTTATAAGTACATTAAAAACATATCAATAAAGATAAAACCTCAGGAAATGCACCCAGGCCCAGAGTTCAAGCCCCACAAGTAACTCCCCTATCCCCCCCAAAAGATAAAACCTCTTGTGTCTCTATCTTGGGGTTCATTTCACTTAGCATCATCTTATATGGTCATATATACATAGCTTTTGGCCTTTTCTGCTTGTCACAGACATATACTACTTATTGTGGATAAGGGGAACCATAAGACCTATGTTTCTTTAGGCCTGGCTTACTTCACTTAATATAATTTTTTTTTCCAAGTCTTTCCATTTCCTAACAAATGGGGCAGTGTCATTCTTTCTGATGGAGACATAAAATTCCATTGTAGATAGACAGACAGACAGACAAACAGACAGAAAGACATACAGACAGACAGACAGACAGACAGACAGACAGATAGATAGATAGATAGATAGACAGACAGACAGACAGACAGACAGACAGACAGACAGACAGACAGATAGATAGATAGATAGATAGATAGATAGATAGATAGATAGATAGATAGATAGATAGATAGATAGATAAATAGATAGATAGATAGATGGATAGATAGTATACACCCATTTTCTTGATCTGTTCATTTACTGAGAGGCATCTGGTTTGGTTCCATATCTTAGCTCTGGTGAATAATGCTTTGATAAACACAGTTGTGCTGGTAGCTTTAGTATGGCCTTGTTTGTGATCATTTGGGTAAATGCCCAAAAGTGAGATTTCTGGGTCATAGAGGAGGTCTATGTGAAGTCTTTTGAGGAAGCTCCATATGGCTTTCGAAAGTGGTTGAACAAGTTTACACTAACACCAACAATGCAGTAGTGTTCCCTTTTGGCCACATCCCCTCCAGCATCTGTTGTTATTAGAGTTCTTGATTATAGCCATTCTAACTGGGATGAAGTGGAATATCAATGTTGTTTTGATTGGCATTTCTTTTATGGCCAGAAATGTAAGCATTTCTTCATGTGTCTATTGGCCATTCTTATTTCTTCTTTTGAAGTCTCTTTTTAAGTCTTTAGCCTACCTATGTATCAGGTGGTTGTTTCTTCGAGGATTTGTTGGGGAATTCAATTTTTGAGTTCCAGCTATATTTTAGATATGAGACCCTTGTCCCTGTATGAGACCCTGTATGGCTAGTGAAGATCTTCTCCCAATCCAAGGGCTTTCTATTGATCTTGTTAGCTATGTCCTTTGCCATGCAGAAGCTCTGCAGTTTTATGTAATCCCGTTTGTCCAACCTTTCTTTGATTTGTTGTGTTTCTGGGTCTCTATTAAGAAAATTTCGGCCTGTGCCAAGGAGCCCTAGAGTTTCTTCTATTCCTTCTTGTAATATTTTCAGATTATCTGCTTTGACCTTGAGGTCTTTGATCCCCTTTGGAGTTGATTCTGGTGTATGGTGATATATGGTGATCTAGCTTTAGTTTTCTACAGATGTTTAACCAATTTTGCCAGCAGCATTTACTGAAGAGGCTGTTTTTCTTTTTTTTTTTCCTCTTTACTTTTTTTATTTATTTTTTATTGTGAAAATACTGTAGAGAGGGGTTACAATTACATGGGCAAGGTAATGAGTACATATCTTATCAAGCATTGTTGCCTCCTCCTCCTCCTTTGTTTCCCCTTCCCATCCCTTCCCATCTCTCCCTCCCTCCCCCCCCCCCGTTGTAAAGTTCTTCTTGTTTTTGCCCTTCCCCTCCACAAATTATAACAACATCAAATACAATGAAAGCAGGGGTTACACCGTGGGGAAGGACATACAAAGCAACAAAGAAATCATCTTATAAATACGTTAGAAACAATTGCAAGAAAGAAAACAAAAAATATTTGAATCGTTATCTTGTGGTTCATTTAACCTAACATCAACTTATCTGACCTTTACTGCTGAAGAGGCTGTTTTTCATTCATTCTATTTTTTAGCTCCCTTGTCGAATATTAGGTAAGTATAGGTCTGTGAGTTCATTTCTGGGTCTTCAGTTCCGTTCCATTGGTCTTCAGAGCTGTTCTTGTGCCAGTACCAACCTATTTTGATGATGGTATCTTAAATGGTGTGCTAACTAGAAAGAATGTGTTCTCTAAAGAGAAAATATACTCCTGGCTTCAAAATAAGGTTTTGTTTCTTTGTTTTGAAATATAGATACAGAAGACTAGCATAGCCAAAAATTATGGAAACTTTATCTCTGAATAAGCCAAGCAGGATGGTCCACCTATCATCTCAGTTAGTTAAAAGCATAAGCAGGAATATAGTTTGAGGCTAGTCCTAGGAACAATTATGAGATCCTATCTGAACTGTAATTGGAAGCAAAAGTGCCAGATAATAGATCAAGTGTCAGAGTGCTTGGATAACAAGTATGAAGCCCTAATTTGAACCCTAGGACTGTGGGGAGGCGGGGAAATGGGTATATAATGATGACTTACCTTCTGGGATTTTTCAGTCAAACTCATGTGTCTCCTCTGAAGATTTATATTTGTGTACCTTAACACAAAACAGAAAAATTTCTAACAAATCCTCAGATCTTTACAGAAGGTATAGCATTGTTAAAACTATTTGTCATAAACATTTAAGTCATGGGTATACAAATTAGAACATCCCATGGTGCTCCATCCATATGAAATATTTTGTGAAATAAAATATATTTGTAAGAAAAATAACATTGAAATGGTGCTCCATAGAATTCAATGCAGTAATAATTATGAAGCATGAAAACTTGACTAGAAATTCAAATGTAAATATTTGCAAATCAGGGGTATTATAAAATCAGTATAATAATTTCATAAATATATATCTTTCATAATAATTCTGTGTAGGTACTGTAGCTATTAGAGGCAGGAAAGGAGAATGCAGTCATATAAATAAATGTATATCTTACAGAATTATGAAAATTGAGAAGAGTTTGGTTGGAAAAGATAGGGAGAATGATGACTTCAATCAAGATATTTATCATTATCTTCACAAACTGCTTTGTTCAATGACAACTCCTTTGCACAACTATGTAAAGATAATAATAAAAGAAAACATAAGCAAGATCTAGAATCAGCCTTTGAAATAGTTGTAAATCTAAGAGTTTAAAGTTTCTAAAATTAAGAAATAAATTGTACGTAACTGCATATAATTTACTGAATATTTACTAGTATTGCTTTATTAGTGAAAGTGAAATGTGTTTCAACACATCAATAAGTAAATAAATATTAAGGTATTTCCTTAATTTCATCATCAATATTCTCTTTAAATATATATTTATACACACACACACACACACACACACAGAGTCTGGTTGTATATATAAATCTCTATCTACCTCTATGTACATATATTTAATATACAATTTACAAAGATATGCAAATGTTTTAAGGCTGCTTACTTAAAAGTTTTACTGGTGCAAGTGAGAAATCCAAAAATTAAAATGGGATGTAAAGAATGAATCAAGTAATGTACTGTCAGGAAATTCCCTTCTTAGAGAAGAATACAGCTCAAGATAACATTGTTCTTGACTTGCATTCACAAGATCTGAATATAAAGAAGGTAAATACAAAGCAAAAATGGATTTGCTATAATTTTGATTTTATTTACTAGAAAAACATCTACAGTCTAAAACATTTATCCACTGAAAAGCAAGTACTAGTAGATCTTAAATAAGAGAAGTTTTAAATGGAAATTTATAAGTACTTTGACCAGTAACTAAGATTATAAATGAAACAGTGGTGAAGATATTACTCAGCGGTAGAACATTTGTTTAGCCCTGGAAGGCTTGGATTGAAACACCAGAGAGGATAAAAAGAATTCAATTTCATTTTTAAATAAAATATTACAACAGAAATATGCATATATTATAGCACAAATGCAATATTACATCAACTAGACCAAGGTCTGCACAAAAGACATTAATATCCAAGTATTTCCAATCATTTTTAAAAAGAAATGGCCATTTAATTAAAATTTTCTTTTACTATTTGATGTAGATAACAGTCACAGGATTTCACAAACAGTATTATAACTGGAGATAATTTTTCCCTCAATAATTTCTTACAACTTATAGTGGAATTCTTACTATTTTTTAAAATTATATTCATAATATGTAAATCTTATATATATATATATATGAGTTTAGGTTTTTTCTGTCTATTTAGACTGTTGTTCCTTAAAAGCACAAAGATGATTTTTATATTCTATGTAAAAATTCCTACAAAGAAGAAATTTTCTCAATACTTTTTACTTATTAATTGCTTTTTCTTTAATTTTTTCTCAAACATTTATTTAAAATACAGGACTTTGGATTACTAACTATAGCACTGTAAAGTTATCTTGCTGACAAGTCCTAAATCAAGCTCATTATGCAGTTGTACCTTGATTATATATTATTTATACTTCTGTCTAGCCTATACTTTAAAAAATGTATGTATGCAGCTCAGTTTCTTCTGGTCTCATAGATATCCAGGCAGCAAACGTGTGTTTCATCCACCTCTCCACACCTCAGAATGGGGTTCAGAATTCAAGCTCCCTCCTTACTCCACATTCAGAGCCATGAAAGGTTCGGAGGAGGAAAAACAGGTAGATGCTCCCTGATTTCAGCTCTGCTAACTGTGAAGTCAAGCTAATACCTATCTCACAGGGGTATCCAGAGGATTAAAAAAAAATAGATTTTTATAAAGCTCTTTGGAGATCCTTGGATAAAAGGGGTTGCTGAGGCACACGGCATTCTTATCTCCCCAGTTGCCACAGAGGCAGCGATTTCCCATGGCATGTTGTATCAACTGGAGAAAAAGCAAGGGTGAGCTGTGGAAAATAGGAACATTGGCAACTGGAAAGAACAGATAGCACGAGCCCATCTGAGCTGCATGGGCTGCCTCCTGGGAGGCTGAAAGATAGGATTGTAATTAATGGAGGGAGAGGATGGTTCCCTTCCGAGGATAGCTGTGACATTGCAAATTGGGAAAATTACACAGTCTGTATTCTGTAATTTTGCTTGAGCTAAAAAAAAATTAACTAGGAAAATTGCCTCTAGGAAAACTCAAAAGAAGCATAGCATCAAAATGTGTAATGTGAGAAGCTTAGCATTGAACTTGAAAGGTATCCTGGAGTTAACTATTTCATTTATAGACCAGGAATTTCTACAAACCAAGCTAAGTAAGTGTGGTCTATAAAGATCCTGCTGGGATTTGCCTGTGGATAAAGATGTTGAACAAGGCATTGCTCGAGGGAGTAAAGTCTTTAACGCCATTTACATTAAGTGTTAAAATATAGGCTGAATTTTTAATTCCTCGAACTCGAAGAAGCCTCATTTTAGCATTTAGAAAGCTATTGACTTCAACTACCTCATTTTGTAAATATTCACTCTAAAAACCACATATTTCACTTCCCGAGAGAAGAATTAATTAGGTATTCCTCATTGCTATAATATGACATAATGACATTAATTTCTTGTGTATATGTGGGCAGCAGAGTAAGATGATAGAAAGCATAGATTTTTAATCCCTCCTCCTTTTTTCTCTGCTGGTACTAGAAATCACCCAAAGAAAATAAAATACAGGGTCTAAATAAAAATATGGGGATATGGAGGAAAAATCAATAAGTACTTAAATTATTTAAAGAAAAGCTACTACCGAGTGTCTTACTGTCATACATCATACCCTGGATCTGAAAGCAGACAGGTGAATTGTCTCCAGCCTGCATTGGTTTGGACACTCTCTCCAGCACGCTCATTAGCAGCTCCAAGTCTAGGCTCCCTGTTAGTAGAAAGGCAGGGATCACAGCAGGGAAGTTTTATCTCAGGCTTCTCACATTCCTGCTCTATCTTAGCAAAGCTTTACAAAGCCTTTTCTGGCAGCTCATTAGTAGGTGCACTGATGCATAAGAGACAGTCATTAGAAGTGTTTTTCAACATTGGCTTTTGATCAGGTGACTAGTAGCATTGTGAAGACATTTACTTACATTGTTTTCCATAAGAGATTCTGTTGCTATATTGAGAATGACATACATAAAAAATGTTGAAAACTAGCTTGACCTTTCTATGACAAAAGGAGAGAAGAAAGAGAAGCTCCATCAGGTCTCTGAATCTTGCCTTTATACTGTCAACTATGACGTAATATATGCGTGGACTCTCCTCTCAGCAAGTGCTCTCTTTGAACTCTAATATTCTAAGCCAAGTTCAAATCTACAATTTGATTTTGGGTTATGACAAGGGACATGAGAATGAGCGAATACAAACAAAATACCATAAGCTGTATAGTCTTCATAAAGACTAGATTTTGTTTTCAATGTAAAAGCTGACTTTTCCAAATAAGGACCAAATTCGTCATACATAACATTGTACAGAATTGTAAAAATCCAAAGACCAAAGTTGATTGCTGATTAATCTCTAAAAAGAACTTCTATTGTAAAAATTGGTTAAGGCTGCAAAGGTATTTTTCTTAGAATAAAGAGAAAGCATACTAGTCAAATGAACAACTCATAATAAAAGACTGATTTTGTTATCCCTTCATGAGTATTGTAAAGCAGGGTTTTATGGTTAACTGTTATCTTCCTAATGAATTACCTAGTTATTGATAACTAATTTTGACTACCAGTATTCTCTGCCCTTCTCCCCAACACATCAATTTTGTCAAGCCTTAGTTTGATGAGAATTTTTATTTCATCAGTTCCCAGAGCACACAAATTTCTACGGGTTCCTTATGAACAGAAAGCAATCATGTTGCACACATAGGCTGACAGAGAACTCAAAAGGATGGGAGCTTTTTTTTTTGTCAAACTTTACTGAAACAAAGTGCATCAGCTTAATCAGGTCTGTTCTTGGCTATGTAAGAACATGACATGCCAATTACATAAACTTTCAACTAAGTGAAGACTCCTGCTGACTAATTCAGTGTTGATTGTTTTCCGCTACTTGGCTTTGAGTGCTTGTTAAGACTTGAGAGAGGGGGAAAAAAAAGAAAAAAAGAAAGAAGGAATGGAGAGGGGGGTAAAAATTGTAGGAATTCTCTCCTTCCGTCAAACACTCTTATGATTGCTAGCAATTAGTTAAGCTTCTTGGCGGTAAAATGACAAGATGAAACTTGACCAAATACAATGTGTGGAGCTCACAGGCATCTGCCCCAGCTGAAAGACATTACAATGTTTGTTAACCTTATGGGTCATTCCTGATTCACTTCTGCAGACAGAAAACAAGATTTATATAACACAGATCAATACTGCCCTAAGACTTTCGCCATTGAGGATGCTAGATTGAGGCACTTCTCTTTATCAGTTTACCATGACACTAATGTATTTTGCCTGTTTTGCCTGGGCAGTGATGAATCTGTTGGCAAGAGAAAACAAATAAGTTTTGTTGTTGAGAGACATGTTGTCCATGATTTGTCTCAGCAGACATGCCAACTTGCTGGCCAATTCATTTCCTATTTAATTTAAGTGGCATATCTGTCTTCCCCTTTCAGGTATGTCTTTTGTCTACCGCACAAGCACACTGGCAGTGCTAGGAGAGTTCACACTAGATCTCTGCAAGTAGATTGGCACAGCCAAGAACCTACTCTGCTGTAATTTCCAGGAGATTCTCTTTGAAATACATAGCCACACTACTGAAACTAGTGTGTAGTATGAAAGTTCATTTAGAAAACATATTACCAGCATTCTACAAAATTGTTCATACACTTGACATTACTTTCAAATTATAAGTACATAGCCAATATCCTTTTTTAAAAAAACTCAGAGCTTACTTTCCAAAATGCAGAACTGTTTTGTTTACACCAGTGGACTAAGAAAGTGATATTTAATGCTTAACTCTGAATAATATAATATGAAAATATTTAATGATGTGCTACTAGAAGCATCTTCTTCATTTCATCATTTTCTCTATTAATGTTACTCACTTTTGAGATATTGAATAGTCTGTAGGAGATCGACAACACTTAAAATGATTCATTTTAAACGTAATGCTTATCAACCATATTTCTAAATGAATCATCTTTTAAAAGAAGGCATGTACTCTATCTGCAGGTACTCATGACACCTAACTAAATATAAATAGAAAAGCCAAGGGAAAAAATGGCTTTACATTTCAAATCATGACAAAATTGATGTGCTAGGAATATGTGTCAAGCACTAAAACTATAACACAGGAATTCCTCACACTCTGACAGGCCTTAAGCAATGGAACAGTTAACATGGTATGGCATAGACCACAAATGTGCCGGCTAAATCTCTGTGTCAGAACACATTAATTATAGCAGTCAGTTTACCTTCCTCCTTCATAACATTTTTGATTAAAATTTCACACATTACAATGATATGTGTCTTTTCTACAAGCTGTGAAATTTACTCAACCATCAATGGTTTTGAATTTTATTTGTAAGAAGCTGAGAGTACATAAAAAAAGTTGACTTATGATGCCTGAATAGTGAAATGAAACACAGTTCCTTTTGGGTAGACTTCAAATTTTATACCACCAGTGATGTCACAGAGCAAAACATTCATTAGCAATACTGTACCTCCAAAAGCAATAACTTCTCTCTTAATATGTTCTCTTAAAATTTATAACTCCAAGGGTTAATTAAGTTGTAGATTATCATTTGAAAGGTATCGCCAATGTAATGAATCCCTGAAGATGAAAAATAAACAATAAAAGATAATCAAAACATTTATCTATTTAATGGATTTATGTAGTTGTATTGTAGAAGTTATTTAACAAATGTGTAGATATTAATAAAATAATGCAATGATACTTGTGAACACGTTCAAATAATTACCTAAATTGAAATGAAATCTTCATGTTAAATTTTATAGTGGAAGAAGTTTATAAATCTATGTGTTTGAAGTACAATTGCTTTTAAGGATGAAGCACTATGATTTTAAGTTCTATACTGGGCTTATTGGTAATGTAACATGAAACTATTCTTCACATAAGAGTCAAGGATTTAATAAAATAACCTAGACATTTCTTTGACAGTCCTTTATTTATTGAGCCAAATTTTCATCAGTTGCATTCTGGAATTACTCTTCTTGAAGGGTCCTTTTTTGTTTGTTTTTCAGATCCTTGGGCTTGAATTCAGCACCTGGGTACTGTCCCTGAGCTTCTTATTTCAAGGCTAGCACTCTGCCACTTTAGCCACAGCTCCACTTACAGCTTTTTTTGGTGATTACTTGGAAATAAAATTTTAATGGACTTTCCTACCTGGGCTGACTTTGAACCACAATTTTCAGTAGGCAGCTTCCTGAGTAGCTAGGTCTGAGCCACAGACACCCAACTTGAAAGGTGATTTTAACAGCTATTTAGATATGTAAAATATGAGTGTCTATGTCTGTTTTGTCATCTTCACCTTTTAGACACTTATATGAATTTCAGATTCATTGGAACAGCTAACTCCTATCACTATATTTTAACTTAAGTGACATTTCTCTTATTAAAACAAATTTGCAATTAATTTATACAGTCATTTGTTATATGCCACGTATGTTATACTATAAAATAACATTTTACATTTTATATTGTGTTTAAAAGTCATGTGGATTTGAATGCTAATAGATATTCTTAGTCCAACTTTTATATTGTTAGTATTACTAATCTTCTTATCATAGAGAGAATACACTTAATAAAGGAACTAATTTGAACCTAATCAATTTATTTCAATTTTTAACAAGTTTCATACAATCCAATAACTTCCAAGTTATAATATTCAAATATTAATGGGTGCAAATTCTGAGTTACAGTAGTCACATTAGCAAAAAATGAAGTTTTGGTTAAATTATAGGCCAGGCACTAAAGATTTTCTGAATGGTTAATATCTGTTAGCATACATCAATATTTGAAAATGAATTTTGAGAAGTAAAACTAGTCAATTTCTGTAACACATTGTTATTTATATAATTTCTAAGATTGACAACCAGTAGTAGCATTCTCCTACTGTATTAAGAATGAAAAATTTTAGACTTCTTTCTCTTCAAGTAACTACCCAGATCTCTCGTAGAAATCCTCTTGTTTTGGATATGAGGCATTCAAGTGTTAACCTAACTCCAAAGAGGTCTTATATTGTGACTAACTAACACATATTGCAATTAACACAATTTTTAATTTTTTTTTCTTGTTTTTAGTCAAGATTCTTTGCTAGTGATTGTTTCTCATTGATTGACTGGAGAGAAAAAAGTATGTGGTCTCTATCTACTTCCCCAAGAATTGTCTAAATCAAACTCATTTTTCCATTTTCTACAAAATGTTTTCCAAATTGTTTTAGTTCTTTTTTTTTAACTTTGTTTTGTTTGTTTCCTTAAATTTCCCCAAGTTTAACTCAAGGTAATAATTAAAGTATTGATTAATTATTGATTCAGTTATTGGTTAATAATTGATTGATGATTATCAAATGTTGAGTAAGTTCAGTACCACAGGGGATAAGCATCAAATTTGTCATGGAAATGCTACATTAATCATATCAACAAGTAGTAAAACACAATTGTAATTACAATTAACTTACCATTGCCCCCAACTTGTATGCATTTTCCAAATATAAAAGGAAATTACTTATTTAGGAGCCAGTGTTGACCAATAATGATAAATAACATCATAAACAGGTCACCCAAAAATTTTGGACATGCAAACAAGGAAGATTATTTAAAAAAAAAAGTCATTTCCTTTCCCAGGACAATTATTGTATAATTGGCTATCACTGATTTGTGATGCAATGGAGAAGTTGTACATCACAAAGCCTTACCTTGTAGAGATAGCACTAGAATGTATCACTCCTCATTCTAATTCATCATGCCAAGATTATTTGACAGAGACATATCTTCTCCCAATGGTACTTAAAACTTTACTATCCTGCATCTCATCGAGTTATGAATGATCTGATTTCCCAAATCCTGCTCAAAGAAATCCTATTCAAAGGATGCTGCTTCCTGTTTGTCTAATATCTGAAGCCCACATACCTCAGATTCCCATTATTAGATGATTTAAGAACGAAAAGATCCTGGCTCTGGTGGCTCACACCTGTAATCCAAGCTACTAAGGAGGCTGAAATCTGAGGATCACAGTTCAAAGCCAGCCCGGGAAGGAAAGTCCACGAGACTCTTACCTCCAATAAACCACCCGAAAACCAAAAGTGGTGCTGGGACTCATGTGGTAGAGCGCTAGCCTTGAGCTGAAGACAGCACCCAGGCCCAGAGTTCAAGCCCCAGGACTGACAAAAAAAAAAAAAGAACAAAGAGAAACATTTCCGTCCAATAAAATTTCAGGTAATATGACTGTTTTTTTTTTTTTTATTAAATTGAGATAATTCTCAATTCATCCAAAGATTACAGTATTGTTTAAAATCTATTGTGAATCAGAATCACCTATGGGATTTAAAACACACATTTTAAAATCCTTCTGATTCACTAGGCTGAGTATAAGACTCAATAATTTCCTTGTTTAATAACCTCTCAGGTAATGCTAATGCTTTTGGCTTAAATATAATATATCAAATATAATTATGCCTAAAGAGCCATATTCTAGGAGGAAAAGGAAACTATCTGAGATCTTTTGAATACTAACAAAAATGTTCAGATGAAGTAAGTTGATGAAGGAGCATGCAAATTTACTTTATTTTTATTTTTATTTTTTCACAAGTCCTGGGGCTTGAATTTTGGGCCTGCACACTCTTCCTGGGCTCCTTTTGCTCAACTATAATGCCTTACCACTTTGAGCCATAGTACCACTTCCGGTTTTCTGGTAGTTTATTGGAGAGAAGAATCTCAGGGACTCTCCTGCCTGAGTAGGCTTTGAACTTCCATCCTCCTGAGTAGCTAAGATTACAGGTGTGAGCCACAGGCACCCCGCTTTAGTGTTTTTATGTTTTTTTGTGGGTTTTTTTCTTGGATATTTTAAAATTATCTTTAAATAGTTGTACAAATGAATTGAAATTGCCATTCTGACCCACCTCTCCCAACTCATAATTTCCCTCAATTTTCTTAGTTTTGAGTTTATATATTGAATTCATTTGTCATTTAACAACAGTTTATATATACAATGCGTATTGATCTATGTCATCCCTTCAATATCTTTGTCCTTCTTCAATCCAACCCTTACCTTATTTTTCTCAATTCTGTAGTATATACAATGAATTTTGACTCTGTTATACCCCATTCCTCTTTCATTTGTTTACCACTCTCCCCTTGTCCCCATCCCCTCTTGCAAGTACGCATTTCCTGGTACTTATTTTGTTGGGCTTCGACTTAGTCTTAGTATTATATTATTTGAGCTCTTTATAAAGTCTATACTGCTTCAGTTAAATCATTTGTAACTGCTTGCATAGTACCCAGTGTTTACTTATAGCTTATAGGTAAATTCTAGCTACCACAAATAAAGGAAATCTTCCAACTAGTGACTTGGAAAATAATTTGACCTGTAGGAGCACAGAATTTGTCTTTCTTGAAGATACATTTTATAGAAAATAGTCAGTATAGATGAGAATCTGGTTTTCTTCAGCATTATTTTCCACTTTAGTTGTCTCTCTCTGTTCAGTTCTATGTTATTCTTCTCTTCATGAATATCACATAAGAAAATGCCATACAAAAGTGTGTGTGTGTGTGTGTGTGTGTGTGTGTGTGTGTGTGTGTGTGCTATTTATGAAAACTTGAAAAGTCATTGGAATTTTCACATAGTTTAGTTGTTAAAACATGACCACAGCCAGGTGCTGGTGGCTCACACCTGTAATCCTAGCTACTCAGGATACTGAGATCTGAGGAACGCGGTTCAAGGGCAGCCCAGGCAAGAGAGTCCAATAAACCACCAGAAGACTGGAAGTGTCTCTGTGGCTCAAGTGGTAGAGCTCTAGCTTTGAGCTGAAGAGCTGAGGGACAGCTCCCAGGCCCAGAGTTCAAGCCCCATGACTGAAAAAAAAATAAAGAAGCAAAGTCTCACTCTAAAATCCACCATGTACTTATTAATTGTTCAAACAAAGATATTCTGTTTTATCAGCTTTGTACTCTATCGCATGCATCCTTGTTTTTAACTATAAAAATATTTTTAATATTTCTTCAATACTCTAATAATACTAGTTTTGAAGATTAGCAATAGTTCTCCCCTGCCAATTTTTGCATCAAAAATGACCAAGCAGCTCCAACTCTGGAATTTTAAACAAAATCTAATTAAGCCAACAAAGTTCACTGGAAGGGGTTAGGCTGTTTTCCTGAATGCACATTCCTCTGCTCCTTTGCCTGGAAGCTCTCTGCCTCATTTTCAGCTGACTTTTTCTCCTTGCTGGCCCTTGATCACTCTTAATGATCCCCAGCTGTATCAGTTCCCTGCCTGTTTTAACCCCAATTGTCCTGGCCTCACATCTCTGCAGCATCTGGATGACAAATGAAGCCTAGCTGGCCACTACCTTCTTAATGGAGTCCCAGATAATGGGTGGTTATAGAAATTTAAATTGTTTCTTTTGTTCCTTTGTATGTGCTAACAAAACTGATAATTTGTGCACTTAAAAAATCAGGAATGAAAGATAATAATGCTGACTGCCTTTTGATCAGGACACTATAATATCTTGATTCTCCACCCTTCTCACCCACTTCATTATTTAAAGGTGTTTACAAACCTAGCAGCATAGAACACTGTCTATGACTGAAAGGTTATATACATCTGGTCAGAACTGACCACAGTTATGTAACCTCACCTCATCCTAGATAACCTGCTATTTCCGAAACTGATCTTTCCTTAGGATACTTATTCATAAAATTCCTCGACTATGTTAATAATAGCCCACATTTATATGATAAAATTTAAAAAATCAAGCCTTGGAGAAAATATTGGCAGATATGTACTCTTGTCATTCTTGGCTATCTGATCATTAGCAGGAATGAATCATCACTATCCATCCTATAAGCAAATATGGTGAACAAACACAAACTCAGCTGAAGACTAGAGATTACATACTGTCAAGAAAGCATGAATAAATAAATAGTCAATGCGGAGATACAACTTAAAGTTATATATTTAATGTCAATCAAATGCCTAACTGTTTAAATTATTAGTTTATACTTCCACTGACACACAATCTTTACTATAGGTTCTTATTAGGAATTGGTGTTTATAAGCTCCAATTATTTTTCTTAAAACAACCACAGAAAGGATACATAGGTATCCATTGTGACTCTCCCTAGCTCCTGGGATGATTCTGATTTGCCTCCAGCCTCATAAACAATGTAATCATCAGCTTCAAACCTTTATGATTCACATTAACCAAAATATTAAGCATTATCCTAGAGAAAGGAGAAATGATAGACTTCAAAAGAAAGTAAATCACCTATTTTTTGCTGAATTTTTACCAACATAGAAAAGGGTAATAAAATAAGTGAAACTTCACTTTAAACATTTAACCCACAGAAACTTTATTTTTCTCTAGAAACTGAGTAGAATTTGCAAAAGTAAAAATATGTTTGCTTATTAAATTCAAGTTTTACTCATGTTTTTGCTTTCGTTCTACACGTAACCACCTTTGTCATGTGTATATGTGCTTATATATGTGAATGTGTGAAGTGTATGTCTGTGCTGTGATATATTATGAAAGCTTAGGTGTATAGATAAGTACATTTAGTGCATGCATTATATATAATGCATCTAGTCATTAACATTGCATTTCAAAGTATATATGTTGCTATTCACTTTGAAAAATATTAAGGAATAATCACCTATGAACAAGTTTTTCACACACACATATACAATGATTTTATGATGCACTCCAAATTTGTTTTTGTTTCGTTCAGTTAGTAAAAACTATATATTGAATAATATTATTTAATGGTCATTGAATCATTTACTGCTTTTCCTCCAGAAACAAGATTTTATTTTGTATATGCAACACAAAAGTCAAGTTTACATTTCATATTTATGCCATGATATTCCCCTGAGAACCAAGCTAAACTCACCAAGAACAGAACTCAACTTAAGGTCTCCATATAACTGTGTATAATCTTATGCTTGTGATATAGCTATAGACTTCTCTATAAAAGCTTGTCCTGTCAACACTGATTTCTGTAACAAAGGAAGAATGAGAAAGGTTTCTGGTATGGCTCCTAGGATCAAGGTTGCTTTGCTCTTAGCCCCTGAGATTTTATACTTCTGCCCACTTACATCAGATGTAAGATGTAAAGCACTTTAGGACTCTGAAATGCAAAGAGCTATGTAAATGTAAGATTTATTCATTCACTCAGAGCTGATGAAGGCCAGTGTATGAACTTGACTTGTAGAAAGGATTTTTTTTTTCTTTTTCATGAAATGGTTCAGAGTGCTCTTCATTCGGGTCTACTGGGTAAAATGTGTCCAAAGCAAATACCCAAAAGGCCTTTCTTCTACAAGTTCACCACCTGAATTATCCTCTCTTTGTGAAGGATTAATTTTCTAAATGCCTATGAATTTCAAACTAGAAATTGCATTGTACAGATTAATAAGGAGTTTAGCTGTAGGGCAATCGGTTGTACTTTTTCTAATCAAGCTCAATATACCAAAAGTACTCTTTTAAGATTATAATAGTTCACCAAATGTATTCAAAGTCACATGAGTATGCCATCAAACGAATAGCTTTATCAGGCAGGGGGAAGGGGGGAAACCAGTTCCTGAATTAATACACTCTGAGGTTCTCATTACCAAGAAAGAGTGTGTGAAAGGAGCATGTGATAAATGAGAACCAGCAGTATCTTTCCTAAAAGCATAAGTAAATTTAAATGGTACTCCTCCTCTGAATGAATACACAAGTGCCAGGGAGTTCCCCTGGGAGATTATCTTCACTTTTGCCTTAAAATCTTTTCTGACATAACAGTCTTTTAACAATTTTCTCAGAAAAGGATTAGCAGGTTTCTAGTATTGCCCCTCTTCATATTTCTTCCACATTTTATTTCCCTTTCTTTTGTTTTTGTCCTTCATTTATATTCCCTTTTACAAACTCAGATGCAAAGAACAGTCTCTCATTTCCTGACACATTATCATCTTCTGTCTCTTCATGTTGAACTCCATTTTGCTTAGTTTTGTTTGTTCATTGTTCCCATCTTTCTTTTCCTTTCTTCTTTGGAATAGGCATGCACTCCAATATGAAAGTAATCTTGTTTGATAAGGGAAGAATCCTTTTTTTTTTTTTTTGAATTGTGAAGCCAGTGCCTCTTACACCTATAATTCTAAGTACTCTGTAGGATGGATGAGGAGGATTGTGGTTCCGCATCTGCTGAAGTAGAAAAACCCAAGAGTCTTTATCTCAATAAAAGGAGCTGGGTGTGGTGTCCCATACCTGTCATTCCAGGTATGGAATGATCTGGAAAGCCTAAACTAGTTGGATTGCCATCTACCTGAGCAAAAAGTATGACCCTATCTCAAAACTAATAAATTTTAAAGGGGCTGTAGACATGGACTTATGGCAGAACACTTGCCTGGTAACCAAGAAATGCTGAGTTCAAATTCCAATACTCCCTACCCACAAAGAAAATTGCTTTGGATATAATGTGAGTTTTGTACGTATGTACATATTCTTGGATTCGGAGTTTTGTGTGCCTGCTCTTTTTTCACTCAGCCCTAAATTTTATTTTGCTCTTTCTCTTTTTATTAATAACATTTTAATTTATTTTAAAGGTCATGTACAGAGGAGTTGCATAAGTAAGGTAATGAGTATATTTATTGTCTTTTTCTTATACTTTTGCTTTCCCCCAAAATCCCCTCCCCCCAAAGTTGTAAAGTTCATTTCCAACATAGTGTCTTGTGAGTATCACTCTTGCATTGGTTCACCCTTCATCCTTCCTCTCACCATTTGTCATTCCCCTTCCCCTCCACAAATCAAATAGACATATATACAAGACACAAGGTACCAAAATAAAAAACAGTAACACCAGGGGATAAACAAAAGGAAAATAAACGTAAGAAAAAAAAGGAAATAACAAAATGCTGAAACAAGGATACAGGTTGACCGATTGTAACAGTGAGACATACAAGACACTATGTAGAAAGTGAACTTTACATCTTGGGGGGGGAGCTGGGAGAGGGGAGTTGGGGAGACAGGGAGGGAAGGGATGGTAGGGGAAAAACAAATGAGGAGGTAACAATGCTCTAGAGGAAATGTACTCATTACCTTACACACATAACTGTAACCTCTCTGTATACTATTTTTACAATTAAAAAAAAATTGCCTGTCAATAAAAAAAGAAAAAAAGAAAGAACTGCACACAATACATTAAAAAAAAACACTTGTTTCCATACCATTCTCTTTGTACTTTAGTCCATTATTATTATTTAGTCCATTATTGAATAAACATGTGAATGCACATGTTTATTCACACATCTGCCTTGTGAGGTACCCTTCAACTGCTTTCTTCCCTTACTGTTGATAGAAGCAGAATTGTATATGTACTTATGAACTTAAGCAAAAATTTGTTTGGAGTAAGTATGCACAGGTTGAATTGTGGAATTGCGTGGTCATATGGTGGAGATATTTACATAAAATATTTCACATGTAATAACATGTGAAATATAGCATATTACCTAACATAGAGTATTGAAACTGAGTTCTTTTTCCTTTATTAGTAACAATGGTCAACCTATATATTTTCTTATTTACTTCCTATCCTTTTATTCAAAAAATACAGACGTTCTATTTAATTTTGGTGGGAAAAAAACATTTGTTACTCTTTAATCATAATAGTGTGTTGAACATATGCATGGAAGTCTTGGGTAGTCTTACTTTCAGGCTATTTACAATTTTTTTCTTTTATTTTATTCATTATAATTTAAGCCTGCTTCTTGTCCAAGTTTTGGAGCATAGAGCCTTCTATTCTAACATTAACCAAAGGTTAACAATTGAAGAGCAAATATTTGTAGGCAAATAATATGTTTGGTAAAAAGTAAAATCAGATGTAGAGGTTAGTAATCCAAAACTCCAAAAAGTATTTTCCTTTCTATTTTTGGTCACTTTTCCATTTTCTTTAAAATAAATATATCTAAAATATTGTGTTACCTTAGATTGTGACTTCAAGACTAAGAAGGATAAGATGGTGCTACCCAGTACCTTAAGTAAGTAGCAGAAAGAATATTTTCTTTTTAGCCCTTACAGTTTCTTCCAAAATATGTGAGAATTTCCTAGCTCTACAGAGCTCATAATTCTTGGAGAAATTTTGCGTTAATAATGGCATTAAAAAAAAAAATCCCTCCAAATACTTTGGCCAGGGAGGCGAGGGCGAGAGTGGGAGAGAGATGGGAAGGGATGGGAAGGGATGGGAAGGGGAAACAAAGGAGGAGGCAACAATGCTTGATAAGAAATGTACTCATTATCTTGCCCGTGTTAATTGTAACCCTTCTGTATGGTATTTTTACAATAAAAAAAAAAAATCCCTCCAGATCCTAATTAAAAACAAGAAGAATCTGAGTTCATAACATTGACACTGATGGCTAGATTCATTCTTTTAGTACTGCAGCAATGAGAAAGTGTAATCCTTAAGTCTTTCCATCCTGAAAACACTAAGAATCTCATCATCACCCTCCTCTAAGGAATGGAGGAAAGTGTGGACACTTGGAACAAATTATTTTCTTTTATCCTTCCAAATTTCATCATGTGGGCCTCACTTTGAACAAATAATATAAGAGCAAGTTACCATTACCCCTTGAATACAACAAAACAAAAAAATCCACATAGTAGTGAATGTATGACCTTTGATTAATTGCTATGTATTTTCATCAATTGCACAAACAGCCATAGACCTATAAGGAAATGTGTCCTGCTGAATGTCAGTGCCATGTCACAGTCAGAAGTCCACTGTAGAAATTAGCCAGACAACTTGAACACCAATGAGCATGAAAGCGAGAGAGCAATACAAGTAATTAGGCTCTGATCATTCTCAAAGTTCTCAGTTCTTGAATGTGGCAGTGACTAAGAGCAGATTCACATCTTAGAACATATTTCATGATTTGATAGTCTCTTTCTATTTTGATTGCTTATTTATTCTGCGGTCAATGATTTCATAAATCACAATTGAAAACTCAGCAAGAAACAATGAATTTTATTAATCAATATATGAAAACTACCCATTAGTAGATTTTTTAAAAATTTACAGTTTGTAAAGTACTTCAGAAACTACAAAGAAACAATGTAAAAGTATGACTTGGTAATATCTTGCATATGGTATGATTAGTATATAATTTTGATGTAAACATATCCATTAAGACATAAAATGTTACTGCTGTAAAAGATGTCTCTTCTTATAAAGGAAATTAAACAAAAAAGACTTCCCTTCTTATAAAGATAATTGAACATTAATGTGAAACACAATAAAATTACATATTTTTAAAACTAATGTTAAGTAATATCAAAATATCTCTAGTAGAAAATAATATTATAATCTATGAGAATAACTTTACCTTCAATAAATATTAGGTGATTACAACAACTTAGAAGACAAGTTATTTGAAGATCAAGATATACTATAGCATATGCTTTTCAAGTTTCCAAGTTACCATTGGCATTATGGTATTTTTTATAACTTTAATAAGAAATGACAATTTTTAGGTTTGGTAGTTCTTTCAATATATCAGTATCATCATTAATGGGAAGGTATAGGAAATGAACAATTATAACCATACCAAGGTGAATCAGATTATAGTATATTATAAACACTAATGTAAGACAAAAACAAATCAAATACTGAGGGTTTCTGATGAATTCTAACCATGCAAAGATAAAATCTTAATAGACTATCTTATATAACCATTAAGGTAAGACCAGAGAAGTCAAATACTTTAAATTTCATAGTTTAATATAATATTTTGGTTTTTGAGTTTGTTGGCTGTTGATTATTTTCTGTTTCAATAAGCATAAAAATATTTCTTTTATATGTATTTTCTTTAAAACAACTATACACAACCAGATACCAGTCCGTGAAAGTGTGCGGATAAATTAATATTGATTGTAATTAACATTTTAATGTATTCCAATCCAGATAGAAACTCAGGAGACTTTTAGATATTTAAACTGTGTTGTGACAAACATACGGATAACTGGGTATTGAGATTTGATTGATCTATTATTCAATTATTTAAAAAGTTTCAATTTGTGGATTTTATAAGCTTTTATAGAATCTGTCATCTCACTACTAAAGTCACAGTATTCATTCACACATTAGAATTTTTTAAAGTTGATAACTGTGAAATTTCTATTATTTTATTTATATGAACATATCTGATTAGTTTGCATTGAGAGAAGTATGTATGAAAATTAATGTTAATCTGTATAAACACATGTGAAGGTGAAAAAAATAAGAGTAGAGAATTTTCAAAGAGGGTTATTTTGCAGTATATTTAGTACTATTCTCTTGCAAATGCTTTAATTTTGTTTGTTGCTTTTGAGGTTTGAGGCAAGAAAGATCATAAAATTGAGGTGTGAAAATTCAAATAGCAGTTAATTAGCTTAGTTAGACTGTTAACATGAACATAATGGACTCTCTGCATTTCCTCTTTTCCATTCTCTGACTTTGGCAATTATGCACCAGCACTTCTTGAACACGTTATTGTACACAATTTCAGCAAATGAAATGCTTGCACATATAACATAATTAATCCAGTTTATTGAAATTATTTACTCATCTTAACTTCAATCCAGCTATGATGACCATCATTGAGCTCATTCATACAGCATCTTTGATGCTCCACAATTGGTTGTAGAGAAAAGATTATTTATGGAACAATTCATAATTTAGAAAGACTAACTTTATCAAAGACTGATTCTATTTATTGATTTTTACTAGTATGTCCCTGGAAAGTGATCCACAGTTGGTTCTTGAACTTTTTTCTTGAAAAAGAAAATGCTTTGTGACGTATTATGATTCACCCTTTCTTTTCTTCTAATTTAACCAACTGTAGAGGAAAATAAACAGGAAAATAATGTACATCTTAAATGGATTTAGAATGGGGTTTTTAAGAGGTAATTTCTTTTTCTTCTTATTGTGGAAATGATTTCAGAACTTTACTAGTTCCCCAAAGGGACTCTTTTTTTGTTATTTTTGAAATAGTAGCTATTGATTTTTTAAATGTATTTTATTGTAAAGATAATGTACAGAGGGGTTACAGTTACATGAGTGAGGTAATAAGTACATTTCTTGTCAAGCATTGTTACCCCCTCCTTAGTTTTTCTCTTACTATTCCAAAGGGACTCTTTTATCCTAAGAATAAGTCAACTTTAACTTTTTCTTTGTGTTTTTGAATTATACTTCCTTTTCAAGCCAGTTTGTAACCAAAGGGCTTCCCAAGTTCACATTATTATTATTATTATTATTATTATTATTATTATTATTATTATTATACCACATCTAGTTTCTTTTCTTTTCTTTTTTTATTATTGTGAAAATATCATACAGAGGGGTTACAATTACATGGGCAAGATAGTGAGTACATTTCTTATCAAGCATTGTAGCCTCCTCCTTTGTTTCCCCATACTATCCCTTCTCCTCTCCACCCCCCACACCCCCCTACCAAACCCCCCCCACCCCGCCAAAGTTGTAAAGTTCATTTTTTGACATAACATTTTGTACATCTCATTGTTGTAATGGGTCCACCTGTAACCCTATTTAAATAGCTTGCTTTTTTCCTTCCCCTCCACAAATTATATCAACCTCAAATACAGTGAAAGCAGGGCTTATACCCTGGGGGAGGTACATACAAAGCAACAAAGAAATCATCTTATAACTATGGGTGAGTATGTAACAGAGTTTAATTTATGGGAGCTATAGACTTCAGAAACTTTCAAGTTTGACATACTTAATTCATGCAATATTTTTTAACATATTATCTAAATCTTAGTATTTCATTTTGGAAAAATAGAAATCATCCAAAGTATTTCTCATGCTATATATGAAAAAAATCAGTGTAATTAGGAAAATTAAACACGGCATTAAGGATAAAAATATAATAATCTTGTCATCACTACTACCATCACTCAACCTTAAAAGCTGCATGCTAGCCTCTGTTTTGCATATTAATTGCAACAAGAAACAAGAAATAATAGAAGAAACCTATGACCCGCAGAAAGACCTCTGAATAGTCCTAAAGGAAGAAATATACCTGGCCATCCACTTAAAGAGCAGTCACTACCTTATTGCAGTATCAATTTTTCATAACTTGAATCCTTATGATATCTTAAGAATATTTCAAAGACACACAACCAAATCTAACCTATTACATTTAACTTTAATTCCTCAGCATACGAATGCAAATGGACAAAATTATCAGGAGAGGATTTAAATAGGAGCCAGACATAAAGCAAGCAATAGTAGAAAAAACAATGTGAAGAAGTAATTATAGCACTTGCGTACTTACCAAGTTACATGAAGAGTATGGGAAATGCTAGAGATGACTCAGGCTTCCTCCTGCTCTTTCCCTTGACCATTTGCTACCAAATGCTTAAATCAACACTGAACAAATTAAAGGTTTGCTTGGTAATTTACAATCTCATTTCCACTGAATTTTAAGGATGTCTCTAAATTTTACTTAGTACAAGATGTATTTGGAGTCACAATGTTAATTCCTGGTGGAGATGTCCCTGAGGTAAGACTGAAATTCAAGAGAGATTGTACAACTACCTCAGTTATAAGGAAATACATGCAACAAGACATGCAGTAAAACACAGTGCAGAAGTTCACTATCTCTTCAGCAGCTGTTCATTGTGCATTTCAAGGCTTCTCTTAATTTTATACCAATAACTAATATATTATCAAACTTTTACAAAAGCAGCTTTATTTTAAGAAAAACATCTGTCCCTAAGTATTTGAGTTACAGGAAAACCTTTGTTCATACTCATGTTCTCAAAAGCCAGGAAAGACACAATTTGGAAAAGTGTTGATAGTGACAAATTCAGTTATCTCGAAGACATATACAGGCTGCCCAGGTCTTACAATCTATTACCACATAGCATAATGCTGTCTACATTGACTGGGCCAGAAATACTTCATTTCACTAGATCACAATCTTATAAGACAGCCTTGTCATTTTAATTTGTCACTCTTTGTCTCCTATATCTCATTGAAGTCTCATCTCTTCAGCCAAGTGCCATAGGCTACTTCTCTCAGAAAAAAAAAATCCTATCACACTGAATAGAAAAAGGAAAGTCACTAAGAGAAAGTTTGTGTATAAAGACACTAGTAGAGATTCCATTCCCACAGGCATAGCAGGTGGTATAAATACAATCTAAACTGAGACAGAAAAAATGAATTGTTGCTTCTATTCCCTGTCTCCAATGTCTCTGGGAATGTTATATCTACTTCTTCTACAGAGCTATTGATTTGGCATCCTTTATCATCCACAGAGAGAAAGGAGAGGGGAAAAGAAATAGAGTATAGAAGGACTCTTGTCTGATATGTGGTCTAATCCTCAAAGAAATACAACAATTTTGAATTAATAAGGACTGAAAAGCATTCCTTGTACAAGTATGAGGCCTTTTTATTTTGTGTTTTGGTCTCTTTTTTAACTTTAAGCAGTGGCATCATTGTATCAGCAAAGTATAAATAACTTTCTGTAGTGCATTCCTTTTCAAATATATTTCAAATATATTTAAGGATTAATTAATCTATATTTTTTTATTTATACTTCCTTGCTTTCTCTCTCTTTGGTTTGGATGCCAACTGAGATTTCTGTAACTCTACAACACCCATTTCTTTCTTTACATCTCTTTACATTTCACCATTGGAGAAATGGAGATAAAGTGAGCTGTATGTTTTCTAAATTCTCTCTCTCTCCCTTTCTCTCTCTCTCCCTCTCTCTCTCTCTATATATATTCATTTCATTTCTAAAGCTGCTTAAACCTATTAGAATACAATTTACTTTAAGACAATAGTTTATTTCATAATGCTATTTACCATTTCTTCCTTTACCAGGTGTGATGACAGAATTAATTTTTCTTCTTCTGTCCCAAAAGGATTTCTTTTGCCCCTCTTCCTCTATGTGATTCAGCAAATCAAGACTTGCACCATTCGTATAATATAAGAATTTGGCAAGTGCTGTTAAATCTGATTGACTTTCATTTTTTGGGGGGGGGGTCCGGTCGTGGGTCCTGAACTCTGGGCCTGGGCGCTGTCCCTCAGCTCTTCAGCTCAAGGCTAGTGCTCTACACTTGAGCCATAGCGCCACTTCCGGCTTTTTTCTTTTTGCTTATGTGGGGCTGAGGAATCGAACCAGGGCCTCAGGCATGCAAGGCAAGCGCTCTACTGTAGGGAGCCGAGGCGAGACTCCGCCCACTCCCTTGCAGTTTTGAGGATTACCACTCCAGACAGTGCTTGGCGGGACGCCTGGGCTGTGCGCGTGCGCGAGCAAGGTAGTGTCCCCAGCCAATCCCATGACACCTGGTGACGGTAAAAGGCAGGCGACCAACAATAGAAAAGACCCGTGTTCGAATTCCCTATATAAGCGGCTGTGTTTCGGGTGCACGCTCTCTCGCGCCCAAGCTCTCCTACAACTAAAAGGCTCTCCAATAAAGCGTGATCTGAGAAGACTCCTGGTGTGGTGGTCGTTTTTCCTCGCTGGTCGAGTAGGCGGTCACTACAACTGGTGGCGAAACCCGGGAACGAACCTGGGACGGGACCCGCGCGAGAGAGCGTGCACCCGAAACACAGCCGCTTATATAGGGAATTCGAACACGGGTCTTTTCTATTGTTGGTCGCCTGCCTTTTACCGTCACCAGGTGTCATGGGATTGGCTGGGGACACTACCTTGCTCGCGCACGCGCACAGCCCAGGCGTCCCGCCAAGCACCGTCTGGAGTGGTAATCCTCAAAACTGCAAGGGAGTGGGCGGAGTCTCGCCTCGGCTCCCTACAGTTCCCCCTTCTTTGTTTTATGGCAACAGGTAAGAGTAGAGGTTGGGCCTCTGTCTAAGACATTAATGAGAGGACCTTGCACTGGCCTTCGCCTGAGGGGCGCCTTCCCCAGTAAGAGAAAGTCTTTCCCTGGGGGACGCGGACTCAGCACTCTACCACTGAGCCACCTTCCCAGCCCCCTGATTGACTTTCTTTAAAACTAAAAATAACATTAAAATTAACAAAACTAATGAAAAAAATGAAAGGAAGACTAAAATTAAATTCTCTAGGTAATACCTTAGGATATTTCTTGTTCTTCTCTATAACTTACCAAGAAATTCTTGGAACTATAAAAGAGAATCAAGATCAATGTGATGTAAAATAACTTAATTTTTGTGTTCCTGTCCACTATATTTTCATGAAAACTGAAAACATAAATCATAACTTGAAAACTAGATTCAATATTAAAATCATATATTCATTGTTTAAATTACATATATAAAAAGAATTTATATTTTTTTAAATACATGATTTTAGAGGGTAAAGGCCACCTGTGTTTGACAAGTTTAGCTGACAATCAATGCAATGGAAAAGTCTTCTATGATGCCCTGTCCTAACTCCAAGAGTAAAAGAACGGAGGTGGATATCAAAGATCAGAAAACAAAAGTTTTTTTTTTAATTTAAATTTTATTTTAAAGGTGATGTACAGAAGGGTTACAGTTACTTAAGTAGGGTAATGAGTACATTTCTTCTTGAACAGTTTTACCCTCATCCTCATTTTCTCCCACTTTTTCCTTTCCAACCCCTCTCTCCCCAAGTTGTAAAGTTCATTTCCCACATAATGTCTAGTGAGTATCCCTGTTGAATTGGTTCATCCTTGGCCCACCGTTTCTCTGATTCCCCTACCCTCCACAAATCAGATAAACTTATATACAAAACAAAGGGTCCAGAAATAAAAATTTTAAAATGACAAAAGGGAATAAACCAATGGCAAAAAAGGAAGAACTGCAAAGTATACATCATAAAAACCTCTTGTTTCCATCTTGGAATTCATTTTGATAAACATCATTTTATATGGCCATATGCTCATAGCTATTGAGCCATTGTGATCCGGTAACACTTAAGACAGTCTCTTAGATTTCAGCATTTCCTCTTGTTGATATGGTCTCAGTCTTGCTCTGCTAGAACTGCAGCATTGATGAGGTCTTTTTCTAATTTAGAATTTTAGAATATGGAAAGAAAAAGTTCTATTATCACATTTTCTTACCCTTCAAGCATGTAACAAACAAAGTGAATAAATCACATATTTAACATACCTGTGCACAGGTGGGCAAGAAACAAATGTTTCCTGATAAAGATAGCTTTACATCTGCGTATTCACCTGTTCAAAGAGCTATAGGAGCAGCAGGAAAAACACAGTAAATGTTAGTTAACTACGATAGAATCAATGAGTTGTGGCCATTAAATAAAAATTGTTTTCTAATAATTTTTACTGTGAATATTATGGATTCATTATTATACAAGCATCACAAATATCAAGCTTTAGAATGTTTCTGTCTATAGGAAAAGTTTCCTGCAGCCGCTTAACAGACTCTGCTCTCACATCTGAGTCCTAGACAACCAAATGTGAATTCTCTCTATATATAAATATTCCTTTTCTACATATTTCAAAGATTGAAAATATATAACATACAGACATGTGCATCTAGTTCCTTTTACAGAGCATAATGATGTGCTTCTTTAGATTTTTTATAAATCTTTTTTTATAAATGTTTTATAATTTTTATAGATGTTTTATTTTTTTGGAGTTTTTATTTTATTGTAAAGATGCTGTACCAAGGGGTTACAGTTACATGAGTAAGGCAATGAGTACATTACTTGTCGATCATTGTTACCCCTATCCCTGTCCCACTATCCCTTCCCTACCACACCTTCCCCACTTCTTTCCTCCCTCCCCTCCATGGCCGATGTTGTAAAGTTCATTTCCAATATACTGTCCTGTGGGTATCCTTGTTGCAATGGGTCATTCCGTGCCCTTGTTTCAGCTTTTTGTTTTTCCCCTTCCCCTCCCCAGATTAGACATATATATGTATATGTATATGTATATATATAAAAGATGCAGGGAATCAAAATCAAGTACAGTGACAATGGGGGATATACCATAGGGGGAGAACATACAAAGGAAACAACAATAACAAAAACTAATAAAATCACATGGCACATTTAAAACAATAACAATAAAGATAGACCTCTTGTGTCCATATGTTGGGGTTCATTTTACTTAGCAGCATCTTATATGGTCATTTGTACATGGCTTTTGAGCTTTTCAGCTCATCTGACAAGATTATTCGATATGTATACTAATTATTGCAAATAAGGGAAACCAAGAAAATGTTATACACACACACACACACACACACACACACACACACACACACACACACACAATGCTTCCATCAGAAAGAACGACATTGCCCCATTTGTTAGGAAATGGAAAGACTTGGAAAAAACCATATTAAGTGAAGTAGCTCAGTCCCCAAAATATTTTATTAGCATAAATTTATTGCACGAAAGAGGCTTCTTTGTTATACTTGGAACATGTATTTATGTATAATTTTTTACATTTTTATTAGCACATATTATTTGTACAAATGCATTTCGTTATATTTCCATGTATGCATTCAATTGATTTGTTTTGTTTTGTTTTGTGGTACTAGGAATTAAACTTGGAGCTTCAAGAGGCAGGTGATCTACTTCTTGAGCCCCTGTCCCTTGCTTTTAATTTGTTTTTTGTTTCAGGGAAGTAGAGTGATTTTGTATTCATGTTTTAGGAACAGCTTCAGAAACAAAAAAGTTTGTTTTCAGTCGGAATTGCAATGAATTCAGAGATCCATTTGGGAACAATTATCTGGAAAATATTCTTACTTTTGATTTATCAGTGTAGTTCATCCCTGATTTCTTCAGGTCTCCCAAATTTCTGTCAGAAGCACTGTAATTTCTTGTACATAAGTGTTGGGTTCCTGTTATTAAGTTCAATCCTAAAAATTCTGTTCTGTTCCTGCTATGAACAGAAATGCTTTTTTCATATTCATAGCTTTCATTGTTATGATAGATAGATAGATAGATAGATAGATAGATCTATACTATGTATACAAAGATATATGTGTTCAGAAACCTAACGGTTCTCTACATAGCATATAACTTCTTTAATATTTGAATGCCTTAAAGCAATCCCAGGCAAACAATAAGTATTCCTGGAGGTATAACAATTCTAGACTTCAAACTTCTATGGGGCTACAGTAATGAAAACATGTTGGTACTGTCCTTGAATTTATTCCACATTTTTCTATTCATTGAGAGAGGAATATTTAAATTTTCAACTATAATTTTGAATTGGTTTATTTCTCCCTTAAGTTTTATCATTTTTGCTTTAGACATACAGAAGCCTGTTTGGTGAACTGACATTTAGAAATATTATGAACCTTTTGTTTTATTTAATCTCTGTCTATCCCAGATATTTTTCTTGCTCTAAAATTTACTGTATTACTTGATATTACAGCTATTCCTATTTACTTTGATTTCTATTGGTGTGCTATATCTTTCTCTTATGTTTTACTTATTTTTCCTTTTAGTTTTAAGGTAACTGTACATCATATTTTAAATGATATTATTTTTAGCCTACATAGTTTGGTTATATTTTATTTATTTATTTATTTTTATTATCTTTAAGTAGTTGTGTAAAAGAATTACCATTCAACAAAGCAGTTTATGAATACAATGTATCTTGATCAATGTCACCCCTTTAAATATTCTCACCCATCCCTCCTAATCCATTTTCCCTCACTTTCCTTAATTTTGTAGGATATGCATTGAATGTTTGTCTGCATTCTCCAAGCTTATATTCATTTATCTACCCACTATCTCCTTAACCCTACCTACCCCTTTCAAGTACCCACTTCCTGTTCATTTTGTTGACCTTTGATATCACCTCGCTAAGAAATACAGTTCTCCCTCTGCTTACCACATTTCAGTTAATATATTTGTATATACTTGCATTCTACACAAAGTACTTACTTATATATTCTAGCTTCCACATATGAAAGAAAACATGTAACCTTTGTCTCTCTATGACTCACTTCAGTTAATATAAATTTTCGAGATCCTTCCATTTCTTTTCAAAGATATTTTATTCAAGTCTGTGTTCTAATTCACATACTTTGTTCATTTATATTTAATGAAACTACATTACTGGTGCTATAAGCAAAGCTGAATAATAATAAATAAGCTAAAAGAGTATAGTACAGTCAACAGAAATAAGAAATATATGCACTTTATTCTGTTTTCTATTTCTCCTGTTATTCTATCATTTATCGATTTATTATTTCCTTTCTTTTTAGAGAAATTACTTTTTATTTAGGGTAGATGCTCTCATTATATAAAACTATTTTCAGTTCATTTCCATAGGAAATTGCTAGTACACATAAAATTCCGAGTTTACATTTTTTCTTTAAGACCTGAAAAATTTTGACAACTCCCTCAAAATTTTGTTTTTATACAGTTCTATTGGTATGATAATCATATTTCCATATAAGATAATATAAATAAAACAAGATAATTTATTTCCATATAAGAATTTATTTCCATGATTTATAATAATTTATTTCCATATAAGAATTGCTCTAGCTTCTTTCAAGATTTGTCTTCATCTTTACTTTGTGAAGATTGTTGAAGATATGTCTTGGTATTGGTTTTATTGAGTTTATCTGCTCAGTTCTTGAAACTAAAGATTTTTCCCATGTCATTTTTCAGCTGCTACCACTTAGAACACTTTTATCTACCCTTATTTTCACCCATCTTGGAATTGTGATGATAAAAACAAAGAACTCTGGTTATCTTCCCATGTTTTGCCAATATTTTTTTCAGTCAATTTTCTTTGTTGTTCAATTTGGGCAATTTTCTATTGTTTTGATGGTTAAGTTCACTGATTATTCCTAGTACTCACTGATTTTTGACCCTGAACTCATCCACTGAGTTTTTGTTTTAGCTTGCTTTCTAAAATTTCTAATATTCTTGTTTTTTAAAATCTGCACTAGGTTCTTTTTCCATGTTCTATTTAAGTTCTGATCTTTTTATGGTCTTGATGACACTTCTTAGTTTTCTTTATTAGTTTGAAATATGTTCATAATTCTTAATTAGGAGAATTTTTGGTTTTGCTAGCTGTCTTAAATTCATGGTCAGGTCATTCACGTAAGCAATTGTGTCATCTCAGTAATAGTAGAAATTAATACAATAATCTTTCCTTATTCACAATGGCACCATTATGGCTTTGTGATTAATCAGTAACTTTTAGTTTGTGAATTATTTCATAAGTTGCTGGACCTTAGTTAAATCTTGTGTGCTATTGGGCTTCCTTTGACAGTAATGTAACATGATCTAAGTCAGCACTGCTATATCAGATGGAATTACTAGTTTTTGACTTAGATTATAATCGACCTTGATGAGAGGAAGCCATGTTACCACTAGACATATGTATTAGTTCCAGTTCCTTGATAAACTTTCATTAATGTGCACAACTTGTTACTATGAAGGACCTCTTTCATTAATGTGCACAACTTGTTACTATGAAGGACCTCTTGCTATTATTACGAACTTGTAGTAAATATGGGGTCCCTCTTCTCACACTTAGAAGATAAAGATCTTGCATCCCAATAAACTTTCTCTAATACTACTAAAATGCAAGGGGAGAGAGAAGGAGGACATACTTTGGAATTTCACTGAAACCTGGAAATTTAGGCTACAATAAATTTGCTTTCAATATGAATAGTAGGTGCTAGTGCAATATAATAAAATGGTTTTAGTTTTGTTTCTTATACTGGACAAAGCTCTATCAAAACTGACTCTTTGGGTAGTGATAAACTTTAAATTATTTTTATCTTTTCCCAGTGGCATCTGTAGGTTAACATTTTCTGTAGTATCTGTAAGAATGAAGAAACAATATAGACATTACTTGGTTGAATTATGGGCCATGAAGTCCCTACCCAAATTTCCATAGTGTCATTAAAATTCAGGGCCCTCTCTTCAATGAAATTGAAAGCGAAAGATCACTACCAAATTTGTTCTATGAGGCCAGCATATCCTTCATCCCAAAACCTGATAGGGACCCATCAAAGAAAGAGATCTATAAACCTATCTCTTTAATGAACATTGATGCAAAACTCCTCAATAAAATTCTGGCCAACTGACTACAACATCTAATCAAAAAAGTCATACACTATGACCAAACAGGATTCATTCCAGGGATGCAAAGCTGGTTCAATATATGCAAGTCAATTAATGTAATTCAGTACATCAATAGGAGCAGGGACAAGAAGCACATGATCATCTCAGAAAAAGCATTTGACAAGATCCAACACAACTAGGAATTCATGGAATGTTCCTCAATAAAATAAAGGCCATATATGACAAACCTACAGCCAGCATTACACTTAATGGTGAAAAGTTAAAAGCATTTCATCTAAAATCAGAAATGAGACAAGGATGACCGCTCTCTCCACTCCTCTTCAATATTGTATTGGAATTCCTAGCCAGAGCAATAAGGCAAGAGACGAGGGAAAGAAATAAAACTCTCCCTCTTTGCAGATGACATGATCCTGCACTTAGAGAACCCTAAAGCCTCCTCCCCCAAATTAGTTAAGCTGATCAAAAACTTTGGCAAAGTAGCAGAGTATAAAATTAACCCACAAAAACTGGTAGCTTTTCTGTATGCCAACAATAAGAAAAGCGAGGCTGAAATTAAAAAAAAAAAAAAAAAAAAGCAACTCCTTTTGTAATAGCCTCTAAAACTTAAGATACCTAGGAATAAAAAGAGGCCAAGGACTGCTATAATGAAAAATTTAAAAACTTTATAAAAGGAAATTAAGGCAGATTTACAGAAGTGGAAAAACCTCCCATGTTCCTAGATTGGGAGAATTCACATTGTGAAAATGGCAATACTGCCCAAAGCTATCTACAAATTCAATTCCATACCTATCAATATCCCAACAACATTCTTTAATGAAATAGAAGAGGCAATCCAAAATTCTCATGGGAAAATAGAAACAATTCTCAGCAGGAAGAATAGTGCTGGAGGAATATCTATACCAAACTTCAAACTCTATTATAAAGCTGTAGTTATAAAACGAGCTTGGTACTGGCATATGAACAGGTCTGAGGACCAATAGAACAGAATTGAAGACTCAGACGTGATCCTACAGACCTATGGCCACCTAATATTTGATAATAGAGCCAAAATTATTAAATGGGAAAAAGACAGTCTGTTCAACAAATGGTGTTGGCAGAATTGGCTATGCACACATAGAAAATTGAAGTTAGATCCTTATCTATCACCTGCATCGAAATGAACTACAAATGGATGAAAGACCTTGAGGTAAAGATTGGGAGATCTTCACAAGCTAAACAACAGACAAGGGTCTCATATCAAAAATATACCAAATATAAGACCCTTGTCCATTGTATAGCTAGTGAGGATCTTTTCCCAACCAGTGGGCTTGCTATTGATCTTGCTAGCTATGTCCTTTGCCATACAGAAGCTCTGCAATTTCATGGAATCCCATTTGTCCAACCTTTCTTTGATTTGTTGTGTTTCTGGGTCTCTAATAAGAAAATTTTGGCCTGTGCCAAGTAGACCTAAGGTTTCTCCTTTTCCGCCCTGTAATGTTTTCAGGGTGTTTGTTTTAACTCCTAGGTCTTTGATCCATTTGGAATTGATTCTGGTGCAGGGTGATATATAAGGATGTTTTGCCAGCACCATTTACTGAAAAGGCTGTCTTTCTTCCATTCTATTTTTTTAGCTCCCTTATCGAAGATTAGGTGGCTAGAAGTCTGTGGGTTCACTTCTGTGTTTTCAATTCTATTCCATTGGTCCTGAGGTCTGTTCTTGTGCCAGTACCAAGCTGTTTTGATTACTCTGGCTTTGTAGTAGAGTTTGAAATTTGTTTGAAATTTGGTATTGATATTTCTCCAGCACTGTTCTTCCTGTTAAGAATCATTTTTGCTACTCAGGGTATTTTATTGTTCCCTACGAATTTTTGGATTGCCTCTTCTACTTCCTTGAAGAATGAGGTTGTAATATTGATAGGTATCACATTGATTTGTAGATAGCCTTGGGAAGTATTGCCATTTTCACGATGTTGAGCCTTCCTATCCAGGAGCATGGGAGATTTTTCTACTTCCTAAGTTCTGTTTTGATTTCCTTTTTCAGGTTTTTAAAGTTTTCATCATAGAGGTCCTTCACTTCTTTGGTTAAAATATATCTGGAACTCAAAAAATTAAATTCCCCAACAACAAATCCTCAAAGAAACAACTGCCCAATAAGTAACTGTGCTAAAGACTTAAAGAGAAACTTCTCTGAAGAGGAAAGAAGGATGGCCAATAGATACATGAAGAAATATTCAACCTCCCTAGCCAGAAAAGGAAAGCAAATCAAGACAACATTGTGATACCACCTCACCCCAGTTAGAATGGCTATAATCAAGAACTCTAATAACAACAGATGCTGGAGGGGATGTGTACAGAAGGGAACCTTACTGCATTGTTGGTGGGAGTGTAAACTTGATCAACCACTTTGGAAAGTAGTATGGAGGTTCCTCAAAAGACTCCACATAGAGCTCCCCTATGACCCAGCAATCCCACTTTTGGGCATTTACCCAAATGTTTACAAACAAGGCCACACTAAAGCTACCAGCACGACTATGTTTATTGCAGCATTATTTACCATAGCTAAGATATGGAACCAACCCAGATGCCCCTCAGTAGATGAATGGATCAAGAAAATGTGGTATATATACTCAATGGAATTCTATCAGAAAGAATGACATTGTCCCCATTGTTAAAAAATGGAAAGACTTGAAAAATTCTATTAAGTGAAGTAAGCCAGGCCCAAAGAAACATAGGTCCCATCGTTTCCCTTATTTGCAATAACTAGTATATGTCTGAGACAAGCAGAAAAGGTCAGATAAGTTGATGTTAGGCTAAAAGAACTCCAAGATAAGGACTCAAATAGTTTTTCTTTCTTGCTATTGTTTCAAACATATTTATAAGATGATTTCCTTGTTGCTTTTTATGTCCCTCCCCCATGGTATAACCTCTGTTTTCACTGTATTTGATGTTGGTATAATTTGGGGAGGGGAAAGGAAAAATTGTTTAAATAGGGATTCAGGTGGACCCATTGCAACAATGAGATGTACAAGACCTTATGTCGAATGTCGAAAAACGAACTTTACAAATTTGGCCGGGGTGGGGGTATGGAGGCAGGGGGAAATGGGAAGGTAGGGATGGTACGGGGAAACAAAAGAGGAGGCAATAATGCTTGATAATAAATGTACTCATTACCTTGCTCATGTAATTGTAACCCCTCTCTACAATATTTTCACAATAAAAACTTATTAATAAAAAAAGAAAAAATACATTCATAGCTCAAAAAATTAACCCTCTAATAACAAATCTCCAGCGAAACATCCACCTCATTAATAATTGGGCTAAAGAATTAAAGAGACTTCTCTGGAGAGGAAATAAGAATGGGCAATAGACGTATGACATTATGCTCAGTGTCACTGATCATAAAAGAAAAGCAAATAAAACCACATTGGGATTCCACCTCACCCCAGTTAGAAAACAAGTAATAACAGATGCTGGCAGGGATATGGCCAAAAGGGAACATTACTACATTGTTGGTGGGAATTTAAGCTTGTTCAACCACTCTGGAAGGCAGTATGGAGGTTCCTCAAAAGAGTAAACCCCGAACTCCCCTCTGATCCAACAATCCCACTGCTGGGCATTTATTCAAATGGGATCTCAAAGTAGGCCACATTAATGCTACCAGTACAACTATGATCATTGAAGCATTATTTACCATAGCTAAGTTATGGAGCCAACTCAGCTGCCCCTCAATGGATGAATTGATTAAGAAAATGTGGTATATTTACTCAATGGAATTTTATGCTTCTATCACAAAGAATGACATTACCCCTTTCGTAAGGAAATGGAAAGACTTGGAAAAAATCATATTAAGTGAAGTAAGCATACTCTAATGTTGGGTCTTCGTCAGTCCCATGAGGAAAGGTAGGTGCGGCGCTTGCCGCACAGCCTCCCTCAGCCCGGGAGACAATCAGACACAGCAGGGAGCCAAGTCAAGCAGGTAGAAAACTAGTTTATTAACAGAGAGCAGCCCTTTTTAAAGCCAAAAAGGGCGGGTGGCATGGCAAGGGAGGAAGAGGAACCAATCACTGTCAAGGTCACACCCTATCATGTATCTAAGCATTCACAGGCTGGTTAGCACTGAAGGTAAGGTGAATTGGGCTCTGCCCACTCTACTCTCTCTCAGCGCCATCTTTGCTGCCCATGTGCTCTGCACTCTAAGAAATATAGGCTCTATGGTTTTTCTCATTTGTAATAATTAGCATATGCTCAGGTTAGTCCTGACAGAGAGTAACTATGACAGCTCAATAACTATGTACATATGACCATACAAAATGATGCTAAATGAAATGAACTACAAGACATGGAAACAACAGGTCTATTCTTGTTTTCCGTTCTTAACCCTTTTCATTTTTCTTTTCTTTTCTTTTCTTTTCTTTTTTTTTTTTTGTCAGTGGTAGTTCTTGAACTCTGGGCCTCTGCCCTGTCTCTGAGCTCTTCAGCTCAAGGTTAGCACTCTACCACTTGAACCACAGTGCCACTTCCAATTTTCTGGTGATTAACTGGAGATAAGAGTCTCCAGACTATCCTGCCCAGGCTGGCTTTGTACTGCGATCCTCATATCTAAGCCTCCTGAATAGCTAGGATTACAGGAGTGAGCCACCAGCGCAGGGCTTACTCATGCAAATGTAATCCCTCTGTACAACATATTTACAGAAGATGTTGTACAGAAGAATACAAGACAGAAGAAAACAAGAAAAATTTCAGAGCCTTTATATTCTTCCATTTATAATTTTCAGGAATCTAGCTTAATGTAGTGAGTCTTTGGGAATAATTAAGATGATAGTTTAAGGAGATGTGATATTCAATAGGGGCTTTGTTCATAATAATAGAATATTAGTATATGAGATTGATATTCTTTTCAAAGAACACTCACCTATTCCACTAAGTAAGATATCAGTTTGTGGCATAGAATTCCATTGTGTATATATATGCCACCAAGAATGACATTGCCCCATTTGTTAGGAAATGGAAAGACTTGGAAAAAATTATATGAAGTGAAGTAAGCCAGGCCCAAAGAAACATAGGGTCCAAAGCTTCCCTTATTTGCAATAACTAGTATATGTCTGAGACAAGCAGAAATGGTCAGATAAGTTGATGTTAGGTAAAATGAACCCCAAGATAAGAACTTAAGTGGTTTTTCTTTCTTACTATTGTTTGTAACGTATTTATAGTGTGATTGTTTTTGCTTTTTATGTCCCTCCCCCATGGTATAACTGCTATTTTCACTGTATTTGATGCTGATATACTTTGTGGAGGGGAAGGGAAAAAAAATGTTTGAATAGGGATACAGGTGGACCCATTGCAACAATGAAATGTCCAAGATGTTATGCCGAAAAACGAACTTTACAACTTTGGCAGTGTGAGGGGGGAAGTGTAGTCATGGAGATGGGAGGGCAGGGATGGTAAGGGAAAAACAAAGGAGGAGGCAACAATGCTTGATAAGAAATATACTCATTACCTTGCGCATGTAATTGTAACCCCTCTGTACAGTATTTTCACAATAAAAATAAAATTTAAAATAAGTAATAAAAAAGATACCTGTTTGAAAATGCCATCTATAAAATAGGAAGTGAACCCTCACTACACACAGAAAGTGGCATTGCCTTGTTCTTGAATTATTGTTCTTTAGCATGGATGAAAATATATTTGTGCTGTTTATAATCTATCTAGTTTGTCATATTTTATTTATAACAGCTTGAATGGATGAACAGATAAAATTGTTACCTTAATGGAGTACTGTATTAATTCTCTAAAATGTAAACCATCTTTGGAACCAGGTAAAGATGCTTGGAGATTTTGTTGTTGATGCTAGAAAAAGTCCAAGCTGACATAAATAGCTTGTTGAGAGTGATTCTGCATGAAGGACCTTTTGAGAGAAAGTATGTATATTGATTTTGGTTGAGGAATTTCTGCCATGGTATATTTTAATTTCTTTCCTTTTTTTAAATGTTCTGTATCTATAGCTTGCAATTAACATAAATCATCTTATTACAAAAATAATCTTTTTATCCCCTTCCCTCAAATATTTTATGTCTTGGTGTCCCAATCTACATATTTTCTATTGTGCATTCATCAATAACTTTTCATAGCCATGATTTTAGGACTTTTGATTTTAATATTTATATTATAGTAGGAGTGATTTACACACTACTAGTACCATACTATAACATAGGTACACACCAGTGTCAGTTACTTCATACTTTCCTATGTTTTTCTATGTTTTCACCTTTCCAATTAGTGTCTTTTTATTTTATGTTGAAGGAACTCCTTAGCAGTTTGAAGCCAGATATAGAGATGACATATATCCCATCTTCTGTTTGTGTGGTTTTCCTCCCCTTCATTTCTGAAGAATAGTTTTGATAGGCAATTTTTTATTTGATCTTAGGTTTGTTTCTTTTTTATTCTTTACATTATTTCCATTTATATACTGTTATTTCAAAGATGGTGTACCGAGGGATTCCGGTTACATAAGTCAGATAAAGAGTACGTAAGTCAGATAAAGAGTACAATGCTATTCTTAACACTCTGTCCTCCCTGCCCCGATGTTGTCCCTCAGCTCTTCAGCTCAAGGCTAGTGCTCTACCACTTGAGCCACAGCTCCACTTCCAGCTTTTTCTGTTTATGTGGTGCTGAGGAATCAAACCCAGGGCCTCATGGATGCCAAACAAGCACTCTACCACTTCCCATCCTTCTTAACACTTTTTAAATCAATTTATTTTTCAATTCCGCAAGACTTCTACTGAGAAACCTATCAAAAGACTTATGAACGTTCCCTGGCATATCATGTCTCCTGATGCTTTCTGAATTTTTTGTACTTGATTTCTGAATGCTGTTTATATTGTGTTGTGCAGAAGAACTTCATGTCTTCGTGTTTGGAGATTTTGGAGCTTCATTTGTCTGAATATTATTTTTGCTCTCCAGTTTTGAGTGGTTTCTAGCAAGAATTTTCAGCAATTATGTCTTCAAGTCATTTTCCTGCCACTTGTTCTCTTTAGACTTCTCATCATACACCTCTTGGTCCACTTGTCTGGATTTAAAAAACAAAAAAACAAAAAAAAAACTTCTTCTAAAAATAGTCTCTTTTTTTTCTCCTAACTGCTAATTTCAAATTCCCTCTTTATATTCATTCATTCAGACTGCAGTGTGGTTGGTTGTTCTGCTCTTACTTTATTACATTTTTTATTTCATTCAACATAATCTTCATAAGAGATTCTGTTTCTTTTTCTATGATTACTATCTTTTTGTTGGCCTTATAGTTGGCCTTGATTTGACTCCATGTTCTTGTTTGGCTACTTGGCTTCTTTAAAAAAAATTGTTCAGAACAATTTTTCTTATATATCCTAGATTTGCATTACTTTAACATCAGTTATAGCATTTGCTATAATAAGAATAATAATAATAACAATTGGGCTTAATTTATAATGTCATGATTTGTTTTGGTTCGTTTAATCTTTCAGCCTTGCATAGCTTTCTGTCATTGATGGAAAAGTCACTTCCTCTGGACTTTACCAACTGGTTTCATAGACTGAAAAGACCTTTAATTTTGAGTGGTGGCACAGTACCAAATGACTGAGGTGTGGTGTTTTGACTCTGAGGGAGCAGTTATGATTTTCATGAAGGTCCACCAAAGCTGAGGGCTAAGACCAAAAGGATTTTTAGTGTCCAAGTGCAGGGGGTTGCAAAAACAAGGAACTACTTAGGTGTTGGGTAAGAGAGACTATTGGGATTCTCCTGCTTCCTTTTTTTTCTGTAAAGGAAATTATGGCTAAAGAATCCCTTTGACACTAGATCAAGCTCACAGTTATTCTCTCCACTGAAGTGGCACTAGTGCTTGAACCTAACACCTTTGCAACAGCCCTTGATCCAGGGCCTGAAACTCAGGTTCACATGGATGCAATGCAGCTTCAGGGTCAAGGGTGAGAATAGTGCCAGTGACCATAGTGTATATAACTCCACTTCAGTTTTGGAATGATGTACAAAACATGGAAGCTTATGGAACAATTGAGATATGTCGTTGAGAGTACAGGTAAGCAGAATTACAGTACACTCAAATCCAGGCTGTGGAAAATCTCACTGTAGCAGAGTTGAGCTTGGGAGAATGTACAAGTGAAGAGCAATCACAGCCCAAATGCCTAGAATGCTGGCTATGTCTAGAATGTTGGCTATATTGTCTGCTAGGAAGGTGTTACATGGCAGATGTATAGGCATATTTTGGAGCATAAACACACAGAGACTGACTACATATCTGGGGTGGAATGCATAAGGTGTTGGCTATGTTGATTTTAAGCTCAAACCCACACGGAGTGACAGCAGACCTTAGTGTGTATGTGTGTGTGTGTGTGTGTGTGACGTGACCAGAGCTCCAGGGTCTTGCACCTGTGTAAGATTGAATAGCATTCAAGTTTAGGAAGCCATAGAGGCAATATCTTGAATGTTTGAGTACAGCAGTGCCCTGAAGTTAATGAAAGCTAATGTTGCTCTTTGTAGAACATGACATCAGATTTTATACTTATGCACTTGAAGGGATATCTACTGTGAAAGAATCAAGAAGTCCATGCGTGTGGTATGGCAGCAGCTGTAGAATTCCTCAGTAGAAAAGGCTCTCAGGTTCCTTGGGAGAGCAAGGCACTGGTGACAATGGGTGGCTGATGATGAAAGTTCTCACCTTTCTTTGTTGCTAGCTACTTCTAGTTGTTAGTTAAGTCAGTTTTCAAAATGATCAGTTATGTAAAATGATTCTGTACTTTGTGTTCTGCCACATGGCTGCAGGTTTTTAATTGAACATTTGCACCCTCCTGGGGATATTTTCATTTACTAAGAGCTACACAACTAATTTACTGTGGGGTGACAAAGGCTGGTATCTCCTACTCCAGCATCTCTCTGTTATTTCTATCATTGGTTCTGTTAAACATACGTAAATAGTCATTGGGAAACTGTCTTTGATTTATATTTTGTTTGCTGATATTTATGCAATATAAATCCTTTGCACTATAGCATTTTTAACTATATCTTGTTTTCTTAACTTTCTTTGTTATATATTTACCACATTAAAATTTTCTGGGCTGGGAAGTTGGCTCAGTAGTAGAGCGCTTGCCTGGCATGCATGAGGCCCTGGGTTCGATTCCTCAGCACCACATAAGCAAAAAGAAAAAAGCCAGAAGTAGCGCTGTGGCTCAAGTGGTAGAGTGCTAGCCTTGTGCTGAAGAGCTGAGGGACAGCGCCCAGGTCCAGAGTTCAGGACCCACGACCGGACCCCCCCCCCTCAAAATTTTTTTCTAATCTTCACATATGTTCACTTGTGTTCTTTATAATATTTTGTAGTTATCATTATCTTATAATGATAAAAATCATGTATTCATTTCATTGTGGATATATAAATGATTTCAGGTTAATTTCTAAGACATAAATTAGTAGATACAGTATCATGCACATTTTAAGCTTTTATACATATTACCAAATTGTTTTTCATATATGCTATCTGAAAATATGATTAATTTCAATCATACAAGTTATAGGCAAAGAACTCCCATTTCCCTGTGCTATTACTTATTTGGATGCTATTTGGAAATTTTTGATGAGTAATCCTATTTTTAATTTCCCCATAGTTTGTATTTTTATAAGACAATAAATAAAGTTATAATATTATTGATAATGCCAGTTAAGAAATGTGTAAATACCCAAGGAGAGAACACATAAAACCTATAGACATCTGTGTGCCAGAGTACAGAAGATATTAAGTGCTTACTCATTTATTTGTCCATTTATAAAACATGTTGTAGCAGGATTAAACCTAGTCCCCAAAGAGACATTAACTTGTATTATACTGAAGTATTTATTATTGCAGCATATGTAAGAGATAATATTTGTTTACATTTTTAATTACTTACATTTTCAGCCAAGAAAATCTCTGAGGATAATGCTTCATTTACAAGACAGTCCTGGCAAAAGACAACATAATGTAATCACATATTACCAACAATTTCATGACAACGATGCTACGGGTTTAAAATGACTTTCAGATAAAAGCTTAATTATAGCTAGCTATAAAAAATTAAACAGAAGATACAATAATGGTACTAAAATTAAATTAAGGGAAAAAGCACCACACAGTACATTGAGATGTGAATAGAAATGAACATACTGAAACTAAATACCTGGCATATTGTCCATTATGCTTATGCACTGAGAGCTCATTGTTAAGAGTCTAATTCTCCTTCCTCAGTACTCACAATGTTAAATACAAATGAACTGCATGACTGTATTAAATAATCAGAATTGATAACAATATATGTTCTAGTGAATTAGTGGAGTGGAAGTGAAGATGGAAAAGCAGGATCGCATTAGCAGGAAGGTCTGGGACCGCATCATCTTTAACCACTTTCCAATTAAATATACATAACATTCAGTAAACAAGCTGAATGTATCTCAATTGCAACCTTTCCTGTTGATTTGAGAACATATTTTAGAATGACCATTTGAATGTATCTGTAACTTATGCCTCAGCATCTAATATTTTTAATTAAATAGAGAGCCATTGTGAAACCTTTACTGTAAGAACTGGGTTTATTGTATTTAGAAATATATAATAAACAGACACATTGTATGTGTCACATATAATAGGAAGACACATTGTATTTTTATGGTAGTTGCTAACATTCACTCTACTATGCATGATATATGTCTGCCTTATTAATTTCAGAAACCTCGTGAATTCAATCGGTCTCTTCACAAAGCTGTCCTGAGAAAGTAAAATAAAGTAAAAAAAAAGCATACATACCCACACTCTAGTCAGCTATCCTACAACATGGGAGTTCTGACCTGATCCACATGTTCTCTTTTTATGAATGCCCTTTCCTGACAGCACATGCATTCTCAGTGAGGTTATTAGTGTTGTTTGCTTCTAATGTATCATCTATATAATGGGTCAATAGAAGAAAGAGAAAAATGTGTTGTTTCTCAAGAAGCTTCAAGAAAATGTTATTATGAGTCTGGTTTGATTGATTGGGGGAATAAAATTAAAATAAAACATTTAAAAATAAAAGCTTATCTATAATTTTGATAATCACTTGTCTTCTATTATAATTTTTATTGGACCTCCAAAAGACAGAAGCATTTTATAACCATCAGCTGGCTGATGACAAAGGAACAGTGTGGCTATCATCATTTTAGAATAAAACTAAACACAATCAAGTCCAATGAATTCTCTGAAATCTCTTTTGGTCTCCAGTTTAGATAGGAACAGGAAACATGCATCTTTTTCATTGGGCTGATGTCATACGTTTGTATTCCCCAGAGATCCCTGCAACACTTTAAGATAAGATTCCTAAAACCCAACATGGATCTATTGAATTAGAATCTCCAGGGATGTTTTCTGAGAAAAAGTGTCTTGAACAAGGATCCTGGTGATCTTTATTAAGAGACTTTGACAAATGTTACACTCTAGCCCAAGGTAAAAAAAAAAAATCAATAATTTGATTCTGAAGGGAAACAAAGGGTCCAAATTGATATTTAAAAAACGTAGCTTCAATTAATGATGAGATCTTCTCATCTTTAATTTAATCTATAAGTCTATTTTTTTCAGATTTTTGCCTTTCAAAACTTAGTAACTCCTGCCTGTGTAAAGTTGCTTAATAAGAAAACAGCATCTTCCTACTTTTGGGGAAAAATGCAAAAATAGTAACAGCATTTAGTGACTACATATTCTTTTAAAATTACCATTCCAAATCTTAAACTCACTTAAGAATTTTAACAAACCTAAGAAGGCAGTTATATTTATTAAGGAACTAAAGTAAGAGGTGGTTAATTGTCTCAAAAATCACAAAACCTCTTATAATTTTGAAACAACATACGTGATGCCAGTATAATATTTCTGGTTACAATTACAGTCTGTGCTTTAAGTGACTGATATCTTTGTGGACAAAAAAAACCCTAACATATTTTTAATTTCTTAAAACATGATTTTCACATCAAGGTGTAGTAATTTTCCCTTTCTTGAACCTATATCTCTCAAGTGTCCTTAGATACCTAACATATCTCTCAACATCTAAGGAAAATGGCCATCAATCACAATTTAACTATTAGAAGACAAAGTTGTTTGAAAGCTACACAATAAAAATACTATAAACTTAAAAAATCTGTTAGAAGGAAAGTAATACCTGAGTTAGTAGTTGAGTAAGAGAGCAATGAACCATGAGAAAAATCATTGGATTGTCCTTTTTTTCCCATTTGTAAACAGATCGTGGTCATACGTGTCACTGTGAAAACAGAACAGGAAAATTCCAGAGCCAAAGCAAATTCTCTCTTAAAAAATGATAGGACAGTAAAAGTATAACTCCTTCTTTTACCAAAGAAACAATGTTTTGGTTGAGCATGGTGGTATACAGCAGGAATCCCAGCTACAGGGGGACAGGAGAATCACTATTTGAGATGAGCCTAGGCAAAATGTGTGTGTGTGTGTGTGTGTGTGTGTGTGTGTGTGTGTGTGTGTATGTATGTATGTAACAATTTACCTCAGAAACAAAATATAAACAAAAGAGCTGGAGTTGTGAAACAAGAGATAGAATATTACATAGCATTTATGAGACCCTGGGTTCATTGGAGCTGCACCAACAATAGACTATTAAGCAGTAGATGATGAGTTAAAGTATTCTATGCCTTAAGACTATTTTGGAAAATGGTAAAGATTTCAATTGCTTTACATTTTGTTAAATATATAGAGGTTAGTATATTTAACCCTGACATGGTGGAACATACCTGGAATCCAAACCCTTGAGAGTCATAGCCACAAGGATTATAGCTGTGAGGCCAATCTGGATCATACAGTTTGATATTGACTTGACCCTGAGTTGGATTATATAGTTTACTCTTGTTCTGACAAGAATCAACAAAAAAAGTTAACATACAACTTTCCAATAAGGAGAAATACCAGAGAATAAAAATCTAATGTTAATTCAGTTGTGTCTACATATAAAAATAGATATGTAGATAGGGAGATAGATACATGATGGATAGATAGATAAATAGATACATACATACATGGAGAGATTTTTTTGCAGTATGTTTTCCTTTTTCCTTAATTGGAAGACTATAATCTTAATACTTTACATTTTCATTTGTTTGGTTACATTGCTATTATCTTGACATTGCTTATTACTTCAGAATGATATGCTTTAACAGTAGTACAATAACAACAAAAAAAGATAAACTGATAACAGTGGGCAGATTGCATGATTTCTTGAAAAAAATCTTGAAATATTTTAAATAAATTATTTGAATTCAAGAAAGAAATTTTAAATTAAAATATTAAAAAGTACAATATAAAAATATAGGATAAAAATCTAACAGATGCCATAAAATGGTAATATAAGGGTAAATTTGCAAAACCATTGCAAATAAAGGACTCTAGAAATAAATCTAAAAACACATACAAAAATATTATATAAAGAAATATGAAATATTAATGAACAATATGAAGGACATAAATAAAGAAGCCTAGCATGAACTTACATTGATTCACACACAGATTCAATAAAATCTCAACCAAAATCAAATGAAGGTTTTTTGTTTTTGTTTTTTTTGTTGTGGGCCTGAACTCAGCCTGCACGCTGTCCCTCAGCTCTTTAGCTCAAGGCTAGAGCTCTACCGCTTGATCTGTAGCACCACTTCTGGCTTTTTCTGCTTACGTGGTGCTGAGGAATCAAACCCAGAGCCTCACTTATGCAAGGCAAGTACTCTACCACTGAGCTACCTCCCCAGCTCGAGTTTTTTTGTTTTTTGAGAGTTCATGAATCAGGTCTATGTTAGACATAGAAGAGCAAAGATAAAGCCTATCCAATATGCATATAACAAAGACAAATTGAGAAAATTTCTTTAGTATATACCAAAATCAAGAACATGTTGGACATCTATAAAGTCTGAATTAAAAAAAAAATAGGTCAAGGGCTGGGATGTAGCTCAGTGACAAAGCGCTTCCTTAGCAAGTGCAACGTCCTGGGTTCGATCCCTAGTACTGAAAAAGAAAAGACAAAAAAAAAAAAGAAAAGAAAAGAAAAGAAAAAAAGGTCAGAACAACAGAAGTGATCACTACAGAAAGAACTTTAGAGATTCATGTCTCCATGGAGAAATGGCAGAACTGGGTGTTCAGATATGTGGGAAAAAAGTAATGTAGTTTTAATTGATTAATTTCATAAAAATGCTATTTAAACCATATACAAAAATACTGGTAGGAGCACTAAATGTTACCTAAAACAAAAGTTTTATATTTAACAAAAAATTAATTATATTGTACGTTTTAAATGAGGCATAAAGGTATGAAACATAGAACAAGACGATTTTGACCTTAAAAATTAAAACTTTGACTTCATTAAATAACATGTCAGGAAAAATAGAACCTATATCCAGAACTGCAAAATGATACTTGGAAAATTCTGAAATGATAAAAGTATGAAATAAGTAATATATAAATAATTCATACAAATCCAAATGAAAAACAAAAATGTCAATAGAAAAGAAAATGACCATGCATTCCAACAGAGATTTTTTTTAGCTACTATCTATCTATCTATCTATCTATCTTTAAAATGTATTCAATTTCTATGGTTATCCAAGATAAGTGTACCCAAAATGATGTACTGTGTCAAGCCCACTTACCAGTTAATTTTTAACAAGTTTTAAAACTAAATGTTCATTGTGACTGGGAGTAATAGAACTCTCATATATAGACAAAATTATTGAATAATATAACTTTGCATGTATTTCATTATCTAATGAATATGCACAGTTGGAAAATATCCCTAAATTCAGCAATTTCAATTATTGGTAGTTTATAAACTAAATCTATATAATTAAAGACCTAAGTGAAGAAATATGTTTCAATGTAAACACACATATAGAAAAATACAATAGTATTAATAACATTAAGTAATAGCCAATGCAAATATTTTTGTTAAATGTGTTCATAATCCAGATATTTTCTAATAGTACAAGTGAGTACATGGTATATCCCTAAAATTATGTTATTACTAAACTTGAAAAAGATGAGAGACCTCATAATATTAATATTGAGTAAAACCAGGATTCATTTTATGAATATGAAATTGAAAAATAATGAACATCAAGAATACCATCCAGGGTAAACATACTTTGGTAAAGCTTTAGGTAAAGATGAACAAATTGTGTCTATACATTTTTATATTCTTTTAATTTATGATGCACTACACAAAAAGGGAGGTCAGTGATAAAATGAATGAACCACAAACAATATATATATATATATATATATATTGTATGACACACTTGTCATCTTTTATTTCTTTTTATTATTATCCATAAGTAGTTGTACAATGGAGTTGCCATTTAACAAATCAGTTTATGAATATATCTTGATGAACATCACCGCTTTCAGCATTCTTCCTATGCCTTTCCTACCCACCCTTCCCTCACTCTTCATAAGTTTGTAGTCTGTACCTTGGATCCTTAACTGCATTCCTCTCTTCTCTTGATTCATCTATCTCTTTCTTCTTGACACTACCCCACCTCTTTCAAGTACCCACTTCCTAGTGTTTTATTTTGCTGTACTTGAATTTTGTCTTTCTAAGGAATTTGACTATTTTGGATCTCCCTTGAATCTAATTAATACGTTTGTTAACATTTGCATACCAGCCAATGTATTTACTTTTAAATTATATGCTTAAATATATACGCCAAATCTAGCTTCCACAAATAAGGGAAAACATGCATTTCTTGTCTCTCTGTGATGAATTACTTCACTTAACATAATCTTTTTTATTTCTTTACAAACAGAAAAGTATCATTGGTTTTAATTTCTAGTTAAAGTTCTCTGAACTTAACTTGCAATAAAAAATTGCAATCAAATATCATCTATTTGTTTTTTCCTGATTTGTCTAACTAATATTAGGTAAAAACAAAACTCATGTGTCATAAAGAAGTGTGCTGTGAGGGTACTTATTTAAAAGAAATATGTGCACATATTTCTTATTTTGTGACATATATGCCCTCATCTGCTTGGAAAAGTTATTTCAGTTTTTAAGATATTTTTTCTATTTCTTTTAAATCATGTATTTCTCATGAATAAGAAATGAAGAGAAACAAGTAGACAACAAAATATGCATTACTTGTAAAGGAAACAAATTATTTTGGACTCTTCCAAAACAGCATTTAAATAAGTGGATTTTATCAGATTAACTAATGGGATTGCTTTTATTTAATAACATTTAAGTGTCATTTGTTTTTAATATGGCAATGCACTTTAAAGAGTTACTATTTCATGCATACAGAAATACATGTGTACCCACAAAAAACACAAAAAAATAAAATATCAAGTGAAAGTTTTGGTAAGGCCATAACTAATCTACTAAATGAGATGAAAAATAGAACACAAAGCATTTACCCATAAGGAATTTTAAGACCTTGACTTCACAGTGAAATTGAACTTTTAAAAAGCCTGAAGCTCTAATAAAGCAGAGATTCATTATCGAAAGTTTTTATGAATATGAGGAAAACAAGAATATATTAATGATTTGAAGAATCTAAAAATAAGATGACCTCCTTAAAAAAAAATAAACAGCCTGAACTTATGGAATACATGGTAAAGTACACTTTGAGAAATACTGTTGCTTTAAAAATTACAAATTCTGGCTGTCATACACTGACATTACTACACCTACAGATGAATCTGAATATCCCTGCTTTTGCTCATTGTTTCTAAAAGTATCAGAGTAGCTTTTTGGTTACTGAATTGGGACAGGCTGATAAAAGTTTTTATAATAAACTTTATCACTTTAATTAGGACTCTAGGTGGAAATGAACTGAAATGAACCAAAGCTATATTAAGATAGAGAAAATTTTTAATATTATAAGTGCTGCAAAATTATAGACCTTTACAAGGAAAATATGTAGTTAATTTCTACAACAGTGATTTGTAGAGAGTTCAGCTACACTTTTAAGTTTATTATTGCTTAATACTGAACCAAAATATTGAAGAAGCTTTTTTTTTCCTTAAAGAACTATGTTAGATCACATCGGGAAAGTTATCTATGTTAGTTCATTTGACAAAAATAAGAGAATATATATTCATGTGTGGCTGGCAAAGGAGAATTAGGGTATTTACCAGTTGTATAGTCAAATGATATCCTATAGGGTATTTATTGCGGTACAGGAAAGATTTACAATCTACTGATTTTCTAACCAAGAATTTGAATTTTCCTGGAGACCGTATTTGGACCTAATTCTTGAAAAATAATTATATGTTATTTCATTGTATAGATTAATTGTCCTGTGCTAATATATGGGTATACAATATAGGGTATGAAAACACATTTAATTTATTGTGGAGAGAATCAACTACTGAAGTCCTAATGTGGTGATTGCTCCATGAGGAACACTGATGAGATATGAAACCCAGCTGAGGTCTTAGCTGATCTTGATTACCTGCAAAATTAGCATTAGTGAAAAGACAGCAAATAGACATTCATTACTTGTGATATCATCTTTGGTCTAAATCTCTCTTACAGATAGTAAGTAACTTAAGACTCAAGAAGAAACTCTACTGCATAGATTATATGTAATGTATTTATAGTCACAGTATCACTGTCCATTCCCTAGATACATGCCCTTGAGTTATTTAGCCTCTTTCCAGCAGTTTCATAGTTTGCAAATTAGTGATAAAATAGAGTAACCTTATTGTAACAATGCTATGGAAATTGTAAGCATTCAGTACTCGACTTGCATTATAGAAATTATATAATGACTTGCTACATTCTTGGCTTGCTCTTTCTGCAAAGCAGCCAGGTACTAAATCAGATTTATGCTCAGTAAAGTAGTTACACTTTAGGGTTTTGGCTGTCCAGAATTAATCTACTTAATTTTGTATTATTGTTGTTTTTTTTGAAGAGTATACTTCAAATTGTATAATGACGAAAACCAAATAAAATTTAGCTTCATCCCTGGTCAAGTTCAGTGGACTAAATTTACATAATTGTAACTTTCTTTTTTTTAATGAACAAGTTTTTTAATTGTGAAAATACCTTACAGAGGGGTTACAATTACATGAGAAAGGTAATGAGTACATTTCTTATCAAGCATTTTTGCCTCCTCCTTTGTCCTTTGTTTCCCCTTATCATCGCTGCCCACCCAGACAGGATCTAGGCTTTTGACCAGTACCTACTCAAACTGATATCCTTTTATCTCTGTTCCCTAAGTAGCTGGGATTATAGGTGTGAAGAACCACATCTAGTCCTATTTGGAAGATTTCTTTACCTAAGAATTTTACCAAGAAAATAAAAAGAAGAGTCAAGAATGATGGAATATTAAGTGGCAAAAATAATTTCTTTTAGTTAATTGTACAAATGAATAATTACTTTAGTCTCATTATAGTCTCATCATTTTTAGAAAAGAGAGATTGCAAAGTACAAAGGGAAGAGGAGAGTTGTGGTAGGTTTCAGAGAGTGACTGCTTAGAGTGTTTTCAATAAACCTTTTGAAGTCATGAAAGTAATAAAGGTAAATATTTCCTTAGAGAAACTGAAGAAACAGCTAAACCATACTGCTGGTTAGTTTAGAAAACTTCATGGCCTTTAATAATTCAGGAAATACATAGAAATTTCCGGGAAAGTGTACTCACAAAAACAAATAAGGACTTCAGAGCAAATCATTGATTTTGTAGAAAAAAAGACACCAAGGTTCCGGGAAGTTGGCGGAGGAGAAGCTGGAATCTGAACAAGCTCTCGCATAGAAAGCAGTTTTAGAGTTCCAGTGAACAGTCCTAAGCCAGAGAATCACACCAAGTGTGCCATCACAGGACAGAGAGTTAGACAAGAGAGGGGAAGCCAAGGCAAAAAGACACATCTGAGCGCCTGCCAGCAGCCGCCCCGGCGGCGGCAGCAGGGTCGCGGCGGAGTCCACAGCCCAGGCCATAACTGAGCGCTCACACAGACAGTCCAGGACAAAGGAGCCAGACGCAGCGGGCGAGCGGATTCTACTCAACACCAGCAAGAAATGACAAGGAGCGGACATCTTCATCCTGCAGTTTGCAGACCAGAGACGACCCAGGATCCAAGACTGAAGCCCGACGTCCTCACTCCTTCTCAGGGAGCAGAGGAGGGAAGGCCACCCCTCCCCCCCCCCCCAGCCGGTGATCTCCATCTTGGATACCAACAAAGCTCGGAGGAGCTGCCAGCTCCAACCCAGGCCTTGGAATAAAACGAGTCATTTAGCAGGTCACAAGAACTTACCGGCTAAGTGACCTGCCAGACTTGGCTCCATCCAGGGAAAAGTCACCCAGCTCAGGCACCAGCTGTTGGAGTGGCTTTCCTCACTGGGTAACCAGAGCCAGAGGCTGCCCCTCCCTCTAGCAGCCTCCACAATCAATTGAAAAACAGAAACCCTGAGAACGGCTCCAGGCTGGGCTCTGCGTTAGCCCCAGGAAAAAGCTACTGATTGTTGAATGGCCTCAACCCTACCCAGAACCTAGCCTCACCACTGCATCCCCCTCTTTTGTGATTCTCAAAGCAGATCACCCTCCCAGTAAACTAATCTGGGAGGGGGATCTCAAAATCTTGGGTAAAGCAGAGCATTTTTCTGCCTGTTCCAACAAACTGACTTAAGAAACCAATCAAGCCACAGGACCTCAAGCTGACCAGAGACTCCAACAAGAGGCTGGTTACAGACAAAAGGGAGATATAGGATTCTTCCCACCCCTCCCAAAAAAAATAAAAAAAAAAATCAAAGAACTTTTTTTTTCTTTTCTTCCTCTTCTTTTCTTTTTTTTCTTTTTTTCTTTTTTCTTTTTGGTACCTTATATATATATAATTTTTTTTCCTTTTCTAAAAATTTTATTAATCTTTAATTTTTGCCTTTTTTGAAAAAATAATTGTTTTCCAGTAAATTTTTTTTCCTCTTATAATTTTTATTTTAGGAACACATGAATATGCGTTTTCCTTTCTTTACTTGTCTTCTTTCTCTTTTTCTTTCTTTCTTAAATATCTTTTTGTTTTTTTGTATAGCTCTACTGAACTTCTGATCTTTTTTCTCCCTTTCTAATCCTTTTCACCTTTTCTTCTCTTTTGATCTTCTGTATGTGACTTACCTCTTGTCCTGCACATCCTCAGATAAACCCGTAGTTAACTAGTAGACCCTATCCCCCATTGTGTACACACTTAATCCACAAATTTATTACTCAATTCAAAACCTCTGAGACTTAAATTCCTTAATAGCAATACTACCTCTTTATACCTATATAATATTTTAAGCATTTTTTTAAGTTTTTCACTTCTCCTCTATGTCCCTACCCTTCCATTAATATACTCACATTCCTCTCTAAATAGATGGTCTTTTAATCTCCATAATAATATTAATTTTTATGTTTCTATTTTTTTCTGGTCTCTTTTCATTTCCCTTTCCCATTCTTTTTTTTCTCTCTCTCTCTACATGCATCCTACCCAACCTATTTCTTGCATTGGGATTAGGACATAGTTAACTCTCCCTGTGCCTCCCCACACCAAACTATTCCTATTTTTTACCCGCATCTCTCCCTAACCCTAATAATTTCTGGTTTTCCAAATTCTTTTCTGCGGTTCGAAGCCCATTAACATATAGTTGTTTGATGATGAATAGATGTATCTGTTGAACTAGATTGTATCTGTAGACTATTGACTGTACAAATCCAAACTTTGATTGATGGTTGCCATAAGATAGTGTTCTAGCAAAAAACTGGTGCTATTTTCATCTCAAATGGGCAGAGTAAGCCGAAAAAACACTAGAAAAATGGCAAATCCGGATATCTCAAGTCCCAATCTTGATAATCAGGGGTCAGAACAGATAATGAATAATCCAGAGGAGAGTTCCCAAATAGCTCTACAAACACTGCTGGCAAACAAGATAAATGAAAAGTTTGACAACTTACAAAGGACTCTGTATGAGCGTGAAAGGGAGAGAGAGGAGGCATCCCAAAAGCTTATACAGTAATGTCATAAGCGTGAGGAAGCTACTCGAAAACTGATACAGGATTTGCGTGAACAACTTGAGAATACTCAAAGAGAAAGGGAGGAATGGCGTGAGCAGGCTGAGAACACTCAAAGAGAACTGCAGGAATCCCACGAACGGGAAGAAAGAGAACTGCAGGAATCCCACAGACGGGAGGAAGCTAATCAAAGAGTAATTCAGGAATTGAGAGACCAGGTAGAGAATACACAAAGATCACTAAAGGCATTCATGGAATCCATTAACAAAGAGCTGAAGGAAGTTAGGGAGACCACAAAGGGAATGCTGAATGGAACCCAACAGAAGGAATGGGAGTCCAAAGAAATCATAACCAATCAACTAAGTGATTTGAGAATAAACACTGAACACCAAATTAAGGAAGTAAAGAAATTCATACAAGACCTAAAACAGAAGTTCAAAAAAGAACTTGAAGCCATCAAAGCTGACCAATTAGAAGGAAAAGAGATAGAAAAAACAAAGTAGAGAGTCTTGACAGCAGGTTAGACCATGCAGAAGATCGAATCTCAGGGATTGAAGACAGCCTAGATATTATAGAGAAAGAACATACAACCATCCAAGACAAGTCCAAGAAATATGATAGATCTATCCAACACCTGGAAGACACCATCAGAAGGCCTAATCTAAGGATAATGGGTGTAGAGGAGCACCTAGAAACAGAAGTTAATGGTCTAGGAAATTTGTTTAACAGGATCCTAGCAGAGAACTTCCCAAACATACAAAAAGATAGGCCTATTCAGATACAAGAAGCTTTTAGAACCCCAAATAGACCAGACCAGAATAGGACATTCCACTGTCATATTATAATCCACACAGGATCAACTCAGACCCAGGAAAAGATCCTTAAAGCTGTCAAGGAGAAAAGGGTAATCACCTATAAAGGGAAACCAATTAGAATCACCTCAGATTTCTCAGCAGAGACAATCAAAGCAAGAAGAGCCTGGATTGATGTATGCCATGCCCTAAAAACAAACAACTATCAACCAGGAATACTGTACCCAGCTAAACTCTCCTTCATAACTGAAGCCCAAATAAAAACCTTCCATAGCAAAGAAAAATTGAAACAATACATCTCCACCAAACCAGCCCTAAAAAAGATTCTTAAAGATGTCCTACACATAGAAAACCAACAAGACCGCAACAAAGGCCAAGAAACTGCACCCAAACTGAGAATCCAAGAACCATAGGAAGAACCCAGTTTTTGCAGTCCCCAAGAAGGTGGATAACATGGCAGGAACTCCCAAATACCTCTCAGTCCTATCTCTTAACGTTAACGGACTGAACTCTCCAATTAAGCGACATAGACTGTCTAGTTGGATTAAAAAACAAGACCCTTCTATCTGCTGCCTGCAGGACTCACATCTTGCCCATAAAAACAAACACATTTTCAAAGTTAAAGGCTGGAACAAAATCTACCAAGCAAACGGCCCCCATAAACAGGCGGGAGTTGCAATCCTAATATCAGATAAAATAGACTTCAAATTAAAATATGTGAGAAGAGATAAAGAAGGTCTCTACATACTAATTAAAGGATCTCTCCTTCAGGAGGATATTACAATTGTAAATATCTATTCGCCAAACAATGGAGCACCCAAATTTATCAAAGAAACACTACTTTCCCTCAAATCCCATATAGATCCAAAGACATTAATTGTTGGGGATTTTAACACACCACTCTCCCCACTAGATAGATCAACTCGGCAAAAACTCAACAGAGAAACCCCAGATCTAAACAACTGCATAGATCAACTAGACTTAACAGACATCTACCGAATATTTCACCCAGCAGCATCAGAATACACGTTTTTCTCAGCAGCACATGGAACGTTTTCTAAAATAGACCACATTTTAGGCCACAAAGCAAACTTGTCTAAACTCAGAAACATTGAAGTTATACTTTGCATTCTCTCTGACCACAAAGGAATAAAATTAGAACTCAACACCAAAAGCCACCAAAGAAAGTCCGGTATCACATGGAGGCTGAACAACACACTGCTGAACCAAGAGTGGGTCATGGAAGAGATTAGAAAGGAAATTCAAATGTTCATGCTATTCAACAAAAATGAACACACAAATTACCAGCTCCTCTGGGACACAGCAAAGGCAGTACTCAGAGGCAAGTTTATAGCTCTGAGCTCCTACATCAACAAATTGGAGAGATTGGAAACTAGCAATTTAATGACACATCTAAACCTCCTTGAAAAAGAGCAGCAAGATAATCCCCAATCCAGTAGACGGAAAGAAATAATCAAAATTAAATCAGAATTAAATGAATTAGAATCCAAAAAAACTATAGAAAGAATCAAAAAAACAAAGAGTTGGTTCTTCGAAAAACTTAACAAAATTGACAGACCCTTAGCAAATCTTATCAGAAAAAGAAGAGAACACACCCAAATTAATAAACTCAGAGATGAGAATGGAAACATCACCACAGAAACAACCAAGATTCAGAACATTATAAGGGAATACTTCTCAAAACTTTATGCTAATAAGTTTGAGAACTTGACAGAAATGGACCTCTTCCTAGCAAATATTGACATGCCAAAACTAAACCAAGATGAGTTAAACTATCTTAATAGGCCCATATCAAGCACTGAAATAGAAACAGAAATAAGAGACCTCCCAGCTAAGAAAAGTCCAGGACCAGATGGTTTTACAGCGGAATTTTACAAGGCCTTCAAAGCAGAGATCACACCAATACTCCTCCAACTCTTCAAAGAAATTGAAAGAGAAAGCTTACTACCCAACACATTCTATGAAGCCATCATAACCCTCATCCCAAAACCAGGCAGGGACTCATCAAAGAAAGAGAAATATAGGCCCATTTCTTTGATGAACATTGATGCAAAACTTCTCATCAAAATTTTGGCCAATCGACTTCAACAATTCATCCAAAAAATCATACACCACGATCAAACAGGATTCATTTCAGGGATGCAAAGCTGGTTCAATATACGCAAATCAATTAATATTATTCATCACATCAACAGGAGCAAGAATAAGAACCACATGGTTATCTCAATAGATACAGCAAAAGCATTCGACAAGATCCAACACCCCTTCATGATGAAGGTTTTGGAAAAATTAGGAATCCATGGAACATTTCTCAATACAATAAAGGCTGTATATGACAAACCTACAGCCAGCATTATACTCAATGGTGACAAACTAAAGCCATTTCCTCTTAACTCAGGAACAAGACAAGGATGCCCACTCTCTCCACTTCTCTTCAATCTAGTATTAGAATGCCTAGCTACAGCAATAAGACAACATGCAGACATAAAGGGGATCCAAATAGGGAAAGAAGAAATAAAACTCTCCCTCTTTGCAGATGACATGATCTTGTACTTAAAGAATCCCATAGACTCCACTCCCAAATTACTCAAGCTGATTCAAAACTTTGGCAAAGTAGCAGGTTATAAAATTAACCCCCAAAAATCAATGGCTTTTCTGTATGCCAACAATGAGAAAAGTGTGGCTGAAATTAGGAAAGCAACTCCATTTGTAATAGCCCCACAAAAAATAAAATACCTAGGAATTAACTAAAGAAGTGAAGGACCTCTATGATGAAAACTTTAAAATCTTGAAAAAGGAAATGAACACAGAACTAAAAAAATGGCAAAGCCTCCCTTGCTCCTGGATTGGAAAGATTAACATCGTGAAAATGGCAATACTTCCCAAGGCTATCTACAAATTAATCGCAATACCTATCAAAATTCCAACCTCATTCTTCAAGGAAATAGAAGAGGCAAGCCAAAAATTCATATGGAACAATAAAAGACCCTGAATAGCCAAAACGCTCCTCAATGGAAAGAACACTGCTGGAGGAATATCAATACCAAATTTCAAACTCTACTATAAAGCCATAGTAATCAAAACAGCTTGGTATTGGCATAAGAACAGACCTCAGGACCAATGGAATAGAATTGAAAACCCAGAAATGAACCTACAGACCTATAGCCATCTAATCTTCGATAAGGGAGCTAAAACAATAGAATGGAACAAAGACAGCCTCTTCAGTAAATGGTGCTGGCAAAATTGGTTAACTACATGTAGAAAACTAAAACTAGATCCTTATATATCACCCTGCACCAGAATCAACTCCAAATGGATCAAAGACCTTGAACTCAAAGCAGACACTCTGAAAACATTACAGGATGGAATAGGAGAAACCCTAGGTCTCCTTGGCTCAGGCCGAAATTTTTTGAATAGAGACCAGGAAACACAACAAATCAAAGAAAGGTTGGACAAATGGGATTGCATAAAGTTGCAGAGCTTCTGCAGGGCAAATGACATAGCTAGCAAGATCAATAGAAAGCCCACGGATTGGGAGAAGATCTTTACTAGCCATACAACGGACAAGGGTCTCCTATCTAAAATATACTTGGAACTCAAAAAATTAAACCCCCCAACAACAAATCCTCAAAGAAACAACTGCCCAATAAATAAGTGGCCGAAAAACTTAAAGAGAAACTTCTCTGAAGAAGAAAGAAGGATGGCCAATAGACACATGAAGAAATGTTCAACATCCCTAGCCATAAAAGAAATGCAAATCAAAACAACATTGAGATATCACCTCACCCCAGTTAGAACAGCAAAAATCAAGAACTCTAACAACAACAGATGCTGGAGGGGAGTGGACAGAAAGGAACCTTACTTCATTGTTGGTGGGAATGTAAACTTGTTCAAACACTTTGGAAAGCAGTATGGAGGTTCCTCAAAAAACTTCACGTGGAGCTCCCCTATGACCCAGCAATCCCACTTTTGGGCATTTACCCAAATGTTTACAAACAAGACCACACTAAAGCTACCAGCACAACAATGTTTATTGCAGCATTATTTACCATAGCTAAGATATGGAACCAACCCAGATGCCCCTCAGTATATGAATGGATCAAGAAAATGTGGTATATATACACAATGGAATTCTATGCCTCCATCAGAAAGAATGACATTGCCCCATTTGTTAGGAAATGGAAAAACTTAGAAAAAATTTTATTAAGTGAAGTAAGCCAGGCCCAAAGAAACATAGGTCCCATGGTTTCCCTTTTTTGCAATATCTAGTATATGCATGAGTCAAGCGGAAAAGGTCAGATAATGTGATGTCAGGAAAATGAACCCTTAGATATGTATTTTAATGTTTTTTTTTCTTTCATGCATGTGTTTCTAAAGCATTTATAAGATTGTCTCTTTGTTGCTTTGTATGTCCCTCCCCCACAGTATAACCCCTGCTTTCACTATATTTGATGTCAGTATAACTTGAGGAGGAGATGGGGAAAAACCAGTTGTTTAAGGATACAGGTGGACCTGTTGCAACAATGAGAAGTACAAGTTGTCATGTCCAAAACGAGCTTTACAACGTCGGTGCGGGGGGGGGGAGAATGGGGGGGAAGGAGAAGGATTGGGATTTGGGTGAGGGGGAAGGCTGGGAAGGGACGTGAAGGGTAAACAAAAGGAGGAGGCTGCAATGCTTGGTAAGAAATGTACGCATTATCCTGCCCATGTAATTGTAACCCCTCTGTACAGTATGTTCACAAATAAAATAAAATTTAAAAAAAAAGACAACATCCATAGAGCTGGAATGTAATATTACTAGGAAGGGAATGCAGCCAAAAGATGTTCATTTTTCAGCCATTTATACAATAGAGTCACTCATGCTAGAGAATGTAGAGCCTACATAAAACATATACCTTTTCTCCCCCAAAGAGCAAAACATACTGATATATAACTCTTGAACAGTTTTTGAGGGCTAAGAAAAAGGTCTTCTATGGAGTATTAGGTGCCAAGATAAGAAGATTAATAAAAGCATGCTGAAAGTTGAAATTTAGGAGGTATGATCAAAGTACCAGTATTTTTGACTCCATGGACTTTTGTTTTTCTTGATTCTGGAATTAGCCACACTTTTTTTTTATTAATCCAGATTTCCAAAGGTCAGAGATACTCTGTCTCTATCCTGATTGCACATCAGTAATTTATTTGGTTTTAAATTCTTTCACAAAGGAACGATTTGCTTAACAAAAGCATTATAAAGATATGGCAAGGAACTATGCTAGGTGACATTCTATCCTGTACTTTTCTCCTGAATCACTTAAAACCTAATGATTCTCTCTGGTGATTTTGCGATCATTTATTCTTTGCATAAATGTATTCAGCATTCTCCAGTTGTATATTTTTTTAAAAAATCTTTAAGATGGTTTAAAAAATCTACTTTCTCTATGAATTATCTTTATATTTTATTTGCTGTCCTTTCTGTATCTGTTTCATGAACTTCATAATCCGCACTATTGATGTTTTATTCCCCTCGCTTTTAGAAATTGAAAAAAATTCTAGATGCAGCTCAAACAGGAAAGATTCTCAAAATCGCATAGAAAAGTATTCCACTCTCAGCATAATACATTTAAATGCCCTCACATCCCTCACCAGAACTCTGGTGCTCAACAGCTTAACTTTCTCACCATTTCACAGAACACTGTGTATTCTCTGTAGGCATCATATTGGATATGTGTAAGTACTCGTTCAATAATTATAGACTGGTATGAAGCAAGGTGGAAAAATATCATTGACTTCATTTATTTTGGAAAATGTACTTTTGTTCAATAGCAAGAGAAAGTTGTTAATTTAAGTTTTCATTTTTAGAGTTACATCTATCTGTTTATTTTCTCATACGTTCAGTCCCAGAACTGAATTTCCTTTGACCTGAAAATATTTTAGTTCCTTTCCAAGTGATCAATGGCTTCCTGCTCTTCCATCTCTTTCTTAATTTTCACAATAGAGTTTAATAATGGGGGCCAATCTGGCCTCAATATTTATGAGGACAGAAGCAGTTCTCTTCAGTCATCATCCCACAATTGTTATCAATCTGCTTTTTTCCTACTTCAGGAACAAGTTTTTCTTCTGAACCAATTATTCTCCTGCTTTGTCCTTTGAAGAATTGTTTTTCCACTTGAAGCTATTTCTCTCTTAGGGTAAGTTTTTATGTCTGACTCATCTTACTTATTTCTTTACCTTTTTTATATTAGAAAATTCTCAATTTCACATAGTTCTTTTTTAATTCTGAAGGAATTTTGTTTTGCTACTCTTTCAAAAGTCCAAAGCATGTCATCAGTTCAAAAATACAGAAACATATGTCACTTAAAGCAATATCAATAGCTATATTTTGCAGATGTTATAAAACCATCTTGTAAGCAACTTATCCAACTTCTGTGTTTTATCTCTCATTACCCAATAGTATCTGCCAATTATGGAAATAATGGATTTCTAAAAACAACATCAATGATTAAGGAAAATTATTCTTAATTAAACTTGGCCACTGACATAAATTGTCTATTAACAATCCTCCTTTACCTTTCTAACATCATTGAAAATATAAGGAAATTGATTCTTTGTGAAAATAATATCTAGTAACTGAACATTTATATGAAGAAGTAGGTAGATAATTGCTTTAAAACCATAATATAGATGCAAAGTTGAAATTACATCCAGACAATAAGAAAGGAAGATGTGATAGCCAGCCAAAAAAGAGGTAAACAAGAAAGCCCCACAAAGTAAACATAGTCTGTTTTTGTCATGGGTTAAGGGAAGTAGTTGGTAAATGTGTGTATACCAGGAAAGATAGCATTGATCAAACATTCTTCCAACTCTCACCCACCAGACCCAGGAATACAATATTCAAGAAAAAATGGAAAAATGGAAAGTGAAAAAATGTGAAAAAATGGAAGATGTTGAGTCTGTCGTAAAGCATCTATCTACTCATCCTATTGACTAGGCACTAAAAACAAGACAATATGGACTCCAGCATATCTGGCAAATGTAGACCTTGATCAATACCCTATTTGTGGCCAGGGGGAGAATGTTCTCATTGAATATATACACATGAAATTGCTATAGTTTATATAGCCCTCCTAGTTATTCCAATAGTCATTAGAATATTGTAACAGGCATTTAATATAAACGGGATTCAAGTTGAAGACAAGTTAAAAAAAGTTCTATCTTCTCTGTAGAGCTGTAACCAGAGCAAGCCAGTATAATTTCTGATTGCCGGTACCACAGAGGGGAAAATCATGACTTCAATATATTGGAATTGGCAGTGAATGATCATGGCAGCAGGAACTCAAGTTATGTTAAATCCAGATACTTGATAATGGGGTCATGTTTTTTCAGTTGTTGCTGTTTTACTTGCCCTAATATTTTACTCTGTTATGAAAAGTGTCACCTTCTCTCTTCCCAACCCTCTATATTTGTTTTGCATAGGCAAGTAGCCACTTATTACCTGCTTCCTATCTGCTATTGGCTGTCCTGCCTATATGACAGAGGTGGTTATATAACATACTTATTGATCATAAGAGATTTTGTAGTTTATATGTTAACGATGTAGCAATGTCAATAGTAATACTTATGAATTCATATAGTTACAAACTTGTTAAAATATATTTTCCAGGAACAACATTTCTTTTAACATCTACCTACTATATTATGCACTGGGAAAAGAAAATAAGAGGAGATTAATTGAGGATGATGGTGGTGGTGGTGGTGGTGGTGGTGGTGGTGATAATAAATATGATGAACAGTATTCAGATCCTCAGTTTGTAGTCTAATGTGAAAACAAATAAATGAACAGAGTATTACAAAACAATGTGATATCAATTTATACAGAAAGTTTTAAGAAAGGACACTTAACTTAGAGTGTAGAGATAGGAAATCAAATGTCAGGAAAGGCTTAATTAGTGCGAGATTCGTCAAGGAGAATCTAAATTGAGTTCCTAAGAGTGAATAAAGACTATTTAAAAACGGCAACAATGAGATGTACAAGTCATTATGTCAAAAAACCAACTTTACAACTTTGGTGGGGGGGGAGGATCGGGGGAACTGGGGAGAGTACAGGAAGGGATAGGAAGGGGAAACAAAGAGGAGGCAACAATGCTTGATAAGAAATGTACTCGTTGTCTTGCCCATGTAATTGTAACTCCTCTGTACGGTTTTCTCACAATAAAAAAATAAAAATAAAATATAAAATAAAATGGCATAGTTATAGAGTCCAGAGATACTATGGTAGATATTGGGGAAGTTGTACATGTGGCTTGAGAATAGTGTGCTGAGGCAGAAGAGATGGGTCATAAAAGAAAGGCACATGAATACATGGTCAGAAGGTGACTCTGTTAGCCAAGAAGAGTATCCTCATCAGAATTTAGACATCCTAAATGGAAAGACTTGGGAAAAAATTATATTAAGTGAAGTAAGCCAGACCCAAAGAAACATAAGTCCCATGGTTTCCCTTACTTACAACAACCAGTATACACGTAGGATAATCTTACCAGACAAGCAGAAAAGGTCAAAAGCTATATACATATGACCATATAAAAAGATGCTAAGTGAAATGAATCCCAAGACAGGGAAACAAGAGGTTTTATCTTTGTTGCTTTTGTTTTTAATGTACTTATAATGTAATATGTGATTTATTTTGTTTCTTTTTTATGTTCTTCCCCCATGGTATCACCCCTGTTTTTACTGTATTTGATTCCAGTGCCCTGAATCTTGTATTTAACTTTTCTAATTTGGAGAGGGGAAGGGAAATAACAAAATGCTGAAACAAGGATACAGTTTGACCCATAGTAACAATGAGATGTACAAGACACTATGTTGAAAATGAAATTTATAACTTCGGGGTGGGGGAGAGTTGGAAAAGTGAGGAGGGAAGGGGAAGGAAAGGAGGAAGGGAAAAAACAAAAGAGGGGGTAACAATCCTCAATAGAAAATATACTCATTATATTACTCATGTAACTGTAACTCCTCTGTACAGTATCTTAACAATAAAAAAAAAAGAATTTAGACATCCTAGTACTCTGATCATGAACTTCCAGAGCTCAAAGCTGTGAAGAATATGCCATTATTTGTGCCTCCTATTCTATATTTTTATTATAGCAATCCAAACATACCAAAACAAATGATTTCAAACAAAGGAATGATATGACTAGCCATGTGCCACTTAAGAGAATACTGGTAGGTACTTAAAGAATTATCTTTAAGTAGCTAAACACTATGTGAGCCACCAGCATGCCCAGCAGAGTCATTCTAGTCCATGTGTCCTTGTTTTATATTTCATCCTTTAGAACCATAAAATCATTTTTTGTTTCCTTTTCAAGGATTTCTTAGAGAATCTAAAGATTAGTCTTTGAAGCCAGCATAGCCTAATAAATAGGAAATACTCTTTTTTGTACATTTTTATTGTAAAAATGCTGTACAGAGGGGTTACAGTTACATGAGCAAGGTAACGAGTACATTTCCTATTGAGCATTGTTGCCTTCTCCTTTGTTTTCCCCCTACCATCCCTTCCCACCCACCTTCACAACCACCCCTTCTTCCCTCCGAAGTTGTAAAGTTCGTTTTCAACATAGTGTTTTCTACATCTCATTTTGTTTTTTTTCCCCTCCTCCTGCCCAAATTAGAGAAGTGTATATACAAGATGCAGGGCACCAACATCAAATACAGTGAAAATAGGAGTTATTTCCAGTTAATCAGCCAAAGATGGAAATGGAGGAGTGGCTCAAGAGGTAGAATGTCAGACTTGAGCACAGAGTGCTGGACCCTGAGTTCAAGTCCCAGTACAGTCATAAATGTGCATGTATTTTCTAATTAAATAAAATTTATGAATCATACATGTATGTGTGAGTTATTTAATTGTAATAATACTAGAGAATATCATAAGAAAAATCATCTCAAATCTATATGTCAATAATATATAAAATAATGAATACTCAATAAATGTAAATATTCATTCCATAAGATATAATTTATAATTTTCGATGGTTGAAAGGTACACATAAGCAATTTGAGCACATAATTCTTAAAATATTACAGGATTACACTCTGGAAAAGAGATTGAGAAATTCTTCAACAACATGTATGTATACTGGCATTGAGAATACTAGGTCTGAAGGAATTTTAGAGAACATTCATTCAGATATTCTTTTTCTAGATGAAGAAATTGCCTTAATCAGTTGAACTTCTTCAGGATGGCCTACAATTTGAATGGGAAGCGTACCTCCCATGACATGTGGTATTTTACTAGAAAGGATAAAATAATATACAGTAGAATGAAAAATCATTCATGATTGTCTTAGAATGTTTTACAAGACATAAGAAGGGCATGTTTAAATTACTTATAAGAGGAAATGTCCTAAAGGCAAGAGCAATTTAACAATGGAATAGCCACCCAAAGAGGTCATGAAGGAAACATCAATAAGGCATTCAGAAAGAGATTAAATATATTCCTACAGGGAATAATATAAGTGTCTGGCAATAACTTGCACTGGATACAAAGGCCTGAATACAATGACCTGTCATTTTCCCCATAGCCACTGTGTCTATGATTCACGTAAAATAATCATGAGAGCAAATAGAGGTAAGATGAGCATCAATGTGACTAAATTATGAGACAAAATAAAATAGATTGGGCAGAACTGACAGTGTAACTTAGAGAAAAGCAACTCTTTTACAAAGGAAGAGCTACTAAATGATACCTGTGGTATGTCTTTCTGCAGGTATCTACAAAAACAATGGCAGAACTCTCAGTTGCGATTCTGTCAAATGCTTTAAGATGCTAAAAAATATTCCCTACTTATAATAAAAGAATGGTGTGTGTTTTATGCTTTAACATTCTCATCATAAAAGGTGTAAATAAAGTTATGGAAATAATTACCAAAAAAGCAATTTCCACAAGACTTATATGAAATCAGACAACTTGTGAAGAAAACTTATGAAGGTTTGTACAAAATACCACAGTGTAGCATCATAAAATCAGAAGGCATGTATATATGGAATATAACAAAAAATATCTCGGACTTGGTATTATAAATGAGTTGCTTATAAAACCAAATTTGTTTTTCACCATTCTGGATACCAAGCAAATCAAGATCTTTGTGCAATCAAATTTAGTATGGCATTATGGCTAACTTCTAGGTGCATAGATAGCCACCTTCTAGCTGAGTCATAACATGGTAGAGGAAACTCTGGTATCTTTCTATGGGTACTACTCCTATGCAAAGTAGCCCCACTTTCATGTCATAATTACCTCCAAAAGACTCTGCTCCTTAATGTTAATTGAAGTAAAGATTTCAACATAAAAATTTCAAGAAGGATACAAATATTAAGACCATTCAACATCATAACTAGATTCTTAGATATAAAGTTTTATATGATTGAAAAACAGTAGCATAGGCTTTTATCATACTCATCCCTAATATACATGTGTGAATATGTCATATTTTGCTTATTATATCGTGACATACTTTTATACATAGCATATTAAAAATAAACCATACTGATTTCTACCTAAGAACAAGCTTAATTCCACTTCAAGAAAACAGACAAACATTAAAACGATTTCACTCTCTTACTGCTTACAAAATCCTTTTAAACAGATCATGAAACCCAGAAACCATAATGAAGAATGATGTTGGTTTTCATTACATTAAAAAATATGTATTTCTACACTTAAGGAATCACCACATATACAAATGAAAATGAAATAATAATGTAGAAATAATGTAGAAAATAATTTGAAATATGCAGTTATTATATGCAAAAGTTAACCATGTGCTGTATTATAATGCATATAAAGAGTCTTTTGACATTTATAAGAAAGACAAACACTACTTTCTTCCATTTGGAGTCATATTCTCTTTTTTTGGAGTCATATTCTTGTACATAAGCTTCATTACAAATTAATAATACCAATAAAGTAAGATTTTTTTATTGTACAATGGACAATTTTTAAAATGACATATAATAGATGAAGATGAAAAATGAAACATTTATATAATGCTGAGGTAATAAAATATTTGGAATTTTCCAAAAAATAACTTAAAAATACAGACATGAATTTTATGCTTTCTTAAATCACATAATTATTAATAAGGGAAAAATATATGGCTATAAGGATATGTACCTCATCACTGTTCATTCTGAAGCAAAATGAGATAGCTTTGGCAACATTTTCCTAGTGAGACCATGATTACTTTGGTTTCATATTCTTTAATTCCATGTAAATTATCCATGAGTAACAAAGATATACTTATACAAGCTTCATGTGTAAAACTTACACTCTGAATTTTAAAGGACTGATTTTATATAGCAAGACTCTGTTACCTTCTATAAATGTTGGAAAATATATTGATGTACAATGCAAAAAGTACTATGTAATTAACCAATATGAAATGAGTTTTAATGTATCCCAAGATAATGTTACAGGTACAAATACCTTATACACTCCTAGAATGGGAGCACATTTTAGGGATGTTCTTACAATGAAACTCATTGTGACTGTGTTATTTTAAACAAATTCATTTACAAGCCCTAACTTCCTTTTTAAAAACAAGTACATGGGATCAGATTACTTGAATTCTAAAACCCTAATTTTATGTAATCTACAAATACCCTTTTGATAATAATTTATTGAAAATGGTTTAACTCTTTATTTCACTTTGAAAAATCCTAAAGCCAAAAGTAGGACAACATCTGTTTGTTGAGCTTGTTTTCATGTTGTCACTTAATGTTCTAGTTATAGAAGTACTGAAGCAAATAATGTGGCCAGAAATCATTTGCTTTTTTTTGAAGAATACAAGTTTGTGTTTTTTCCTGATAGTTAAAAATTCTGAAACTCTTTTATAAGTTTGTTTCTTTGTCTTATGAAATGGATGTCTATGAAATTGTCTTGAAAGGATGGTATATCCTTTTCATGTCTGCAGTAGTATATAATTCTGAGAAGGTGTTTTATCTTATTATTAATGCCCCAGTCATTATTAGATAAGTGCAATTATACTGGGGCTTCTTTGCCTAAAGGAAAGTTAAAAAGGAGAAAAGGGAGCCCATGGATTTATTTTTCCATATTAGTTATTAAACAAATAAATTTATGGAGTTTCTATTCTGATTTAGTCACCAATGTAGGTATGAAAAGCACTGTTCCCGTCAAGAATAAAGATATTGAGTTATACACACACACAAACACACATATACACACATACACACACACACGAAGGATGAAGAGGAAGAAAACGGAGGAGTAGAGGAGAAAGAGGAGGAGGAGAAGGGGAGGAGGAGAAATAATAATAAGAGAAATAAAAGGAAGAGGAGGAGGAGGAGGAAAAGAGAAGAGGAAGAGTAAAAAGAAGAGTAGTCCTCTTCTCTCAGGAAACATTCATTTTATGAGCAAAAATATGAAAATTTCATCAGAATCAAAGTATGCTAAGTAGAAACACCCTATTGTAGTAAGTATAGAATGAAGGGAAATTCTTTTTTAAAATACTTTTTTATTGTAAAAATACTGTACAGAGGGGTTACACTTACATGTGCAAGGTAATGAGTACATTTCTTATCAAGCATAGTTACCTCCTCTTTTGTTTTTCTCCTACTATCCCTTCCCTCCCACCTCCACAACTACACTTTCCCCCTCCACCCCCTCCCCGCCTAAATTGTAAAGTTCCTTTTACAACATAGTGTCTTGTACATTTCATTGTTACAATGGGTCAACCTGTATCCCTACTTAAGCATTTTGTTTTTTCCCTTCCCATCCTCAAATTAGAGTAGCAGGGCACCGACACAAATACAGTGAAAACAGGGGTTATATCATGGGGGAGGAACATACAAAGAAACAAAAAATAAATCACATGGTACATTATAAATACGTTAGAAACAATAGCAAGAAAGAAAAAAAAAAAACACTTGTGTCCCTGTCTTGGAGTTCATTTCGCTTAACATCGTCTTATCTGGTCATATGTACATAGCTTTTGACCTTAATGAAGGGAAATTCTGACCCTTAGGATCTGGGTTAAGATTCCACACAGTAGATGAAGTGTGAGGCATGGAACAACTATAACAATTACAACAACAAAATAAGCAATGTTAACTTTTAAGTAATGGAATTAAAATGATTTCACACAGAATAGTGAATTTGAAAATCTCCGAGGTCATATTTCTGCTTTCCTTCCATGGAGGAATACGTGATATTTTAAAATTCATTCCATATTGCAGCTGCTTTGTTCTCATTTTTTTAAATGTGGACAGATCATTCATGGAGAGATTAAGTCATTAAAAGCTGTTTTCCTTTCCATAGTCTCTCTTTCTTTCTTTCTTTTCTTTCTTTCTTTCTCTTTCTTTCTTTCTTTCTTTCTTTCTTTCTTTCTTTCTTTCTTTCTTTCTTTCTTTCTCTTTCTTTCTTTCTTTCCTTCTTTCTTTCCTTCTTTCTTTCCTTCTTTCTTTCCTTCTTTCTTTCCTTCTTTCTTTCCTTCTTTCTTTCCTTCTTTCTTTTTTTCTTTCTTTCTTTCTTTCTTTCTTTCTTTCTTTCTTTCTTTCTTTCTTGTCGTGGGGCATGAACTCTGGGCCTGGGCCCACTGTCCCTCAGCTCTTGAGCTCAAACCCAGCTTGAGCCACAGCACCACTTCCGGTTTTCTTTCAGTTAATTGGAGATAAGAATCTCACGGACATTCCTACCCAGGCTGGCTTTGAACCTCGATCCTCAGATCTCAGCCTCCTGAGTAGGAGTAGCTAGTATTACAGGCGTGAGCCACCAGTATCCGGCTCCGTATTTTTTCTTATGGGATAAGCAATGGGGAAGATATTCAGAAAGCTTTCATTAATTGTTATAACTGAAAGTGAAAAATGAATTGGATGATTTCAACTTCTAAGATTTCAACTATACTATCTCATATATTAGTTTTCTTTAGGTTATTAAAGATACTTGTGTTTCTTTCATACATTCTTGTAAGTGATAGAAGATTAAATACCAACCGTGAACAAATAATTATATTTTGTATTTATCAATTTATCATTTTATTCCACTTTAGAGAGCATTTCCCATTGTGGGAATATAGATTTTGTTCTTGGCTCTACTTGAAACTAAGCTGTATAGGTAACATATTTTCTCATTTTAATTAAATGGGTCATCAAAAAGTACATAGAATACATTCACAAAAATGTTCTTACAATACAAAACTTTGTGATTCATTTTAAATATCTCATTACAGGGTTGTGTAACTCACTAAATATTCAGTGAAATGACTTGTAAGATTGTAAGTTAGATACAGACCAAGAAAAAAAAAACAGTATAACTAACTGCATTTTACTCTAAGAAAATGAATGATATTGGGATAGTCTGGTCACAATCCCAGAAAATTTACAGATATTTTATTATTTTTCATTCTTTAACATCAAGAATTATGCTAGCATTTAACTGAATTAGTAATACAAATATAAGAATGAATAGAGTTACAAATATTTGGGGGTGGTGCAAACAAGGAATATTAATGTAACAGTATTTCCCTTTTATCAATTAGTGAATGTTCACACACATGCGTGGCTCAGGTCCTCTCTGGGAATGTTCATATAGTTCCAGTTTCCATATAATACTTTTGAGATGGTTAATTTGATTAAGCTTTTATTCAATAAGGAATTGGAGGTTGCTTCCAAAAAATATAATGATTTCAAGGATGTGTACACAAAAAGTTAGGAAAATGATAGTCTAGTCATAGTTCTGGATATATCCTATACTATTCACTTGCATCTCTAGGACTAGTCATGAAGAATAAATAATACATACTTACCTATACATGTAAATATATAGAATATACGTATATATTTATACATACAGTAAAACCTCTTATTACACGGAGTTTTGTTTTGACAGAGTCAGTTTTTTTTCCTGTGTATGCATTATGTAGCTCAGTTGATGCAGAGAAACTCTCATTATGGTCAATTGAGATTATATCATGTGTGAGCCTCTGTTTCCCTGTAATCAATTTTGTGAAAATATGCATCTCAAAAAACAAATGTGCTAGGCACTGGTGTCTCATGCCTAGAATCCTACCAACTTAGAAGTCTGAGATCTGGTAGCTTTACTGTGGTCTTGTTTGTAAACATTTGGGTAAATGCCCAAAAGTGGGATTGCTGGATCATAGGGGAGTTCTATGTGGAGTCTTTTGAGGAACCTCCATACTACTTTCCCAAGTGGTTGAACAAGATTACACTCCCACCATCAAAGCAGTAAGGTTCCCTTCTGTCCACATCCCCTCCAGCATCTGTTATTATTAGAGTTCTCGATTTTAGCTATTCTAACTGGAGTGAGGTGGTATCTCAATGTTGTTTTGATTTGCATTTCTTTTATGGCTAGGGAGGTTGAGCATTTCTTGATGTGTCTATTGGCCATCCTTCTTTCCTCTTCAGAGAAGTTTTTCTTTAAGTCTTTCGCCCACTTATTTATTGGGCAGTTGTTTCTTTAAGAATTTGTTGTTGGGGGATTTAATTTTTTTTAATTTAAAATTTTATTTTATTTTATTTGAGAACATACTGTATAGAGGGGTTACAATTACATGGGCAGGATAATGCATACATTTCTTACCAAGCATTGCAGCCTCCTCCACCCGGAAGCACAACAAATCAAAGAAAGGTTGGACAAATGGGATTGCATAAGGTTACAGAGCTTCTGCAGGGCAAATGACATAGCTAGCAAGATCAATAGAAAACTCACCGATTGGGAGAAGATCTTTACTAGCCATACAACGGATAAGGGTTTCATATCTAAAATATACTTGGAATTCAAAAAATTAAACCCCCCAACAACAAATCCTCAAAGAAACAACTGTCCAATAAATAAGTGGGCGAAAGACTTAAAGAGAAGCTTCTCTGAAGAAGAAAGAAGGATGGCCAATAGACACATGAAGAAATGTTCAACATCCCTAGCCATAAAAGAAATGCAAATCAAAACAACATTGAGATAACACCTCACTCCAGTTAGAACAGCAAAAATCAAGAACTCTAACAACAACAGATGCTGGAGGGGATGTGGACAGAAAGGAACCTTACTTCATTGTTGGTGGGAATGTAAACTTGTTCAACCACTTTGGAAAGCAGTATGGAGGTTCCTCAAAAGACTTCACATAGGTCTCCCCTATGATCCAGCAATCCCACTTTTGGGGATTTAATTTTTTGAGTTCCAAGTATATTTTAGATATGAGAGCCTTGTCCGTTGTATGGCTAGTGAAGATCTTCTCCCAATCCGTGGGCTTTCTATTGATCTTACTAGCTATGTCCTTTGCCATTGCAGAAGCTCTGAAATTTCATGCAATCCCATTTGTTGTGTTTCTGGGTCTCTATTAAGAAAATTTCGGACTCTGCCAAGGAGACCTAGGGTTTCTCCTATTCCATCCTGTAATGTTTTCAGAGTGTCTGCTTTGAGTTCAAGGTCTTTGATCCATTTGGAGTTGATTCTGGTGCAGGGTGATATATAAGGATCTAGCTTTAGTTTTCTACATGTAGTTAACCAATTTTGCCAGCACCATTTACTGAAGAGGCTGTCTTTGTTCCATTCTATTGTTTTAGCTCCCTTATCGAAGATTACATGGCTATAGGTCTGTAGGTTCATTTTTGGGTTTTCAATTCTATTCCATTGGTCCTGAGGTCTGTTCTTGTGCCAGTTCCAAGCTGTTTTAATTACTATGGCTTTATAGTAGAGTTTGAAATTTGGTATTGATATTCCTTCCGCAGTGTTCTTTCTGTTGAGAATTGTTTTTGCTATTCGGTGTCTTTTATATGAACTTTTGGATTGCCTCTTACATTTCCTTGAAGAATGAGGTTGGAATTTTGATAGGTATCGCATTGAATTTGTAGATAGCCTTGGGAAGTATTGCCATTTTCACGATGTTGATCTTTGCAATCCAGGAGCATGGGAGTTTTTGCCACTTTCTAAGTTCTGTTATGATTTCTTTTTTCAAGTTTTTAGAGTTTTCATCATAGAGGTCCTTCACTTCTTTGGTTAAGTTAATTCCTAGGTATTTTATTTTTTGTGGGGCTATTACAAATGGAGTTGCTTTCCTAATTTCAGCCACACTTTTCTCATTGTTGGCATACAGAAATGCCATTGATTTTAATTTTATACCCTGCTACTTTGCCAAAGTTTTGAATCAGCTTGAGTAATTTGGGAGTGGAGTCTATGGGATTCTCTAAATACAAGATCATGTCATCTGCAAAGAAGGAGAGTTTTACTTCTTCTTTCCCTATTTGGATCCCCTTTATGTCTGCATCTTGTGTTATTGCTGTAGCCAGGCATTCTAATACTAGATTGAAGAGAAGTGGAGAGAGTGGACATCCTTGTCTTGTTCCTGAGTTAAGAGAAATGGCTTTAGTTTTGCAGCATTATTTACTATAGGTAAGATATGGAACCAACCCAGATGCTCCTCAGTAGATGAATGGATCAAGAAAATGTGGTATATATACACAATGGAATTCTAATCCTCCATCAGAGAGAATGGCATTGACCCCATTTGTTAGGAAATGGAAAGGCTTGGAAAAAAATATATTAAGTGTAGTAAGCCAAGCCCAAAGAAACATAAGTCCCATGGTTTCCCTTATTTGCAATATCTAGTATATGTCTGACTCAAGCAGAAAAGGTCAGATAGGTGATGTTAGAGAAATGAACCCTAAGATATGTATTCAAATGTTTTTTTTTCTTTCAAGTGATTGTTTCTAACACATTTATAAGATTATTTCTTTGTTGCTTTGTATGTCCCTCCCCCACAGTATAACCCCTGCTTTCACTGTATTTGATGTCAGTATAATTTGTGGAGGGGAAGGGGAAAAACAAATCGTTTAAATAGGGATACAGGTGGTCCCATTGCAACAATGAGATGTACAAGTCATTATGTCGAAAAGGAACTTTACAACTTTCGTGGGGGGGGGGGGGCGCAGGGAGGGGAGGATTGGGGGGGGCGGGGCGAGGATAGGAAGGGATGGGAAGGGGAAACAAAGGAGGAGGCTACAATGCTCGATAAGAAATGTACTCATTATCTTGCCCATGTAATTGTAACTCCTCTGTACAGTATTTTCACAATAAAAAATAAATAAATTAAAAAAAAGAAGTCTGAGATCTGAGGATCACAATTTAAAGCCAGACCAGGGAAGAAAGTTTGTGACCCTCTTATCTCCAATTAAGGACCCAAAAACGGCTATATTGGAGCTATATCTCAATTGATAGAGCACTCACCTTCAATAAAGAGGTCTCAGGGACAGTGCCCAGGCTCTGAATTCAAGCGCCAGGACTAACACACACACACACGCACGCACACACACACACACACACACACACACACACACACACACACACACACACACATACACAGAGGCAAATCGTGCCCACAAAGTTAAATAATCTGTAGTGTGTAAAATTTTTTGATTTGTTGACAAGTGGCATGTCATTAGTGGAAGTTCAGTTGTGTCATGTGAAGAATGAATTGAGAGTACTCAACTACATTCTTAGCATGTGCCTATTTTCTTCAGTGGTACTGTTCATACCCAGCAGCTACAAAAGGTGTATGTTGTTTGAAATAGAGACATCACACACATAATCTGAATCTTTTTTCAAGAGTTCTTTCAATCTGTGCACTCAGATATTCTGTTTATGTTACTTTCACTCTTGTTTCTTTGAGCTTAAGGTTGTTTTATTTTTGTTTGTTTGTTTGTTTTACTATGTAGGAGATGGACCAATAGCGAAAGAAATATCTGTAATCACAGATTACAGATTCTGCTTAAGGGAAATTTGTCAAATACTCTGTGTGTGTGTGTGTGTGTGTGTGTGTGTGTGTGTGTGTGTGTGTGTGTGTGTGTGTGTGTGTGTGACACAGAGAGAGAGAGAGAGAGAAAGAGAAAGAGAGAGACCAACATTCTCTCTTTTGAATAATGCTCCTTGAAGCTTTCATTCATTCATTTTTTAAATACTTTATATTGTAAAGGTGATCTACAGAGAGTATACACTTTCATGAGTCATATATTGAGTACATTTCTTTTGAACAATGTCACCCCTTCCCTCATTTTCTCCCAGTTTTTTTCTTCCTCCCTCCCTCCTCCCAACATAGTGTCTAGTTAGTAAAGTCCATCCTTTGTCCCAGTGCTTCTGTACTTCTCCTTCCCTCCCCAAATCAGATTCATTCATTCATTCATTCTTTTATTTAATAATTCAACTATTTTGTGGCCCTAGAATCTAGAAGGAATACTTCTGAATTCTTTATGTATATACAAAAATCATAAACATGTACAAAATACCATAAGTATGTACATAAATGACAACTACAATGTTTCCATTATTTCCTAAGTATCTTAGTATTTATTATAAATTATAATAAATTTATAATAAATTTATTATAAATTTCAGAAATTTGTCTCCTTTGTAATTAAAAAAAGTAATTCACTGATTTTTTTCAAGGAGCACTATTTTATATCTTAATTGATACTATAGAAAATCTAAATATCAATATTTCTTTAAACATGACCCCAAGGTCTCTGAATAGGTGCATTTATGCTGTATGGATAACACTCTCTCAATAATAAAACTATTCAGATGTGAAACACATCAAACATGTTAGCTTCTTTCCTTTTTTATTGCACTAATAGACAAAAACCTGATAGCCAATAAAAACAAATCTGCTTTTTCTTTTATGGCTCTGTCTTTGAAATTGTAGCCCTTTGTCTTTCAACAATGATGCAGTTACATATGAAGAAAAGAAATTGTCGTATTGCAAATGCATTGCTTACTTGCTAGAAATAAACAAACTGATTTTAGTAAAATAAAATTGACCTGGCTCTCCGCTAAGATCTCAGACTTAATAGCCACTCCAATTTCCCCTGACATTTAAAAATTATAACATACAGCAAAAAGAAATTCCTAAATGTCAGAATCCTCATAATTTCTTCATCTTTTCCCACTGAATTCTTAACTCCTCCCCTGCTCCCACCCCCAGCCTCATTGTGAGAGTGTGGTGGGGCCAAAGGAAGGCTGGAGGATGATGCCACACAGGCCATAGAGCCTGGATACACCTCGTGTGATTCTCAGGCCAAAGCCTATAACAAAATAAATAGTTGGATTATTAAAAATCATAAGAAATCATTTCACTGCCTCATTACACAATTCAGTTACTGAAAGGAAAAAATGTGAGAACCGCTGTAACCGTGCTTCTCTTTCCCACACTTATTTTCCATTAATTTGTCTTGGTAAATCAATTTTTGTCTACTACTATTGTGGCATATTTTCCTTTAATGTAGTAAAGTGTGACTCAAAGAAGCACTGAAAGCCTGATAATACTAAATGAGCTGTAAATAGTGAAGAACTGAATAAAAAACAACACAGGGTTGGTAAAATTGAAAGGCAGGAATAGACAATTCAGAAGAAGAGGATAGGAAAAAGTGATAGAAATTTGACTACAAGTCTATTCAAGGAAAAACCCTCTGGGATCTTGTATGAACAAAACCACATCACAGAGGGAAGGACTCTTACACCTAGTTTACATACAGTAACCAGGATTGACAAGTTAATAGCTTCCTTGTTATCATACTACTAATTAGGGGCAGAATAAATATACAAAAGCAGCATTTTGTCCTTCTAAGAAAACTTTAATCACAGTGTGTATCTGTCTGAGAAAACTTGGGCAGGGGGTAGGAGAGGAGCCTTTCTCAGAATATATTTATCTATAGGAAAATTTATGTAACTATTCCTTAATCTAAAAATACTAACTCATACCACATAACTTATTGTATATCCATCAGTATACCAGATTAAAATCAAGATTTTCTCATTTCATACTCAAATTGGTAAAAGTAGAGGTATCTTAATTAGCTTTCTTAGTACTTTAGGTGAGTTCGTCTCTTGTGAAGTTCTATTTTTAAAATAATAAAGTAGAGCTTCAATTATTATTTTCTTCTATCAAAGTTCCAAGTACCATCTGTAGATCTATTCATATAGGTTTGTATGTATGTCTGTATATCACTGTATTTGTTAGAGAATAACATATATACATATATACTAGCAGTGTACTTCATCAATTATTGTTGCACAACATCTCAGTCAATCCCATTTTTCTCGTATCAACAATTTGAGAGATCATGTTGATTCTGTTTCCAAGATTGGTGGATTTATTAAAAAAAACATTTACAGACTGCTAGAAAAAGAGATTTTATTCTTTACATGTTTTCTCAATTTAGAAATACAGTAATTATCATTATGAAGAGTATTGGTTAATGTTTAAAACATGAGGATTAGAAAGGAAAGCTTGTTTTCTAATCAATGAAACCACAATGATATTGTAGCAACATTTCCTCTTAATTTTTAAAATATTATCTAATCACATAATCTAGAGAGCCATCATTTGAGGGTGACCCTTTAAAGTAATGGAGGGATTTTATATTGGCTTGTCAGTGGCAGATGAACTGTATGCTCTGTAAATTCTACTGTAATTGTGTCCATTCTCTGATTTTCCTTCAGTTTGGTTGTTAGCTATAAAATTACTGATAAGTAATAAAACACAGGTCAAAAGTGTTAAACCTTTGTTGCAAATATCACCAAATCATAACAAGGAAATATCAGCTGCAAACCACAATTCTGAGCATTTACCTGTAAAATATAGGTTAAATTACAGGATTTTTTTTTCCTTTTTGGTATAGCTTACTAAGATTTTACATTGCTCGTCCAGTTTGCCATCCAAGTGAATTTGGTAAATTTCATTTGAGAATAAATTTTCTATAATTATTAAAAGTCCATGGAGGCTTTTGCCATCTCCTTTTTGTCTGGCAAGGAGTTTCATGCCGTATAACCACGATTCTCTCAAATATAATGAAACAAGATGAATGTTTTCAATACTCCCTGTGACTAATTCTTCCTAATCCATAGCCTTTCTTTGAAAAGAATGCTTATGATCTTATTTATGATGTTTTAAGGCTTTAAGGACCTCTTATAAATTTCTCTGACTTGTAGTCTTATCTGAGACAGTACTGCTCATACACTCATCAAAACAAAAATAGGAGCAACTAGGCTTTGCTGAAAACATAATAGAACAAAGGTAAGACACAATGCTGAACTGTTGGATTGACTTTGTTTCTCATTATGTTTCCCAGTAGTAAAAGCCTACCCAACAAAATATTTCTTTCACCCTCCTCCTGTGATTTGACTTCTCAATAAATTTATGTCCTGAACTTCCCAACTTGCACTTCTAAGGGACAATTGGTTCAAAGAATTTCTACCTGATATTGCTTGAAAAAAGGGTTCTGTGTTCAAATGAATTTCTGAAACACTAAATTATGAGAGTTTTAAGCAGGATTCTTTTCTCAGTAACTTCTCAAGAGTTGATTGCTTATGTGTGTGTGTGTGTGTGTATGTGTGTGTGTGTGTGTGTACGTATGTGTATACACATATGTGCACTCACGTGTGCACCCTGGGGCTTGACCTCAGGCCTGGGTACTTATCCCTGAGCTTTTGTGCTCAAGGCCAGTGCTCTACCACTTGAGTTACAGTTCCATTTCCAACTTCTGGGTGAGTAATTGGAAATAATCTCACAGACATTCCTGCTGGAAATAATGTAAAAACAATAATCCTCATATCTCAACCTCCTGAGTAGCTAGGATCACAAGTACGAGCCCCCAGTATCCTACTAAGAGATTTTCTTTCCTTTTTGTAGGAAAATATTCTCCCAAACCACCATGAGAATCATATGGACTTGAAAAATTTCCAAATAGTTTTGTCCTTTGAAAGTTCTTTGTTAAAGTACAATTTTACAGAACCCACTTTGGGAAACATCAAAATAAGTAAACACAAAATGCCTTACGAAATACATTTTTAATGTGAGATTCAGGGAAAAGGACAGGGAAATGGTTAAAGTCTACTTTTCTTGAAACAATAGCCTAGGATGTAAAAAAAATCCTTTGGATATTTTCCATGGAAATATGCACACCATCATGGTATAATGTGTCACTCTCTTCCCAAAATGGAATTAACTTCATTCTGGCTTCATGAGGTGAAAATGGTCAAAATAAAGAATTTAAAAAGTACCTCAAACGATGATGAAAATTTTTTCATTCTGAGTAGGTAGACATATAATGATGATCATTTTGTAACAAGTTGAGGGAAAATGGGACATTGATTTGTCAAATTCCTGACATTCACTTTTCCAACTCTGAAAGTCTCTGATGCTGAGGATGTAATGATTCTAAACTTATAATGATACGCCTCTATGGAGAATCACCCAACCAAAACTCATATTTTATGTTTCTTTTAGACATGCTTAAGACGGTGTCAAATGGCGTATTGGTTGTTGCTTTCCCCAAAATAGTTTAGGGGTCCTGCAGGTTAAATATGTGCTTCACTGAACCCCTACGTTGAAATTCAGTGTGATGGTATTAGGAAGTAAGGCCTTTGAGAACGTAGTGTTATGGGTCATGAGTCTGGTCACACATGAGGTTACTCGTCACAAGAAGAGACATGATGGAAAGAGTCTTTCTTTAAGTATGTTATGTTAGATTCCAAGAAAAGACTATCATCTATCAGCCAGGAAAGGACTTTCATTCAGATAGGATACATGGGCCTCCTTTAATCTCACACTTTTAGCTTTCACAATCATGAGAAATATTCTTTCTTTTTTTTTTTTGGTCGGTCCTGGGGCTTGAACTCTGGGCCTGGGCGCTGTCCCTCAGCTCTTCAGCTCAAGGTGAGTGCTCTACCACTTGAGCTACAGCACCACTTTCTATTTTTTCTTTTTTAATTATATATATTTTTATTGTGAAAATACTGTACAGAGGGGTTACAATTGCATGAGCAAGGTAATAAGTAAATTTCTTATCAAGCATTGTTGTTCCTCCTTTGTTTCCCCTTCCCATCCCTTCCCATCCTTCCCCCCCCGTATCCTTTGCCCCCCACTGCTCCAAAGTTTTAAAGTTATGAGAAATATTATTTCTGTTTGACTCACCCAACTTATATTTGACTTCCATAGCCTTAACTAAGACAAGGAATTTTCATAATATGGATGCTAGGAATTCAGGAGATATTCACAGCAAATCTACTAAGCTTTTTAATGGAGAAATGCTTATACATGTTCCCCATATCATGGAGAAACCCTCCAAAATGCTTTAACAGTCTGAAAGAACATCATTTACTTCCATAAATTGCATACTTGAATGGAGCATGCTCAATTAATGGACAACATATAGTTATAAAATTTTATACCACCTCACATAACTATATACTCACTTGTCATCCAAAATGATCTTATGAACATTTACAGTTTATATTTCAAATATGTGTAAATGTTCAATGTGAAAATTCTGTTTTCAAAACTATTGGTAGACCCATTGCAACAATGTTACTGCCAAAACACTATGTTGGAAATGAACTTCACAACTTCGGATGGAGAAGGAGTGGGGAAATTTGGGGAGGGGAAGTATAGTAGGAGAAAAACAAGGGAAGTGGGTAACAATGCTTGACAAGAAATGTACTCATTACCTTACTGATGCCACTGTAACCCCTCTGTACAGCATCTTTACAAGAAAAGAAAAGAAAGCAATGGTAGAGAGTACCGTTTAGTCTGGCAACAGCTCTAGTTCCTCATAATTTTCTTTTCTTCTATGACCATCTTCCCCTATTAAAGGATGCAGTAATCCACATCATCTGCCCAGGAGCTGACTGAGAGAAGTGCACCGTTATATATCAGTTTCATTATAGAACAGTATATTGTTCACAGGTCTACACCATAAGAGAAAAGAATCATAATCAGACCAAAGATGTTGTTTCACTATCATGTTTGAGTTTAACCCTACATATACCCTCATCATGTAGTTGAGGGAGATTAGGTCTCCTCGTTTCTGAGTGTCCCATAAAGTCTCTCATTGCAGAATCATGGTTTAAAATTCCATCTCAAACAGTTGTCTCTCAAATCCTGATTAAGCCTTACCATTTTGTTGTAACAATTCATTTGGTGACATACAATTTTTTAAAAAGATATAGGATGATTTCTTTCTGACTTTTATTAAATAAGCCCTTCAATCATTCATGTTAGTACTAGAAAGAATTAATACATTCTTATTTTCATCTGTGATGGGTATCTGTTACCCAGAAAGGACCTGGAAGAAAGTGGTAGAGTTCCTGAATGAGCTCAGTTATTCAGACTTCATCCATGTCTCAGATGTGAACCAGGAGTCCAAGCCTGGATTACACCCATGGATACAGATCTTGTTCATTTTCTTTCTTTTGAATGCGCCCAACAATTTCTTTCATGAAAGGGTAATCTGAGCACTGTTCTAGACACATACAGAGGCCCTAGATCATCCATATTACAGAATATGGATAAAAAGAAATCAAAGCTTATGACCCTATTATTCCTCTAGCACAATACAAAAGACAGAGAAAACACTCCTATCAGAAGATGAGACCCAGCACAAGCACTCAAGTCAACATAGCAGAACCAAGTTTTGGTGTGTCAGAAAATCATATCCTGCATAGCATCTTATTTCCCCATTTTAGGCTGACTAGATGATTCTTGTCAGTCTCCAACAGAAATTTCAACATTGATACCTATTCTTCACTAACCAAAGGCTCATTTGGTCTCCAAGTTAATAACAATCATAACCTGGTGAGTATTTAAAAAGTGATATGGAACATTAAGTCAAGGAAAACCAGGTACTAGTCTGACTAGATTGACCTTACAAAGCCAGACTTCTGTGAGAATACATATTCACTTCCAAGAAGCTGTAGTGAAGATCAATGAAATACATATGTGGAAATTCTTTGAAAACTACAAAGAACTATTTGTGCCTGTAGCCTTCAAGCTACCTGAACCTTATGATATCCACATAGTTTTAAGGACTAAGTCATTTTCCCATAATTTTCTACAATTAGAGATTCTTTAGATCTATTTGGAAAACATGCATTCCTTTAAATTACTAGAGGAACAGTCTTCAAGATATGTCCTATACAAAATGTGTCTATATTAGATGTTAGATTTTAAAGGGTATTCCTTTTAAAGACACATTCTTGAAACTTTAATAAATTCACAGCAGTCAAAAATATATGAAAAAAGAAAATATATGAAAATATGTAAGCATGTGTTATATAATTGCTCTAAATTTTGCCAATATTATGCTCACTCTAAAAAGTTGTTATTGTTTTCTCTTATCTCCCTGTGGGAAGGTAAGTATCTTTCTAACCCACAAAAAAACTATTTTATTAGTTCTTTAATGGCTAAACATGGAATAGAATTAAGTCTGGTCATAGAGTTGTATGAATGATCATATTATTGGGTATAAGCTATAGGTAATGATCACCATTTTCACACAAAAACATGAAAAATTTCCATGCCTTATTTACTTATCAACAACTGCTTAATAAAGGCTAATGGTGTTGGTCTGGATGCTGCTATGAATTTTGCATCTTCTTATTATAGACATCATACAAAGAAAAGTTGACAGTGAACCAGGACTTACTCTGATCATGTTAGGAATGGGCTTGGAATTGTTTTCATCTGCTCAGCACCATTGGCTCACTCCTGTAATCCTAGCTACTCAGGAGGCTGGGATCTAAGGATCACGGTTCAAAGCCAGCCCAGGCAGGAAAGTCCATGAGACTCTTATCTCCAATAAACCACTCAGAAAACCAGAAGTGGCTCTGTGGCTCATGTGGTAGAGCGCTAGCCTTGAGCTGAAGAGCTGAGGGACAGTGCTCAGGTCCAGAGTTCAAGCCCCATGAAAAAGAATAGTTTCATCTGAGATAGTACTGGGCATATAACACTCACAAACTCTCTTTCTCACTCTCCCACTCTCCCTTCTTTCCTTCTTTCCCTTGTTTCCATGCAAACACTTGGTTTTCCCAAATTTTTTCAACAATCACAAGAATCTCTATCTTCTATCCCTTGCATGTAACTCCAAAGATATCATAAGGGCAAGGGAGAACATTTCAATAAGGATCCAGTCAAAAAAAAAAGAAACAGACTTTCCAACAGACAAGTGGTTAGATAGGTATGAGAGGATATAGTAAAGCAATAGGAAACATTGGTAACACCAGGACATGTCCTGGTAATACCAGGACATCTACATCTGGTAGAAGTTACTTCCTTAGGAATCAGATTGCAGCCAGAATAGAACCATCAGGACTTGGAAGCTAGGAAGGGGAATCTTCCAGTGATAACTCCCTCGTGAGGAAGGAATAATCATCACCCACTGTTGTTACATCTGAGTGGCATAATAAGGCCAGTTCTAGAAGAATAGGAGACAAGTGGAAATTGGAGCCAATTACAAATACTCCAGGTGAAGGGGCTTGGCTGAGGCGCTGTTTATCAGAAGATTATGTAAAACAGACTGGAGAAACTGCCTTCTCCCTTCCTTAGTTTTATGGAGTCCTTTGAGTGTACCCTATTAACAGAACTCACACAGAAACAGCTTACAGAAAAGTAAAATCTTCTAGAGCTTAGCCCTGGTATCACAAAGCATGATATGGAAGGGAGTTAAGAAAGATTCATAATCTGCCCTGAGATCCTAACAGTAGAGATCTGCAAACTGATAAAAAACAAGTCACTCTGAATGTTCCTGGTGGCCTTAACCTTTCATCTACACCCGACATTTTGTGAGAGAATAGTTGCTTAAATGCAGACCTTATTTTATGTGCTACTTCTGCTTTCCTGCTGTCTTTCTTGTTCTCTAACATCAGGTTAACCAATTATCTACGTGAAATTTTTGTTATGGTCGTTTCCTAATGAGAAAAGATTCTGCTTGATATTCTTGTGCTCTCCAAACCTTACAGACTCCAAAGGATCTAATACTGGCAATGCCAGACCTGCTCAGTTCTTTGACATACACTGACCTGCTTACTGCAAAAAGTCTTGTCTGCCTGGATCCAGCACAATTTTCCTAACTGGTGCCTCATGCTGCATGCTGATCTCTAACTCTTCAGACTAGTTAATCCAAGCACTCTTTACAACCAATGTTTCCATCAAATGCCATATTGTTTTCAGTTTGATAGATTTTGTTTGTGACCAAGGCCTCAGCAGTGTCATGCCTCCTAGGACTTCCACAGCAATTCACAGAGAATTACTTTGTGCTCTTTTCCAGCTCTTTTGCATGCTGTTTGAAAGGATGCATGTAGGAAAGTATATACTTGGATGGAGGAAGAATAAGTTAGGAAAAAAATATTAGCCCACATACGTGCATGTATATATGTATACAGATAGATAGATAGATAGATAGATAGATAGATAGATAGCTATCCATCCTTCTTGTTGACATTCTCAGTTTTCACACAGTATTTTTTTCAAATAGCTAGTGTCTCCACTTTACCAAAGTTGAGCAAATTGAAAGAACTTACTCCAAGCAGAACTCAGATTCAAACCCAGTTCTAAAACCTGTACAAAACGGACACATTGCTTTTCAGTGTGATAAAAGTACTAGATACAAGCATCAGCTAGCCTGAAAAGTTAATAGAATGGCTCATCTTAGGTGATGATTAAATATTGTGTCCATGTCCTAAACTGATTGTAACTTTTTATTTTTTTATGTTGAGACTGAAGTTTATTTTTTAAATATGTTCAGAGGGGTTACAGTTACATGAGTAAGGTAATGAGTACATTTCCTATGGAGCATTGTTACCTCCTCCTTTGTTTTTCCCCTACCATCCCTTCCCTCCCCACCTCCCCAACTCCTCCCTCTCTCTCCCTAACAAGTTGTAAAGTTTGTTTTCAACATAGTGTCCTGTACATCTTATTGTTACAATGGGTCAACCTGTATTCCTATTTAAGCATTTTGTTTTGTTCCTTCCCCTCCCCAAATTAGAAAAGTGTATTATTTCTCTTATTTACAATAATTAGTATATGTCTAGGATAATCTTACCAGCTGAGCAGAATAGCTCAATAGCTATGTATATATGACCATATAAGACGACATTAAACAAGATGAACTCCAAGACATAGACACAAGAAGTTTTTCTTTGTTATTGTTGTTTTAATATATTATGTGATTTTTTTTGTTTCTTTTGTATGTTCTTCCTCCTGTGGTATATCGCCTACTGTTACTGTATTTGATTTTGGTATCCTGGTATTGCATATACGTTTATTTGAACTGGGGAAGGAAAGTGGAATAAAAGAATGGTGAGACAAAGAACAAGGGACGAACCAATGCAACCACGATATACACAAGACAATATGGTGGAAATGATCTGTACAACTTGTGGAAGAGAGGGAAAGTAGGACATAGTAGGAGGGAAGGGGTAGCAAGTCTGACAAGAAATGTACTTATTACTTGTATAAATGTAACCCCTCTGTACATCACCTTGACAATAAAAAAGAACAATCTTTTTGACTCATTTAATTTTAGCAAAACTCTACAAGATTGATGCTGTTATTAGCAATCCCATATATGATATAAAAGTATATATGATATAACCAAAAAGTCAGAGCTAGAAGTAGCAGAACCAAGATATGAATGTAGGATAAAAGTATGGCTCAAGTGGTAGAGTACCTGTCTAAGAAGCATTAGGCCATCATATGTATATGCGCATGTGCACGCATGAGTGCGCACACACATACACACACACACACACACACACACGGAGGGTGATTCTGAAATCTATGAACATTTTGGCTTTTATACAGTACTTCCTCTTGTGTAAGAGCCTAAAGAAAGAAGAGTAAGTGAGAACAGAGCACCCACCAGTGGGGATACATGTGTGGAAATTTTAATAAACACAGCTATGATTATGTTTATTGTAAAAGAATGTATAATTAAATGAAAGTTACCATTCATTTTAAAGAACCAGAGTTGATAACTTTTGAGCTGATTCCTAAGGATATGAAAGGTGAATTGTAAAGATTTGAAAGTAGAATCATCAGGCTCTAGCAATGTGGTGGAGGAGCTAGGAGTCCAGGATGGCTTCCTATAGGAACAGATCTAAAGCAATAGATTCAGACATTTATTGTAAAAAATGTTTTAATATATGGCTAGAGTTGGGCAGCCAGGAAGAAAAAGACATAGCCATAAAGTTAAGGGTCATGACTGAGCTCAGAAGGAAAAGATGCCTGTGATTGTGGAAGAATTGTCCTAGAAAAAGTATGCAGCAGAGACCAGGAAAAAAAGGAAGAGGAAGAAGGAAAGAAAAGAAGGAAGGAAGGAAGGAAAGAAGGAAGGAAGAAAGGAAGGAAGGAAGGAAGGAAGGAGGAAGGAAAGGAAAAAGGAAAGGAAGAATAGAAAGCAAGCAAGCAACAAGCAAGAAAGCAAGCAAGCAAGCAAGCAAGCAAGAAAGCAAGAAAGAAAGAAAGAAAGAAAGAAAGAAAGAAAGAAAGAAAGAAAGCAAGAAAGAAAGAAAGAAAGAAAGATAGAAAGAAAGAAAGAAAACAGATTTTTTCTTACTCCTTCTGGACATGAGCCTACTATATTAATAGTGTATATGCAATAAAAAGGCATAGAAAGAGAAAACACCCAATGTCAGAAACTGGTACCCAATCAACTGGGTCTTGGTGCTGCTGTGAGGTGGACTGGTGTATCAACTAAGTCTTAGCTTTGTCTGTTGAAAATAAATAACCAAACAAGAGTACTCTGTGATCAGACAAAACACGAACATTTTGCAAACCATAAAAGTAAGTATACAGTGACTCACACCTCTAATCTTAGTTACTCAGAAATCTCCGATATGATTATAATAATTTTTTTTTTTTTGGTCAGTCGTGGGGCTTGAACTCTGGGCCTGGGCGCTGTCCTTCAGCTCTTCAGCTCAAGGCGAGAGCTCTACAACTTGAGCTACAGCACCACTTCCGGTTTTTTCTGGTGGTTTATTGGAGATAGGAGTCTCACAGTCTTTCCTGCCCGGGCTGGCTTTGAACCGCGATCCTCAGATCTCAGCCTGCTGAGTAGCTAGGATTACAAATGTGAGCCACCAGCGCCCAGCTGATTATAATAATTTGAAGCCAGCCTGGATGGAAAATTCTAATAGACTCTTATCTTCAATTAACCAGTAAAATAAAGAGTCAGAAATGAATCTATAGCTCAAGTAGTAGAGTGCCAACCTTTAGCCAAAATGCTAGGGGATGGTGCCCAGGCCCTACTGTCACTAGTTCTAATAACAGTACAAGTGTTCAGATCTGCACTCAAACACACACAGCAGTAACCAGATCTTAACCATACTAATATGAATACCTGCTGCCTCTATCAATTAAAGCTTTGAGTGTGGTGCTTCAATACTAAAGAACTTAGATGATATCCACCACTCTCACTCTTGCCTTGTTTTCATTTATCCTTCTTATAAATAATAATTAATCTGATACACAACCCACAGAATTATACCTACTCACTGACAGTACCCAGCTTGGAGTATCCACACACACCAAAATCATACAAAACGTATTCAAACCTTATAATTTCTTTTTTTGATATTTAAAAAAGTGTTAAGTAGTTGAACATAGGGGATGCCATAAATTACATCTGTTTATGAATATAATATATCTTGATCAATGTAACCCTTTCAACATTCTCACACAATTCCTCCACTACCCTTCCCTTCCCTCACTCTTCTTAATTTTGTAGCATATACATTGTATTCTTGACTGCATTCTTCCCACTTCTCCTCTCCATTTTTCCACCCATTTCTCCTAGATTCCACACCATCCCTTTTGAATATCTTTATCCTGGTGTTTTATTTTGCTGAATTTTGTAATTTCTTACTACCCAAGTTATCTCATAGTTCCATATGGCCATGTTCTTTCTTGATGCAAGGAATAATTAGAACAACTAAGTCAAGCACAGGTGTGCTCATGATAGTGTTTCCTGGAGATTGCTGAGAGAAAGGAACATTTCTAGATTGTTTTTATAATATATATGCACATATGTACATATATTATACATAATACATACATTCACATGCATGTATATGTACACATATATGTATTGTACCTGTATATATACATGCATACACCACACACACACATACATATATGAACTGATTTATCCTCCCCTATTTCTTGGAAAGCTGAGGAGTGTAATGGAGCTCAGGATGTAAATGTAAAGCACTCAGGATCTGGGGTCCTCAATATATATATAGTGCCAGGCTTGGGGCTTGAACTTAGGGCCTGAGTGCTGTCCCTAAGCTTTTTTTTCCTATTATTTCATTGGTATTCTTTATTTGTATGTTATTATTGTAAAAATACTATACAGAGGGGTTACAGTTACATGAGTAAGGTAATGAGTACATTTCCTACTGAGCATTGTTACCTCTTTCTTTGTTTTTCCCCTACCATCCCTTCCCTCCCCACAAAAAAATGCTGAAATAAAGATACAGGTTGACCCACTTTAACAATGAGATGTATAAGACATTATGCTGAAAACAAATTTTACAACTTCGGGGAGGAGGAAGAGAGGAGTTTATGCTTAAGGCCAAGGCTAATGCTCTAGCCTTGAGCCACAGGTTCATTTCTGCTATTTTTGGTATTTACTTGGCTTCTAATAGACATTTTTGCCTTGGTTGGCTTTGAACTTTGATCTTCAGATCATCTGAGTTTCTTGAGTATATAGAATTACAGATGTAAGCCACTGGCACCCACCTCTCTTTTTATCTATTTTTGTTCTTGTTGTGGCAAATTAAAGTTCTTTTATCTATTTTTTATTTTTATTGTGAAAATACTCTACAGAGGGGTTACAATTACATGGGCAAAATAATGAGTACATTTCTTATCAAGCATTGTAGCTTCCTCCTTTGTTTCCTCTTCCCATCCCTTAAATTAAAGTTCTTGAATACTTTACTGATTTAAAGTGATTAATATTGAATAACATGAGTTTATTAACTAAATCGGTTATTTATTATTAAACTAACTATTTGGATGTTTTATTTAAAAAATAAACTGAATCAGTAGAAATTTTTGTTGTAAATCGAACATAACTTTAAACCCTCAAAGTCTAACCATAAGTCCTTTAAAAGTAATCAATCTCTAATAAATTTGACACAGTTTCTTTTTCAAACAAGTGCAATAAAATAAGTTACAGAAGCATCCATGTTCAAATTGTCAGCCATCATTAGTTTTCTGGGTTTTTATTGCTATTCAAATAACATTTTTGTTTCAATCATATCTGAAATTGTCACATGTCAAATATTCCAACTATTTACATGATAGTGCTGGATGACAATGACTCCTCTGTTTTTCAGTAAAAGGTAAAAAAATATAAACCCTTCATTATTTCTTGACATAATGTATTGTTAAAAAATGTGATGGATACAGTTTGACAAACCCAGTCACCATATGAGATATCACAAGAAAACAAGGATAACTATGTTTATTGGGACTGAGGAGAAAAAACAAAAACATACCATTAAAGATTTTTAAAAAAACAAGTCATTGGGAAACAAGTTAATAATACATCTGAACAGAATTTGTTCAAAATTTTGTACAAAGCCCTTCTATCCATGATGCATTCTTACATGTGTATTATTTAGGTTTTAGATATTGTTTGTTCCCACTGAAAAAACATTAAAATTATTACAATAAGGGGCCCTGTTCAGTTTTTGTCTTTTAAATATGATGGAAACTGGTGCTTTCCAAAGGACCTCTCTCTGTATGTTGATGACTTGAAGCTCATGTTTTCTCCTAGGTTCCATGGTAATTTTAAGTGAACTATACTTCAGCTACGCTGTTTTTCTGAGACTGAACCCTATCTCTGAACTGTGCTAAAATAACCTTGCATTATCCTAATTAGGATTATTCACAATACACACATATTGCAAAAGGCCATTTTCATTTTCAATTAGTTGAAAAGGATTAGTTGCAGTCATACCCACATGGTCCTGAATGCTATCATTATTAAACTCAATATTTTTTATTGCTGTTAAAATTACGCTTCTTGCAAATATAACTTAGCTAATGGAGTAAAAAGATGGTCTCTTCCTGACAAATCATTCTCTTCTAAAGAAAATTGTAAAGGTAACAATACATAAATGGAAGAAAATATATGTGTGGTAAAGAGACTGTTTAATCACAAGTAATGGCAAACCTAAAATTAGTTCCAATTAAAAGAGAAATGCATGCAAACCAATCTGAATGTAGCAGATAAAGGGTGGCATGCAAGAGAGATTAGTACGCAGCAGCATATAAGAGGACCCCAGGTGCAGTACTTTCTCATTATACCTATTCTTGAGCAGCCATGTAGTGAGTACACAGTAAACCTAAAAAGAAAAAAAAAGGAGAAGAAAGGATAGAAAAATGCTTCTAAGAAATAATTTTACATGGTGGCTACACTTGAGATGAACAAGTACATGATTTTTGGAAGAAAGACCATAACAACTTGGATTTTACTTCCAAAATACAGTGGCATGTTAATTGCTTGATCAGTCAAATGAAACTAAATGTAATTAAGACTAGTGTGGGGTTAATTTGATCCATAATTATGTTATATAAAGTAAATGAAAATTGTTTCTTTCCTAAATTGCAATTCATTAAAATTACAGATATTAAAATAAGATACTATAAAATTACATGAAGCATGTACACGTTAATAGCCATTAGTAATAGCTTGATATTTCTACCTAAGCAACAGTTTATTAAAATGTCGAAAGGTAATATTTGACCACTCACATGAGTTTTTTAACTCTGTTTTGATACTCTTGTAAGATGTGTGTGTGTGTGTGTGTGTGTGTGTGTGTGTGTGTGTGTGTGTGTGTGTGTGTGTGTGTGTGTGTGTGTGGAGAGAGAGAGATAGAAAGAGAAAGAGAAAGAGGGGAGTAGATAGGGAATAGACACATATACACACATGTATGTATATTAGAGAGAGGGAGAGAGAGAGAGACTTTAAATGAAAGTATTCTTGTCTTTTTTTTCTGCCAATCTCTCCATGTTTATCTTCTGCTTAAACACATGAGGTTCAATTCCCATGTGAACTGGATTATTTAAAATACACCACAGGTATTTAACATTCAAAATACAGTAAAGATTTCATATGTATAGAATATAAAATAGTTAAAATATTATTTTAAAGAACAAATGGCAACTTTAAACTATAGTTATAAATCTAGTTATGTAATATTTTGATGTTAAACATAGAAGAATTGGACATTAAAAATATCAAGGAACAAATGGAAGTACTCTTTATTGAGTGCTAGCTTTGTTCTGAGCATGTAGGATGTATCTTAAATAACCATTTTTTATCCTTTAATTGAGTTGATATTATTTACAGATGACAGGTTAAGAAGCTGCTTTAAGTCATGGAGCTCTTTGTCCCATTTACTATGAAGTGGGATCATGACATTCTATTAGACCTGATATCAAAATATAGGAAAACCAATCAGTTTGTTCTGCTATAACATATATTTTAGCTCCAACTTTATATTCTTGAGATAATTTGTTTCTGTGAATATTAAAAAAAACAAAATGTCAAATGTACATAATCTCTGTGACAATTTGTGTGGCATCAGATACAAATTGGATAGGTAATCCTATACTTTGAGCTCATAAAATTATCTACAGGTCCTTCTTCAGAGCAGAGATAGAAGTCCTGATGGCAAGTGAAACTATCTCACTGAATAGTAATGAGTGCCTGGAGTGGTGTGGTAGTGCATACCTGCAGTCCCAGCACTAGGAGGCAGAGGGAGGAGGACCATGAATTCCAGGATAGCCAGAACCACAATGGAGAATCTGTCTCAGAAAAACAAAATGAATTGGAACATCAATGAAAGAATAGAAAGATGTCTTACAGAAGACATGATACAAGCACACTCAAACTATCTCAGGGCAAGAGCCAAAAGCATTTGTCTATTATACTATTTGTTGGGAAGGAAAAGAATGAGGATAGAGAAAGGAAGTTCAAACTATTAAAGGCATTTGTACATTTTTTTCTGAATAGTACAGCCCTCATGTATGGCCATACTTTCTGCTTTTTTTTTTAGTACAACTATGTTTATTGCAGCATTATTTACCATAGCTAAGATATGGAACCAACCCAGATGCCCCTCAGTAGATGAATGGATCAAGAAAATGTGGTACATAAACACAATTCTATGCCTCCATCAGAAAGAATGACTTTCTGCGTTTACTCATGTTGGAAATTGGAAAAATTGATGATGACTTGAAACTTTGGTAAAATTTAAATGCAAAGCTATTAGAACAGGATGTGGTATAATAAATGCGCAGTAACAGCACTTTATCAGTGAGCAAACCAGACACAGAAATTTCAGTAATATAAAATCCTACCATATTAACTGCAGTATGTAAATATTAACAATTCTCAATAATTTATTACAGTATTTTAATTAAGACAGCCATCTTAAATTTCTTGAAATTCCCTTTCTCTTTACTGAAAGCCATGTTTCTTACATTAAAAAAGAAAACTAAAGGATATTCATGCTTAATGAGTTGCCAGAACACATTATTTATAGTAAGCATGTACACTTAACAAACCAAATATTTAGTATTTCATGCATGAAAAATAGGGATATATTAGAGTCATTAGTATTCCAGGTGAGGCAGGACATGCAAATTTACTCAGCTATTAGAGATTGAGTCATACACGATTTAATATAACAAAATAGTTTATGTATATTAGAGTAAACAGTGGAATCACAATAGGAAAAAAATGGATTTGGTTCAGATGTTGAGCTGCTATGTAAACCAATTATCTATCCAGAGGGAAACAGCTCTGTCTACAACTACTTAGGCTCTAGGGCCTATTATAAACCCTGGAGTGGGCTGTTGTTTCTGTTCTCAAGGGATTTCACCACGTCACACTAGAAATAGCTGACAATAATTAGAAAGCCAGCTTCTGCCAGTATTGCACACATTTTTAATACCTTCCTAAGTATTGTGGGAGATAATACATAAGGTCTTTAGAATTCTAGTCATGCCACAACAAGCCAAGGAAAGGACAACTAGACAATAGCCCCAAACTGGACTGTGACAGGCTAATTATTGTGGCTTCATTATAAAACCTCTTTTTACATAGGTCACCTGGGAAGTGTAATTAAAAATGCATTATTGGTGTATTTTTTATTGAAGCAATTAAATTAAAAAGCCAAAAAAATAATTATATGAGGAGCAAATAATAATGTTGGTCAACAGCGTTTATCTAAGAAAGCGAGAACACGTTAGTGGTTCATTAGCAGTAAATGTGTTAACGGGAATCTGTTTGAAAAATGAGCCATAGAATGGCTTTTAAATACGCAGATTAAAGGATTTATAATGTCAAGTTTATCACAGAAATTATAGATAGTATTACATAACCATGAATAATAGCACCTTTAATCTGACTTAGTAAAATGATTTACATCATACTTTGTGCTGTCCTATGAGTGTTCTATGTGCTACATCTCAGGTAGACAGTTCCCTTATATTTTAAACACTTTATCAATCTTATTGCTTTCTAATTATGTTGCATCTAAATAATTGGATGTTAAAATATGTATGTTCCAGGGCAGAATACTTGTTTTGGATTTTCATTTTGTATAGGAATGACAAAATATGATCACATTTATTTATGAATTTTTATGAAGCCTTTAAAATACAAAGCAATTATTCTTCCTATCTCAAAACTCTCTTGATACTGCTTGCATCATCATTATCATCATCACCATTATATTACCACAGTTGCTATAGTACCTACCATGCAACGAACTAAACATTGCCAGTTATGTAATATTATTTATTCTTAAGTCTATAAATTTAGGATATTGATATCAACCGAAATTTAATCAACCTATATACTTATTGTAACAAAAATTATTCTTGAATATACTATTCTAAAATAGCAGTAATATTTTTTCCTATATTACTAGAAGTCTCTCATATTTTAGAGATCATTCTTGAGATATATTAAGGAAATAAATAAAAAACAAGTAAGACTCACAAATTTTTTTGTTCCTATTGAAAAGTCAAATTCAAAAAGGAAGATAAGCATCAATTATGGAAGATTGTGGATGCCAGGATTTATATGTAGATGAAAGGACAAGTCATAGAGACATAACAGCTAAGTTTGTAGGGGTATGTGGGGTACGATTAAAGAAATTATGATTGAGAGCAATGAAAGTGTTCTATTATGTCCGATCTTAAGATTGAATGGTCATAAATCAATTACTACCTAATGAATCTATATCATATTTTGATATATTATAATTATTTTCTTGACAATTTTACTATTGTTCTGTAGCATTAGAATTTTTATCAATGTTGATATCAGTAGTTACTACCTTTGAACACTTCTCTTGTGTTAAAGGCTTCAGAGACTTTATCACTAGGCATTACCTGTCACTAGGGTAAATTATTATAATTTTTGATGTGAGAAACTTATAGTTTAGGGAGTCAGATGACTTTTCCAAGGATATACTGCTGAAAAATTAAGCTTGAATTTGAAATCAGTCAATCCAGATCAAAGCATACATTTTACAGAATTACAAATTAAGAATTTATAGTAGACATCAAAAAAAAGTACTGAACATAGTGAAATTCTTTCGGAACTATTAATATCTTGCCCCATATATATATATATATATATATATATATATATATATATATATACATTCACAGCACTCTGTAGGAAAAGAGCTGGGGTGTGAAAGGGGGTTTATTTTAGTATAAACACTTGCCCTTCCATTATGCTCTGCTGCCTCAACTGTAGCTGCTGCCTTTGAAGGCTTCAAAGTCATCTCCTTCCTGGCATTCTTTAGATTGACATACCAATAACCAGTTCAATGGTTAAGAAACTATTTTGCAAGTAATGCTGATTTGGATAGCATCACAGACCTGCCCCAAGTTTCACTTTCTGTCCAGAGGTTGAATTAACTAATTCGTATCAACAGCCACGCTGAGTCACACAATAATATCTGGAATGCTCGGACTGAATCTAGGACCCATAAATTTTGAATAGTTGGTAGGCAGACATTTAAAATACACTAATTTGAGAAAGAAAATTGTATCATTTTAAAGGTCCAAAACTTTTATCTGAAAAGAGAGATTTCTAGGACAGATTAATTCTGAGAAAATAAATGATTTTTTTCAGATGCACATACAATCCAATGACCTTCTATGAAAATTAAAATTAAAATTCTTTTAGATCCCAGAACACACAAATTATCTGTGTTTGAGAACAAGAGAACTTTGGAGGAAATACATTTGTATGAGATATAAAAGAGTGAAAGAGATGTCACAATTTTTATTGACCAGATTTAAGAAGAATAAGAGCTGGAGGGGAGAATCTGTAAGAATTTATAGAGTAGAGAGAGCTTTGTCAAAATTCAAAAATATGAAATGGTGCACAGAATTAAAGCAATAGAGTCATTTTCGTCTACTTCAACACCTGGAAATTGGAAGGCTATTCTGAATGTTTTTTTCTTTGTTTATTATATGTAATAGAAAAACAATAGATTGGAGAGTTTTCTTTTTATTTCCACGATTTTTTCTTAGGTTTTGGTATAAATTATATACTTTCTTCTTTATTTTCATTGTACATGTTGTTCTTATATGATCACATTTACTATAATGGTAATTGTTTTAAAACTTTATAAAACAGGAAAAACAATGAGGTTTTGAGCAGTTTCTAGAATTTAGAATTGAGAAAGAGACTAAAAAGAGAGCGAACAACTCAAGTTCTATTCTGTACCACAGTGATAGCTAAGATGAGGACAGCTTTGTCAATCACAAGTAAAGTAGTACTGGAGAGGCCACAGAATTATGGCTTCAGTGATATGGGGAACTAATTTAATTTGTAAAAATTTCAAATCTGCTTCATAACAGTATAATGGCCAAAAAGAATTATCACATTAAATATAGTCACTAATATATATATATATTTATATATATATACTTAATCAAGAAAAAAGAAAGTTGTTAAAAAGTCTCAAAAGTATGAGATTAAGAAGAGAAAAATTGATCTTTATTTTTTCTGTCTTGACCTACTGATTTAACTTAATGATACCAAGGTACTCCTTAATATATAATATTTTTATACCACTTTCTCAGTTTTAAAGTGATGGTCTATATACTTCCTCATTTGACTTTCACTGTAATTCTGTAGGTCAATAATGAGATAACTATATATACCCAGTAGATGTATATCACTGCAGATTGTACAAAGCCCTTATTTATATTACTAATGTTTATATTTTCATCAGTTTCCTTATTGTTCACTTCTGAGGTTTCTATATAAATTGAAATACATTTTAAATCAAATTTATTTTCTTTATATCAAATTTGTTTTATTGAATATGGTATATCATCTACAATGCAGAGATATTAAATGTCAGTTCATTGAAGATTATTTTTATCTATTGGGTTTTCTTGGCATTGATATCCTATATGATGGTTACACTCTATTTCTGAAAACTGATATAGATGCTCAAGAAGTAAGATAAGAAACTTTCAAACTTTTCAAAGTGAATATGCAATCTGATTCTGTAACCAGCAATGTACCACTGATCCACTATCTCTGTATTCTTGCATCGCTGTATTTTATTTTATTTCACTGTATTATATTTATATCTCAATGTGATTTTAATCAGCATTCCCCTAAAAGCTCATGAAACTAAACACCTTTTTGATGTGTTTCTTTGCCATTTTGGATCCTCTAAGTAAAGTGTTCATGATTTTGCCCATCTTCTAATTAGTTTGATGTTAATATTAAGGCTTATTTTTGTTGTGCTGGTACTGGGGCTTGAACTCAGGGCCTGGTCGCTGTCCCTGAGCTTATTTACTCAAGACTAGTGCTCTACCACTTTGAGCCACAGTTCCACTTCTGGTTTTCTGGTGGTTAATTGGACATAATTGGACTTTCTTACCTGAGTTGGCTTTGAACCATGATCCTCAGTGCACAGCCTCCTTAGTAGCTAGGACTGCAGGCATAAGCCACTGGCACCCAGCTGGATTTCTTAAGTTACCCAGTAAATCTATGGTTCATCCTGCATAGAGAATTCAGGGAAAGGGATTTGGAAGGTGTGACCAATGGATGATCTCGCCATGTGTGAAGTTTCAAGGGTTTACTGGACATGTAGGTACACCAGCGCAGCACCTGTTTAACTTGAATGGGTGATGAATCATTTGGCAATCTTGACAATACATATAATATTGTACAGTGGATGCCTAAGGCACTGGCTCTGTACAACATCACACTTTAAATGCTCATATTGGTCTAATGATATCTTTACCCTTCCATACCAACAAGAGGCCAGAATATGATAACCTGAGGTTTGCTAAAGGAACCAATAAAAATAAATAAATAAATAAATAAAATAGAACACTAGAGGGGAAAGATGTGGACAAGCTGAACAGAGAGAAAGGAGGTACAGCAAGAAGATAATAATTGCTTGTGCTCCTTTTCAGTATCACCCATGCTAAGGGAGGCCTATTTCCAGAAAATACCATCAAGTGTAAAACACTAGTAAAAAGCCTGCCAGTGAATTAGCATCAAAGATTAATGTAAGAAGAAAAGATGAAGGTTGCTCTTCATGACACAAAACCAACAAAACTAATACTATAAAATAATATAGTTAGAACATTTGTGAAAACTTTACAAAGAGACATAAGGAGTAATTTTAAAACCATAAAGAGCCGGGTGCCGGTGGCTCATGCCTGTAATCCTAGCTACTCAGGAGGCTGAGATCTGAGGATGGAGGTTCAAAGCCAGCCGGGGCAGGAAAGTTTGTGAGACTCTTATCTCCAATAAACCATTAGAAAACCAGAAGTGGCGCTGTGGCTCAAGGAGTAGAGCATTCACCTTGAGCTGAAGAGCTCAGGGACAGCACCCAAGCCCAGAGTTCAAGCCCCACGACAGACAAAAACAAAACAAAACAAAAACCACAAAGAGAGTAGTAGAAATTCCAGGTGTGAAATTCAAGTGACACAAACTTCTTTTCCATTCTAGAGGAAACTAGTTGGGGTTTTGTTTGTTTGTTTGTTTTCCTCAATTATGTTTTGTTTCATTATTTTCCAACATTGGGATAGACTCTCATGAGCTTTAGTAGTTTTTAGAGTAGTCCTGAGAGAAAAAAATGGTAACCTTGATGACCTCTCTGTGTTCTGAAACTCTTGAATTCTGTGTGTGTTCACACCTCTGTTTCTCCTTATATTGGTCAAGGCCTAACTTACCTTTTCCTACTGGTTTCAACTCAACAAATACTAAGCAAGCATGGTGCCTCCAAGTTAATCATTCCAATTCATCAAATTAGTGTTTTAAAAACAATTTAAATAAATCAAATAACCAAATTCCTACAAAAACCTTTCATCTTAAAAACATGCACTAATCTACCTGGTCCCTGTGTAAGTATGACAGCTAAATTATAGATAGGGAAATTAAAAGGTTAATAATAGAAAATGATGACATATCAGAAGGGTATCGATGGTATGATATTTTTAGTATTATTTAATTTAGGTAATTTTGTTATGCCAATTTTTTTTCCTGTTGACAAATTATTCAATAACTTTATTTTTCTAGAGAAATTATATAAGTAACTGAACTAGTAGTTCATACTAAAAATAATTATTACTACTGAGACATTCTAGCAAAATCATAAATAATTATTTTCATTTTTCATTCAGCTATTCCAGAGTCTTTTAATATTTCACAATGATTAACTCATTAATCCTTACATACTCTCAGTGGTACAGGTAAATAGTCTGATTAATTTTATTTTGCTGATTTTGAAAAGCTATTTTAAAATGATTTCTGTCCTTTACTGTTTGATGGGGAAAACACTAACATATCGCAGTTCTTTAATCCTTACCAAGACCATTTTACTACCAAGACTAGTGAATGAATTTCTGGGAAAGTAAAGCTGATTGACAGGCTTTGTTTTCTAAGCAGCCCACATCTCCTTTGCTTTCCTGCTCAGTCAGCAATATTGTTTTTGTAACTTGTTTATTGGGCTTCATTCTAGGTCACCCCATTACTGAAATTTTCTTTTTGGACATTCTTCCCAGTTGAACATTTTCCCTTAGTATTATCACAAATTGAATGCTTCCTTCACAGATGTGTATTGTATTAGGTGATATCAAATTTTATTCCATATTAGCTAATTTTACTTTAAAATTATATTGTTTGTTTCACCCAAAGGTCACTAAATTAAATTCTATCACTTTTGTTCTTTTTCTGGTATATTTTTTTTCTTGTGGAAATCATCCAGGCCAGATTTAAAGAGAAATCATTTATCCTTACCATGGACAATAAGGTGTTTCTCTCAAGTACTCACAGTAGTAGCATCTGGACATCTTAATAGCTAGAATATTTTAATTACTTCCTCAACTAATCCCTCACTTTTCTTCTCCATTTTTCAAATGTAGTGACTGGAATGTAACTATTTGATTAAAAATATTTCTCTACTTAAGTCAGGGAATTCAATTCTACAATTTCAGTCATCAAATAAAATGGTTAATTACAAATAATCATTTGGTAAAAATAAACTTGAAAAAGCTCTAAAAATATAGAAGAAGTAATGTATGTTCACATGCTTGTGTACATGCACACACTAAAATTCAATTTAGAAAGAAAAAAATCAGAAGATACAATGAAAATTTGTTATTCAAATTGCCATGGGGTGGGATACTTGAGAAGTTATCGTGATACGTTTTTTTCCTCATCTTTAAGACACTAAGAATAAAAAAAAAAAATTACCAGAAGAGAAACTAGTTGCTCCCTTTACAGGAAGGGGACACATGGTATGTTTCTGTTATTCTATGTTGTGTAAAAACACGTAAGTTCAAATACCATTTAGAGCCGGACGCTGGTGACTCATGCCTGTAATCCTAGCTACTCAGGAGGCTGAGATCTGAGCACTGCAGTTCAAAGCCAGCCAGGCAGGAAAGTCAGTGAGACTCTTTTTTTTTTTTTTTTTTTTTTTTTTTGTCGGTCATGGGGCTTGAACTCCGGGCCTGGGCGCTGTCCCTCAGCTCTTCAGCTCAAGGCGAGCGCTCTACCACTTGAGCTACAGCGCCACTTCCGGTTTTCTGGTGGTTTATTGGAGATAGGAGTCTCACGGTCTCTCCTGCCCGGGCTGGCTTTGAACCGCGATCCTCAGATCTCAGCCTCCTGAGTAGCTAGGATTACAGGCGTGAGCCACCAGCGCCCGGCTCAGTGAGACTCTTATCTCCAATAAACCACCAGAAAACTGGAAGTGGCACTGTGGCTTAAGTGGTAGAGCACTGGCCTTGAGATGAAGATCTGAGGGACAGGCCCAAGCCCAGAGTTCAAGCCTCCAGACTGAACAGATAAGTAGATAGATAGATAGACAGGTAAATAGATAGATAGATAGATAGATAGATAGATAGATAGATAGATAGATAGATAGATAGATAGATAGATAGATAGATAGATAGATAGATAGATAGAAAGAAAATTTAGATTGGGTTTCTTCTGGTTATAACAATTACTTCAGCTATCAGAAGTCATCCTTAATAAACTAGAGCATTGGATAGCTAGGGAGACTAGACTGACACACTAATCATGTCATTTCTATGGCTTCTGCAATTAGTAATTAAATGATCCATGAGTAGGTCTTACAAATATGATTGCCCATCAGTACCAAAAGAGTAAGTAATTTCTTGCATGCAATGTCACATGCAATGGTCAGTTTTAACTCTTGGCTTGACTAGACTATGGTGATTGTCTGGTCAAATACCAGACCGGTCTACAAGTTAATGTGAGAATATTTTGATTTTGTGTAAATTAATTAGATTATATGAGTTGATATAATGTGAATATAAAGGGAGATGTCATCCAATCAGTTGAAGATCTTAGGAACAAAAACTAATGCTTTTATGGTATTTTTTGTTTTTTTCTTTTGTTTTTTGCCAGTCCTGGAACTTGAGATCAGGGCCAGGGAGCTCTCCCTGAGCTGTTTGTACTCAAGGCCAGTGCTCTGCCACTTGAGCCATGGCACCACTCCTGGCTTTTTCTTAGTAGTTTATTGGAGATAAGAGTCTCATGGATTTACCTGCCCTGGCTGGCTCCAAATCATGGTCCTCAGATCTCAGCCTCCCGAGTAACTAAAATTACAGACTTGAGCTGATTGTATTTTTCAGAAAGATTAAATATCCCTAGAGACTAAAATACAGAATCTCTATTTCCAACATGTTGCCCTGGGAAAATTGGAATTTCAAGTTACAGTATTAGTGTGGGTCTGCTCTGTAGATCTCAGATTAGCTAGCTATCATAATCATGTGAACCAATATTTTCAATCTGTTCCTTACCTTTGCTCTAAGAATGTCCCTAACTGCTACAGTGCAATTGATGTTTACCTTCAGACTATTTTCTTGAAGATTAGAAGAGAAATAACAGTATATCTTCATTACTTTGGGTCAGTTGTTATTAGAACTTGTTTAAAATAATTACGAGTATGACAACCTCTGTTCTCATTGGAATCTTCCAAAATTTAGTTCCTCCTTAACTGATGCCCTAATCCCCTACATATTCTGTTGTCTCTGTTCTCATACATAAAAATGCTGGCTTTATCTCATGAAATACCTGTACCAGCAAGTTATTCTCATCCAAAAGTTCTATAATATCTGAAAAAAAACATAAAAAGTCTTACTTGCCAAGTGCCTAGCATTTAGATCTTCCTGCTTTCATGTCTTTCTGATGCTCAATATATATCCTATATTCTAGTTAGGCCCAAATCTTTATATCTTTATTGTCCCCAAAGATACCAAATTCTCTTACACTTTGCTTTTTCCCCTTTCTTTTCTTTCTTCCTTTGTCACAATAATGAGCTTACTCTACTCTTCTGCCTACCTGAGCCTGACCTAGCATTGAACACCTGGCTGCTGTTTCATATCTAACTACAAATTTCCAGACTACACTGCTCTATAGTGAAGATCCCTTTATTTCAGTGCTGTGGTATGTCATAGACTATCATAGACTTCTGGAGTCACAAATGTTGAAAGGATATCAGAGATCATCCATTCCAACTATCATCAAAGGCTTGAAATATCTTTGTAATGTTCTCTACAGTGGTCTTTCACTCCCACCACCATATCTACAATGATGAAGAATTCACCACTTCCTGCCAATGCTATTTTATGAACAGCTCTAGATGCTAGAAAAGTCTTCCCTAAACTATAATCTTGCATGGAAAGTAACATCTAGAAAATTAAATGTTTTCTATGCAACAGTAATTTATAATATGTTATGTCACTATCTAAACTGCCATAATACACAATAGTATTATTCTAAATGGGTATGCAGCTACTTGGAAGGCTAATACAGGAGATTTGTTTGATCTCAAGAGTTCAAGACCACACAGAGTAGCATAATAAGGATATATATGTACATGTATATATGTATGTGTGTATATATATATATATATATATATATATATATATATATATATATATATCCCAGAATAGACAGTAAATTTAGTCCACACTGGTCAATTGAAACTGCCAGTCAATATTTGTCTCTTTTCTTGTTGTTTTGATAAGATATAATGACTTTTAATTATACTGCAGATTGACTACAATGGTTATTTTTTAAATTAATCATGTATTCATTTACCTGTTTTGTCTTTTTTCTTTACCGTGAGAAAATAATCTTCACTAGAAGATTATAGAGGATACTTTTCTCTTTTGTATCTAGGTCAGTGCAGTGTGTATCAGTTGTTCTCAAATAATTGCTAGATTCTTTTAAAACTGATTTAAAGGAACAAACCTTGGTTAATAGAAATATTTTGAAAATTCAATAGGACACTATAGAGAAATTTCCACTGATATTTCTTATTCTTTTTCTTTCCTTTCCATACCTTTTCTTTCTTTCTTCCCTCCCTCTTTTCTTCCTTCTGTCCTTCCTTTCTTCTTTATTCTTGAAAATACATGCTGATTAGTAAGTGGTACTGTTATCATTTTTTTCTTCTTCAGTAAATATGTGATTTTGGAATGAAGCTACATAGAATATGTAGATACCAGTAAAATTAAAGTACTCAAATCTTGAAATAGGATATAAATATGCCTGGATATTTATCTGTCTTTGAAATTAGGAGAAAACTGTAATAGAATCTCAGACTTAGTTGAAATCTTTAAATAAAGTGGTTCCTATGTGATAACTTCTAGATTCTACTATGTTCTTTACAATTTTATTTTTTAAAATTAACTCTAGTGTTTCTAGGTTTGCAGAACATTGTATAACTTTAGCATTAGAGTTTTTGTTTGGTGGGGGGGTGGATCCTTTCTTGTATATTCTTTCTCAGAGAAAAATAGAGTTTTTGCATATGTTCATCATCGTTTTAAAACATGTAGCTAATGATGAAAAGAAATAGTCTATTTAGGAAATGTGGTAAAAGAAGAAAGTCATATACTGTAATTCACCAAGAAGGGAACAGCCAAAGAAACAATTGGCAGGCAAGACAACTGACAAGATAATCTATCTAATAGATTTTTTTTGTTCTATTCTCTAATTTTGGTTATCAAGGAGATACTTTGGGAACAAGAATGAAAGTAAAACAATCTTTCTTGCTAAACATTTCTTGTGTAGATGACATTAAATTTTTTTTTCAAAATGTCCACAAACAATCTTGCTGCCAAGTCAGTCAATCAGATTTCCTCCTTTAATAGATTTGAGGGAGCTAGCATAGCTTCATAAATGACTACCCCAACATAGAAGGAAAACAAAAGTTGTCATCAATCTCCACTTCTGTATTTTTAAATGCATTTTTTTCATGACTTTGTTGCAAGAAAGCAAAATAAAGACTGCCTCAAAATTAAGATTTCTATAATGGAGAATACTTCTTTAACTTGCATATTTGCATCTTAATTTAAAAAATACATGTAAAAGTCTATTTCCTGCTTACAGAATCTATGAAAATGGTGATCATTACATCTGTGACACTTTTTTATGTCTGTTTCTTCATAACCACATTCTTTTCAATTCCATTATTCAACAGCAGAGACAGCTTTTGCTTAGAAAAATCATAGATGGATGAGAGAGAGAGATGAGTATGAGCATACATATTTTTGTTATATGCAGATGGTTCTTGGATTACAATGTTTTAATGATAACTTTTATTTAATGTTATGAAAGTGAAATGGAAATACACATATTAAATAGAAAACTGTACTTCAAATTTTGTATTCTGATTATTTCTGAGTAGCCATATACAATATGATCTTTTCTGTGATATTAGATCATAGAAATAGGAAAAACCTGAAATATCAGAACTAAACAGGAGAAAAAAGGCAAGTATCTATGAAAGTAAAGCAGCATAGTCAAATGTATTTCTTTGAGCCACTGATACTGGGGTAGAAATATGAATGAAGCCAAAGTATGAACTATGCATATATCTCAGTGAAGCTAATTGCAAGCAGAGCAGCAATGGATCCAGTTGGAATGGTTTTGAGGGATTGATCATAAAGGGATGCGGGAGGGAACAAAAAAGTGATCAGAAATGTTAGAAGTTACAAGGCATTTTCTCATTAATTTATACTGGAATTTTGGATGTCATTCTTAGTATAAAAAGAAGCACTTGGAAATATTTTTGTACATAAGAGGCATGTTTTAACTTAGGTTTTAAACACACCCGTTGACTGTTCTCTGAGGAACAGTGTTCAGAATGCCCAGAGTAAAAGCAAAATACCAGTGAGGGGTATTAAAGAGGTTGAGATGACAATGACAGTGGAGCAGATTGGACTTGTAGAATTGTAGTGGAAGGTTTTCTGTACTTTGAAGTTTAAAGAGATTTAATAGGATTAATAGATTTGATAATAAATGATTTTTAAAAATCGAAGAATTGTTCTAAGATGTTGGGGCTGTATAAGTTGATGAAAGAAAGGAAAATATTTTTGTGAATTATCAAATATTTGGATTTGGCTGGGCGCCAGTGACCTCATGCCTGTAATTCTAGCTACTCATTAAGTTGAGATCTGAGGACAGTGGTTCAATCAATGTCAGCCCAAGCAGGAAAATCAGTGAGACTCTAATGTCCAATTAACCATTAGAAAACCGGAAGTGATACTGTGGATCAAAGTGCTAGAACACTAGCCTTGAGGAAAAAGCTCATGGACAGAGAGAGAGAGAGAGAGAGAGAGAGAGAGAGAGAGAGAGAGAGAGAGAGAGAGAGAGAGAGAGAGAGAGAGAGAGAGAGAGAGAGAGAGAGAGAGACAGAGAGAAAGAGAGAGAGAGAGACAGAGAGAGACAGAGAGAGACAGAGAGAGACAGAGAGAGAGAGAGACAGAGACAGAGACAGAGACAGAGACAGAGACAGAGAGACAGAGAGAGAGACAGAGAGAGACAGAGAGAGACAGAGACAGAGAGACAGAGACAGAGACAGATACAGAGACAGAGACAGAGACAGAGAGACAGAGAGAGAGAGAGACAGACAGACAGAGAGAGAGAGACAGAGAGACAGATTTGGACAATTAAATATGGGTACCCAAGTTGAGAGATCATGTAGTCAATTAAACATATATGTTCAAGGTTTCAGGAGTAGAACTTAAGTCAGGGATGTAAATTTGAGGAATATTAGAATATCTTGTTATCCAAGATACCCAGGAGGCTGAGTTTTTTTTTTTTAATGATTCTTGTTTGCTTTTTTGCCTCCTTCTCCCTGCCTCCTTACTATTCTCTCTACATATATACGTATATATTTTTTCAGTTTGCTCTTTTTTCTTTTTTATTGTGAAAATACTGTACAGAGGGGTTACAATTACAAGGGTAAGATAGTACATTTCTTATCAAGCATTGTTGCCTCCTCCTTTGTTTCCCCTTCCCATCCCTTCCCATCCCTCCCCCCCCACCAAAGTTGTAAAGCTCATTTTTCGACATTAAGACTTGTACATCTCATTGTTGCAAAGAGTCCACCTGTATCCCTATTTAAACGTTTTGTTTTTTCCCTTCCCCTCCACAAATTATATCAACATCAAATACAGAGAAAGCAGGGGTTATACCATGGGGGAGGGACATACAAAGCAACAAAGAAATCATCTTATAAATATGTTAGAAACAATAGCAAGAAAGAAAAAACTTTTAAATATTTATCTTGGGGTTCATTTCACCTAACATCAACTTATCTGACCTTTTCTGCATGTCTCAGACATATACTAGTTATTGTAAATAAGGGAAACCATGGGACCTATGTTTCTTTGGGTCTGGCTTACTTCACTTAATAGAATTTTTTCCAGGCCTTTCCATTTCCTAACAAATGGGGCAATGTCATTCTTTCTGATGGAGGCATAGAATTCCACAAATGGGGCAATGTCATTCTTTCTGATGGAGGCATAGAATTCCACAAATGGGGCAATGTCATTCTTTCTGATGGAGGCATAGAAGTGGAATTCTATGCCTCCATCAGAAAGAATGACATTGCCCCATTTGTTAGGAAATGGAAAAACTTGGAAAAAATTATATTAAGTGAAGTAAGCCAGGCCCAAAGAAACATAGGTCCCATGGTTTCCCTTATTTGCAATATCTAGTATATGTATGAGTCAAGCGGAAAATGTCAGATAATGTGATGTTAGGAAAATGAACCCTTAGATATGTATTTTAATGTTTTTTTCTTTCATGCATGTGTTTCTAACACATTTATAAGATTATCTCTTTGTTGCTTTGTATGTCCCTCCCCCACAGTATAACCCCTGCTTTCACTATATTTGATGTCAGTATAACTTGTGGAGGAGATGGGGAAAAACCAGTTGTTTAAGGATACAGGCGGACCTGTTGCAACAATGAGAAGTACAAGTTGTCATGTCCAAAACGAGCTTTACATCGTCGGTGATGGGGGGGGAGGGAAGGGGGGGAAAGGAGAAGTATTGGAAATGCGGGGGAGGGGGGAGGCTGGGAAGGGATGTGAAGGGTAAACCAAAGGAGGAGGCTGCAATGCTTGGTAAGAAATGTACGCATTATCCTGCCCATGTAATTGTAACCCCTCTGTACAGTATGTTCATAAATAAAATTAAATTAAATTAAAAAAAAGAATTCCATTGTGTATATATACCACATTTCCTTGATCCATTTATCGACTGAGGGGCATCTGGGTTGGTTCCATACCTTAGCTATGGTAAATAATGCTGGTAGTCGTGCTGGTAGTTTTAGTATGGCCTTGTTTGTGATCATTCAGGTAAATGCCTAAAAGTGGGATTGCCAGGTCATAGGGGAGCTCTATGTGGAGTCTCTTGAGGAACCTCCATACTACTTTCCAAAGTGGTTGAACAAGTTTACACTCCCACCAACAATGCAGTAAGGTTCCCTTCTGTCCACATCCCCTACCGCATCTTTTGTTGTTAGAGTTCTTGACTATAGCCATTCTAACTGGGGTGAGGTGGTATCTCAATGTTGTTTTGATTTGCATTTCTTTTATGGCTAGGGAGGTTGAGCATTTCTTCATGTGTCTATTGGCCATCCTTCTTTCCTCTTCAGAGAAGTTTCTCTTAAAGTCTTTAGCCCACTTATTTATTTGGCAATTGTTACTTTTTGGATTTGTTGTTGGGGGATTTAATTTTTTGAGTTCCAGGTATATTTTAGATATGAGACCCTTTTTGAGGATCACAGTTTGAAGCCATCTTGGGCAGGAAAGTTTATGAGAATCTTAGCTCCAATAAACTACTCAGAAAAACCTTGACATGGTGCTGTGGCTCAAGTGGCCAAGTGCAAGCACTGAGCACAAATTGCTCGGGGACAGAGCCCAGGCTCTGAGCTCAGGCCCCAGGACTAGCAAAAAAATAAAATGAAATAAAATAAGAAAAAAAATTAGAACAAGGGCTAATACCTCCTGGAAAGTGTCTATTAATTAGAAATACCCACAAGGAGGGTCCTTTGATTTAAAGAAGATGAAGCTAAAAGAACAAAGGACTATCTTGCTACTTGGCAAGCTGTGAGAAAGCAGTCAATCAAACAGCAAATCAGAACAATGTTCCTCACCCCAGTTAGAATGGTCATTATCAAGAAAAATAAAAATAATGGATGCTGGCAAGTTCCTAAAAGGGAACTCTACTACACTGTTGATGAAAATCTAAACTTGTTCAACCAATCTAGAAAGCAATATTAAGGTTCCTCAATAGACTAAATATAGAGCTTCACTATGGCCCAGCAATTCTACTCCTAGGCATTTATCCAATAGACTACAACAAAAAATTCCACACTAAAGCTATCAGCACAATCATATTCATTTCAGCATTGTTAAACATAGCCAGGAAACAGAATCAATCCAGATACCCCTTAGCAAATGAATGGGTCAAGGAAATGTGTGTATGTATATATGTATATATATACATATATATATATATACACACACACATATATATATACATACATATATATAAACATATATACACATACATACACATATATATACCTGCACACACACATACACACACAATGGAATTCTACTAATCCATCAGAAAGAATGATATTGTACCATGTGTAAGGAAATGGAATGACTTGGGAAAAATGGATTTACTTGGGAAGTAAGTTGGACTCAAATAAACATAGCCTGAGTGGTTCCCCTCATTTGTTGTAACTAAAAAGTGCAATAAATCTACAAGTAAATACACTGTTTGTTAAAAGACAAAAGAAGTACACTTAGACATAATAAACAATACAGGACTCGAAACATTCACACAGTGAGACCAAAAAAGAATATTTTTAGGAGAGGATAAAAAAGGATCAATAGCTATGTGTATATGTTCATATAAAATGATGCTTATCAAAATGAACTCCAAGAAATGGAAATAAGATGCTTTATATTATTTTGTTTCTTGTTTTTTTCTCCCTTGTCACTTTTTTATTTTTGTCTTGCATGTAAATTTATCTGTTTGGGAGAGAGTATGGGGAGAACAGAAATAGTGGGATGAAAGATGAACAAGTGCAGCAGTGATAATAGACACTATTCTGAAAATGAACTATATTGTAGGAGGGTGGTCAGGAGGGAAAAACTGAGAAAACAAGGAGAGAAGTGGTACTGTTCAAAAAGAAATGCACTCATTACCTGACTTATGTAACTGTAACCCGTCTGTACATCACCCTTACAATAAAAATGGGAAAAAATCAATAATAGTAACTATCATATGAATATCCAAGAAATTAGGTCGAAAATAAAAATGGAATAGAGAAGAGTAAATTGTCTTCATACAATGAACTTTTTGGGGGGGAAGGGTCGATCATGGAGTCTGAACTCTGGGCCTGAGCTCTGTCCCTCAGCTCTTCAGCTCAAGGCTAGCATTCTACCACTTGAGACATAGCACCACTTCCGGCCTTTTCTGCTTATGTGGTACTGAGGAATGGAACTCAGGGCTTCATGCATGCAAGGCAAGCACTTTACCACTGAGCCAGTTTCCCAGCCACATAAAATGAACTCTTAACTGCCTTATAACAATCTCAAATCAGCTTAAAATTTGTAGATTTTTTCTCGATACTCATAAAGCATTTGCAAATCCCATTAATATATAAAAAGGATTACTTTTAAATAATCACTACAGTTTCTATCTCTCCCAATGTTTGTGTGTGTGTGTGTGTGTGTGTGTGTGTGTGTGTGTGTGTGTGTGTGTGTGTGTGTGTGTGTGTGTGTGTGTGTGTGTGTATGGCAATCCTGGGGCTTGAAATCTGAGCCTGGGCATACTTCCTGAGTTTTAATTGCTCAAGGATAGCACTCTACCACTTTAGCCACAGCTCCACTTCTGGTGCTCTCTTTCTTTCTCTATCCCCCCCCACCTTACTTCTCCCCTCCCCCCTCTCTCTCTCCCACCCTTCTGCCCTCCCCACCCCCTCTCTTGATTAATTAGAGATTAGAGTTTAAGATCTTTCCTGCCTGGGCTGCCTTTGAACTGCAATCCTCAATCTCAGCCTTCTGAAAAGCTAGGATTACATACCTGAGCGACCAGTGTTGGACTACTTTATCTTTTTAAATAAAATTATTTCTATTAATCTAGATAAGAAAACCAGCTTGTTGAGATTGTGATGTGTCCAATGCCACATATAAATGAACTAATAAATGGTAGCAGTCAGAAAAAGAAAGGATTTCAGAAAAAAAACAAATTGAAGAAAGAAAGCAAAGGGTAACAAGTAAACATAATAAAATCTAGTCTAAAACAGGAAAGTACAGAAGAGAAGATATAAGGAAAAGAGTTAATATATGCAAAGCTAGAAGTTCCTAGTCTTCAGAACTACACATCTTTTCATAGAGTTTGGCTCTGGCTCTAGTTTGAGAATTCCTTTCCTCAGCAAGAAAAGGTCAGTATAGTGTGTTTCAGGGGTAGACTGTGGATAAACTTACAGACTTCTCAGAGTTGAGTCTAGAAGTGGAAGAGTGGTTAGCCCAGTGTTAACTAAAGTTATGAAGTCATTTCAAGCTTCAGTCTAGTAAGGATCCCAGATTAAGATTATTTTAAAGCAAAAAGTATTCCCGGAATCACAAGCAAGTACATGTGCCCCTCCACTTGCAATAGGTTTATGTCCCCATAAGTTAAAAATATCAGAAATCAAAATTGTGTTTTGATATGCCTAATGGTGAAACATTAAAGCTTCTCAACACACAACACTACATAATTTCATTTGTTTACCCTCAAAATTGCTGCCGCAATGCTAAATACTTCTCTGAAGAAGAAATAAGAATGGTCAATAGACACATGAAGAAATGCTCAGCTTCTTTGGCTATAAAAGAAATGCAAATCAATAAAAAAAAAGAAAAATGAACTGTACAACTTCGGTGGGGGGGAGGATCAGGTGAGGGGAGGTAGGGGGAATATGGGAAGGGATGGGAAGGGGAAACAAAGAGGAGGCAACAATGCTTGATAAGAAATGTATGCATTATCTTGCCAATGTAATTGCAACTCCTCTGTACAGTATTTTCACAATAAAAAATAAAAAAAAAAGAAATGCAAATCAAAACAACATTGAGATTCCACTTCACCCCAGTTAGAATGGCTATAATTAAGAAATCTAATAACAACAGATACTGGAGGGAACATGGCCAAAAGAGAACCCTACTATACTGTTGGTGGAAAGTAGTATGGAGGTTCCTCAAAAGACTATACAAAGAGTTCCCCTATGACCCAGCAATCCCACTTCTCTGCATTTACCCAAACAATCACAAACAAGGCCTTACTAAAACTACAAGTACTGTTTCTTACAGCATTATTCACCGTAGCTAAGATATGGAACCAACCCAGTTGCCCCTCAGTAGATGAAGAAAATGGGGTATATGTATACAATGAAATTCTATGCTTCTATCAGAATGAATGACACCGCCCCATTTGATAGGAAATGAAAAGACTTGGAAAAAAATCATATTTGGTGAAGTAAGCCTAACCCAAAGAAATATATGGTTTCCCTTATTTGCAACAATTGGTATATTTCTAGGATAATCTTTTCAGATGAGCAGAAAAGCTCAAAAGCTATGTACATTTGACCATATAAGGTGATACTAATCAAAATGAACCCCAAGACAGGAACACAAGAGGTTTTTTCTTTGTTGTTATTTTTAATGTCCTATGTGATTTTTTTGTTTCTTTTGTATGTTCTTCCCCCTATGGTATATCCCCTATTATCACTGTATTTGATTTTTGTATCCTGCATCTTGTATATATGTTTATCTAATTTGGAGAGGGGAAGGAAAATAAGAAATGCTGAAACAAGGACACAGGATGACCCATTGCAACAGCGATACTCACAAGACACTATGTTGGAAATGAACTTTACAACTTTGCAGGAGGAGGAGTGAAAGAGGTGGGGGAGGAAAGGGATAGTAGGAGAATAACAAAGGAGGGAGAAACAATGCTCAACAAGAAATGTACTCACTACCTTATTCATGTAAGTGTAATCTCTCTGCTACAGCATCTTTACAATAAAACAAAATAAAATAAATTGTTGTCCCAAGTACCAGGAGAGATTATTCTACCACATATCACTAGGTTGGGAAAAGAATAAAATTCAGTATTAGCAAATAGTCTCTATTAAATGTGCATCCCCTTGTACATCATCTTAATTTTGATAAAATTATGAGGTGAACCTGTATGCCCAGTTATCTGAGGTGCAGCCTCAATTCACTCTCCTAAGGCAGTGGTCTGAAAAGCCAACTATTCAGGCTGATTATCCTTAGGCAAAGGAAAGCAATACATAGCAGAAAATAGTCATGATCAGTACCTAGAAGAGTATCAGATATTTAAAAAATACGCCACAAGTAGTTGATGAAAAACTAAATGAGTAAGTGAACCAGTAAGTAGCAGATTGTGAGTTTCAAGATCTGGGCGGTAAATCCATTTTAACCTACTAATATATGGGTTCTCTCAAATAATCAATAAACCTCAAACAAATCACACACACACAAAAAGTCAAATTACCAATGAGAAGGAAGTTCATGCTGATTATGAGTAAGAGCCCTTAGATGAAGAAAATAAAACTTTGACTATGAAAATACTTACTAAATTTTAATCAGCATATAAAAGAAATAGCTTATTATCTGGAAATATTGGAATAAATGTAAATTACTTGGTCAAGGGACAATAAAGGTCTGGGAGAAAAATTATGGTTTTAGTAGTTATCTGTTCTGAAAGAAAAAAATGGAATGAGAACTAATTATAGCTAGTAAAGGAGTCCTAGGTTTGATTAAAGTTAGGAATATCAGAATATTTAGATAATTATGCAAAAAAATTGTCACCAGGTGAAAAAGAAAGACACTTTTTGTTCTAAGTAATTTTGCTTTTGTTTTTGTTTTTTAACCTGTGAAATAAGATAGATATAAAATAACACTGTGATAAATTGTCATATCTCAAGATGTACAAAATAAAATATAATATATATCAAGTGATCTCTGATAGTTGCATTATAACCTCTCATATTTAATTTATATTTTCCCCTACAACTTACCATTTTTAAAAGCCTTTACTATTTATAATTTATAATTTTTCTAATGAGTTGAATCTCTTCAGTTCTACATGATTTCCAGAAATGCTTGCTTGTTTTCTGCAGGAGTGGTTTTCGAAAAACAGTCAGAGATTTCTAAACATGCTTCTAATAAATGCCTTGCACCCTCAGAGATGTCTCCTGAGCTGTTCTCCAAGTTAACACTGAGAAAAAAGATTTAATGATCTGTCCCTTGAGATTTTGCTGTTGGTTCCCAGGAATGAAGGAAGTCCACAATAATCCCTTTATTAAATGCTTGTGTCATGCTTTGTTACTGTTGATGTTTTAAAGAAAGGCAATTTTTTTGCACACTCCATCTTTTCTTCTATGTGAAACAATTCTCATAAGAAAAGAGAATAATTTCAATCTACATGATCTACAGTTATAAGTAGACAATTGTTATTTGTGCATATATTTAAATAAACAGCATCCACACATTTTAAAAACACTGAATTCCACTTCCTCATGAAACATACCTCTTGCACTAAACTATATATTTTACACTTTCATATACAGAAAATATTTTATTACATTTACTAAAACTATTTGGTCTGCATTATGAGCATTATTTTAGTTTTGAATCCAAATTGCTGTTTTCCATATTAGATTGTAAATATAAAGATGGTAATTATGCAAATAAAGCTATGTGTATAACCCAGCAGAACACAAGAATTGGAGTAATTAAGCCATGCTTCAGTGTAATTTCTGGGAAGTCCGGAGCCGTGGGACTGTCTTCATTCTCTGACTCAAGCCTGCTTTGTGGGTTTGGCTGAGGACCCCACACAACCAAGCTTCACGCTGCGAAGTGAAAATTAGCTACCTGAGAATTGAATCTATTCGTCTAAAATTTACTTACTTTAGGAAGATAGACTTCAGATCAATTCGATTTATTTGGTTACAAATTAAAGAAACAGCAGCTAGCTTAAACAGAAATAAACTTTCTTAGGAGCTACTCTGCATCCCACGGAAATAGGACAGTCTCTAGAAAAGAAGCAAAAACTAGGTTCCAAGGGAGAAAATCAATCCTTTTGGAAAGTCCATGTTAGTTTCTATCTCTGTGGCATCTAACTGGAAATGTATATTCCCAGAAGAAAAAGTCCTATGTGCTTCCTTAAAACATCATTGACTAGAGAAAACTAGGCTCCATGATTTAAAGTTTTGCTATGCAGATTCATAATTAGGAAAGATATGTATGACACTCCCAAAAAGGTCTATTATTAAATAGATTGGATTAATTGGAATTTTTTAGAAAAACAACTAATTCTGAAAAGCAAAGGAAATATAAGCACAATGCATGCAGTGCCAACTAATATAACCTAGCATTAGATCTACATATATATATATTTATATATATTTTTTAATGTGAGTGCATTTTGATGGGACTTAGGATTTGTATTACAAATGTAGCTCTTTTCCATGAATAGAATATAACTGAGTAGCAATCAAGAAAAAAAATGATTTCAGAGAAATTAGGTTACAGCACATACTTTAGTTGTGTTAGTATATTTTCCTTAAATTGCTGGAAATAACCAGAGGAAAAAGTTAGATACACTTGATATGGGACTTTTCAAAAATTTGAAGATAGCATGCTAGTTGAGGCTTGTTCAGGAATGGGGAATCTCTGATCGGTAGCTGTATACAAGCTACAAAATTTGGTATATGACTGGACAGACATATGTTTTTATATGATTTTCATGAGCTTCCTGTGACAATCTACTCATGCTTCTATGGATGTTATCAATATCAAAATGGCCCTTGGGAATAAAAAGTTCCTCACCCCCCTAGATAGTCTGTGAAGTACACCACCAAAGAAGCACTGTTTTGAGATAGGGTTTGATTTCTTTCTTTCATGTATATATTTATTTATTTAGTAGTTTATTTGTTTGTAAGCACACAAGTATCCCTAATAGACAGAAGTAGTTCTCAAGAAAGCAGTACTGTGGAAAGATAGCCCAAGGTCATTTTTTTCTTATAGGAGAAAAAAGTCTACACACATGTGGACTGGTATAGACTTAGATGTCAACCAGAAGAGCCGAAGAATCACAGGGAGATCCAGCACAAGAAACAGAAGGGCCCCCTAAGGCCTACCCTGCTGCAAGCAATGCTCAGCTCTCTGCCTTCACTAAACACCCAATCCTTAAGTCCATAGCAGTTGATCAAACAGAAAATCTGGTGATCTGTATTTTGTATATACATTTTCTAATTTGGGGAGTGGAAGGGAACTGAAACAAGGATACAGGTTGACCCACTGTAACAATGAGATATACAAAACACTATTTTGAAAAGAACTTTACAACTTGGTGGTAGGAGGGAGGAGTTGGGAAGGTGGAGAAGGAAGGGATAATGGGGGAAATATAAAGGAGGAGGTAACAATGCTCCATAGGAAATGTACCCATTACCTTACTTGTATAACTGTAACCCCTCAGTACAGTATTTTTACAATAAAAATATTTTAAAAAAAGAAAACCTACTTATATGTATGGCCTTGATTTGTACTCAAAAATCCTATCCCAAATATCCAAATGTCCATTTTGTATTTCCTTAAAATACAGAGCATGTTTCATGAGGCTATTCAAGCAAGACCTCTCTCTTTTTTATGTTGGACATGTCAGATTAGGAGCTTTTACATACCATCATTATGTCAATACCTCTCTAATTTATGTGCATGTTTTTTTACATTATCTTTAGCTAGTTGTACAAAAGAGTTGCCTTTTAATAAAACAATTTGTGAATACAATGTATCTTGATCAATGTTACACTTTTCAATATTTCTCCCACCTCCATCCTCCTCTTACTCTTCTTAATGTTGTAGTATATATAAAGGATGTGTGAGTGCATTCTTCCTCCTTTTCCCCTTTCATTCATCTAACCCTCTCTCCTTGGCCCCACCCTTTTAAATGCAGGTGCCCATTTCTGGGGCTTACGTAGCTGGGCTTTGACTTTGTCTTTCTAAGGAATTATACTATTTGAGATGTCCATAGAGTCCAAAATACTTCAGTTAATACATTTGTATACACTTGTATAGGAGTCACCTTCAGTGTTTACTTATTGATTTATAGGCACATTCTAGATACCAGAAATGTGGGAGAACATGCAAACCTTTGTTTCTCCGTGTCCAACCTATTTCACTTAGTATAATTTTTCCAAGTTTTTCCATTTTCTCAACAATACTACTATGTCTTTATTTCTGATGAATGAGTAAAATGCCATTGTGTGTATATGTTTTCTTGATGTATTCATCCAAGCTTTTTATTGTAAAGATTATCAACTTGATTAAAATTCAATTTTTAACATATGTACACATCATCTATTATTTTAACTAAAATAGAGCAAAATTTCCTGAAATCTTTTATCTGTTTTAGAAAACTCAGGTTTCATTGGTTTGTATTATATTGAAAATATTACTTGTTCTGGAAGCATGACTCAAGTTGTGGGGCACCTGCCAAGGAGTCTAGTGTCAGAGATAGTGAGTGAGGACCTGGTTTTAGATGAAAAAGAATATATATACTAGAAGGGCCTGAATCTTTTTAGGACAAAGTTTTCATGAGGTCATTCAATTTAATTGAGCTTTAACCAAAACATAGAATTCATAATAGCATTGTCCTTGCAATGCTTAAGAGTATATAGAAATATAGCAAATAATCTTTTTCTTTTGGGCACAGGTTTTTAAAGTCCTTTTCCCGCACTGAATCACAGTTGTAATTTTGTTACAATAATGATAAATATTTTCTTTTGTAAATGCCTATAATGATAGTGGAAAGAGCAATGCTGTAATGAAGAAACTCATGGGGGAGAAGTCCTGCACATACCAAGATATGTGTAGTTTGGAAATCATTCTATGCAGTGTTCAGATCATTACTATAGAAAGTTTCAGTTTTAATAGCAAAGCTAACGAAAAAGAAGTTTGGCAGCAGTTGTACAGTTTAATAATTTAATGTAACTTTTAACTTGGAAAGGAAGCATGACTGTTTACCAATGTAACATTCCAAACTGAATGGCCCCAGGGCTGAGTGAGGATGCCATTATCTATTGTAGTTTTTTTCTGTCTTTCACTGTCAAAATTTTGATTTCAGACTTGTCATTTTTATTTTTCTGAGTAGTACATGTTTTTGACAGTAGAGGGCACTTTGAATTAAACAAAGCACAGGAAATAGCCGAATCTTCATTCAGTAGGCTTTTGTTTGATTATAAAGAAATAACATACGATTTTAATCTTCATTTTAAAGCATACATATTCTTAAGCTATGTGTTGAAAAAGTAAATTTCTGTTATCTGAGCCCATTTTTCATTTTATATTATTCTATTAAAAGTACTGAATATCAAAAGTGTTCCATATCAGGGTCTAGAAAAATCAGTAAAATAGTCAGATAGCAAATTATAATTATTCCATGAATAAATAAATCTTTGAATTTTTACTAATGGAAATAGCCCATAAAGAATAAAACTTGGTATATACACAAATTTTAACCTCAAAATAAACACACTCAAATAAAAATAGAGAAAAATGTAATCACTCATATATAATACTTTACTCAGTGAATTCAGAGACACAAAAAATTTCTATTAATCTACATTACCATATTAACATAAACATATAATTTTATTTTTGAAAGTTACTTAAAGACTATTCTTAATAAAGTAAGTTCTAATATAATCACACATATTTCATTATGTTTCCTATAACTTTATGTTGAAAATATTGAAATGATCAAATAGTCGATTTTCAGTTATTTTTTCAATTTTCACTTATCTCTAAGAAAATTCTTTTACATTTTTTGTGAAATGCTTCAAAATACTGCTGGAATTTAAGTGAAAAAATTTACATTTGAACGTAATGACTATTTTAGTCATTACGTTAGAACAACTTGACCACATTATGTGACAAAATAATATAACGTGCACATATTCCACTCTACTTTCAGTAAACAAAAGGTAAAATATTTTTAAATTTAAAGATAGAGTATTAATTTTTATATTTTTATTTATCTCTTTGGAATTAGACATTGGTTTTCTGCAACTTAAAAAAAAGAGGAACTTATTTTTCCACGTAGCTAAAATCAGTTATTATATATGTGCAAATTGAAATTTTTGTTTGGTTTATTTTTCATTCCAACAAAATAATTTTAAAGTAAATAGGGTATAGTGGTTTTCAACTATATAGAGAAGTCATGAGATTTGACTCTATAGAGTTTATACCTTTAAAAAATGAAACAGGAAAGCAAAGGAAGGGGTGACAATGTCCAAGAAACATTATACTCATTACCCGACTTAAGCACTTAAGTGCTTAAGTCGGGTAATGTACAACTTCTTAATCATAGCAATAAAAATAAATAAATAAAAGGGCCAAAATAAATATCTTTAATTTTCTTGCAAGAAAGCACATTGTCTAAAACCAACAATGTCTAAATGTTCAATATATAAAGACATACATAATTGCCCTGCAGAACTGAAGTTCATAGATGGGAATTTTTATACACTTTGGGGCAGAATTTATCACTCTTGGAGGATATGATTAATAAAGGAGAAGATTATACCCACAAATGCCCCAAAATGTGCCATTACTTTTTGCACAAGTATTTAATAGACACAAATCCATACTTATTTTTAAAGGGCGGATGGATATTTTTGTTTATCTAAATGAGGAAAATAAAGTTGAATGCTCTCTGTCACCCTAACTTCCAAAAATGTGAGCAAAAGATAATACAAAGACGTTTGTCTCACATATAACCTTGCCCTGTGTAATTTTCGTAAGTGAAAAGCAAATAAACAGCAATTGTCAGCACGCTAAAGGCTGTGCAGGCCTCGGTCCCACTTATCTTCCCTCCTCCTCGCATTTATTATTGCCGGTAAACTATGTATTTGCCACTAACACTGTGGGAATAGATTTGAAACAGCAAGTATAACAGGCTCAAATGGACACTGCCTATTATCTCTTCCCTTTTCTCTCTTGCCCTTTTATGGCCTATAACTTCGTTCAATCTGTAGCTACATTTATGTTCCTTTTACAACAAAAAGGGTCATAATGCTGTCTCTGATAATGCTGAAATTGCCTAATTTGTTCGTTTTCTTTCCCCTGCCTTGGAACTGGTCACCATCTCAAGTTATGTCTGAGTTTGTCCCCATCAACTCTGAAAATTAAGGTCCTGTGTAGGCCCTGGACATTTCTCCAGAGTGCGGACGGGTAGGAAAAGGCCTGGTCTTCAGGCTGATTCCAAACTAGAACAAACTTAGAGTCATTCGCTTGCATCCTAATGAGAGGGTTTGCCAAACTCCCAAGCAGGAAAGGGAGCAGCCAGTCAGCTGATGCGGGGAAGCCAGAGTAAAGGAATGAGAAGAATTTGCTTGCTCAGAAGATGGGAGCGATAAGGACTCTGCATCTGACCTCAGTGCACGAGGGCTCAGGCAGAAGCTGCCCACAGCTGTTGCCACTCCGGGCTGTCACTGCAGCAGCCACATTGGACGTCTCATTGGAACTACGAGGGCCCGATGCAGGCCACAACAGCTGCTCCTGCCTTCACTGTGGCCCCTGACCCTTATGACGTTTCTTCCTCCGTTTTTCCCATCAACTTAATTTTTCTTCTTTTCGTTTCTTTTCTTCTTTCTTCCTTTCTTCCTTCTTTCCTTTTTTTCTCTCTGCCTTTCCCTTCTCACTCTCCTTCCCTCATTCCCTCTTTTCTCTCTCTCTCCTTCTCCCTCTCACCCTTTTTCCTTCCTTCCCTCCTTCTCTCTCTTTCGTTCCCCCCTTCCCCTCTCGCCTTTGGTTTCTCTTCTCTGTTTGCCCGTTCTTTTCCTAGCAGCACCTCCTTTCTTAAAATCCAGATCAAGATTCCCAGGATCCCCAGGTTTACCTGAGCAAAGGGGCAGGGAGGGCAGGCTGGGGTAGAGTAGTTAAGGTTTCTAACAAAGCTTGGCTCCTGCACACACACACACACACACACACACACACACACACACACACACACACACACACACACACACACACACACACACACACACACACACACACACACAGAGGCGGCACGCATCATGCCAGCCACACACACACACACACACACAGAGGCGGCACGCATCATGCCAGCCGTTTTTCTCCTGGCCCTGGTTAGCATTTTCTTTCCTGAGGCAGCAGTGCTTTGTCAGCCTTGTGCTGGGAACTAACTCCCACGTAGTCTCCTCCTCCTTTCTGGTTTTCAAGGCTGTTTCACTCCTCATCCCCTCTAACAAGCAGAAAAAAAATCCCAGAGATATAAAAGGAAGGTGAATTCTCCCAGATACTTCATATTTTGCAACTCAAAATATTACTAGAATGTATGCAATAGTAAATGGATCTCTTCAAGTCCTGGTACAATACAATTCAAATGGAAGAATATATCAGGATGAGGAGCAATTAACTGTTAATTTAGAAGAGCACTACTTGAGGATTTTCCTGACCTAAGCATCCATGTTACTACCCTTTCTCAGATCCGCATCCCCTTTCAAGGCTAAAACCTGGGTGTGATTCAGCTCATAAAAATATGTCACAGCAAGTGGAATTTACCCTTTGACCTTTTACTCCCCCACTTCACATGTGGGCACATTCACACTGAAATTTACTAACTAGCTCTATTTCACCAAACATAGTGATGTTGCTAGCAGAAACTGTCTTCTTTTTTTTAGTACAAGATAAAACTAAAATCCTGACATGACTTATTTGCAAAAGAAAAAGAGCTCAAAGTCACATTTTCAGTTTGTATATTGTAAATTCTGCAACTGATTAATGGGTAGAGGGAAACATAGATTCATACACATACATACCCAAAATCAGTAAATAGAAATCTGCCTTTGCAAACCATTTTTCTCTATGAAATTTGTTTTGTGGCTCAGTATTCAGGATCATACTCAGTACTGAAAATACTGAAAATACTGAATTTTTTTCCCAGAGATTCTAGTAGCTAGAATTAAAATATGTCACCAAAGGGTAGAAGGCTGAGTCAAAATGGATGAGGACAGTTTACAAGCTTTTCTTAAAGCCTGTTCACCTTTCCAAATAATTTTTCCTGCTTTTGTGCTGTGAAAGCCCCATTACTGGCTATGAAAAAACTAGTGCTAAGTGTTTTGTACAATTTCATTTTTGTGTGAGTGTGAAGCTCAAAAAGCCAAGAAAATGGGCAAAATAGTGAATCAGGCCATGAGGGCCAGTTCAAAAGCACACAGAGATATTTTTTTCTTTCCTTTTTTTCTTTTTTTTTTCTGTATCATTTGAGCTATTACTAAATAAAATGCTTTTTTCCTTGGAGCTTGGCAAAGTACTCATTTTCCAAACTATGGAAACAGCTTTGGGTGCAAAGTTAGAAATAATGTACATGCAATATTCTCCTAAAGCTACATGCTTCCTTTGATCCTATTATATATACTGAGAGTGGCAAAGACCCCCCTTGGATAGGACTGGAGAGAACCCCCCTACACACACACACTTCCAGGAAGCTTTTGAATACAGAGGTTTGAGAACATAATGAACAAGCTTAGACGATATTTCCTCCATGATGATGATGACCAGAAACAATGCTGAAACAATTTCTGAAAATGCATTACCAGATCCTGAAATCATAACTGATATGTTAAGGTAAGAAGTAAGTAGTTGTTTCTAAAATGTTATTACAATTGGGCTTTGGGGAAGATACTTTATTCTTCTTTCTCTGTTATACAACATGCTCCTAAAACAGACAAGAGTTTGAATTCAGAGCATTGAATTTAATAATGGAAATAACACGCTAGAAAAGATTGTATAAATTCCTTCTTCAGCATTTCAAAAAAGATAAAACCTTCACACCTTCAAACCTCCAAATTTGTTAGTATTTGTGAATGGTATTTCAATTTGGCAAAGTATTAAAAAAGAATACTTTGGGGAGATTGATGAAATGAGTGGCATTGATCAAAAGGTACTGTATTTATAGAATGATTTGTTTAATTGAAACCTTTTTTGTAATAAAAGTTATTCTAAATGTGAAAGTAATTTAACAAGTTTCAAGCTTTTCTGTTATTTCTCTATGTAATCAAGGTTTGGGGAATTTCTTCTTTTTATATGCCCTTAGTTTTATTTGAAATATTGGAGCACTAAGACTGCAAATATGCCTAGGTGCTTTTTATCATCGTAACTATTTTAGTGGTAGGCTACATTTTTCTTGAAACCTGGGCACCAACTGCTGGTTAGAAATATTTTCCATGGAATTCTTTGTACTTTAAATAAACTAGTACTTCGAGATCTGCCATGTGTCCCTCATTCATCTTTAAGGCACAGTTTTGTGAACTTTTTTGTGTGCATGTGAACTTTGCCTCCACACTTCCCTCATTTGTACAATCTTTAGCAAATTTTGTTTTCATTCAATGCAGTTTTTTACTGCAAATCAGTGCTGAAATACACATTTTTAATATGCATCCTGAAGGTTTATTCTATGATTTCTCTTATGCAAAAAGTAAAAGTAATCTATTTAAACTTTGATCATTTGTTTATTTTCTGTTCTTTTTACCTAGCACTGTGAGTTTTAAATGATGAGCATCCCAGGAGATATTTATTCCCTTTGGCATTTCTCATCTAAGGTGGTAGGAAAGCAAACATTTGTCCTCCCCCACCCAGTCCTACCTTACCGCCCCCCTCCATTCTTGTGGTAAGACAGATAATGTGATAACCTGGTTATATACATAATCAGAACCTGATCACTGGATCAGCTTCTTTTGTGGTTTGCTTTTTTTTTTTTAAGGGAGTTCCAGTTCAGTTTGCTAATGCACATATTCATGAATCTCTCCAAACAGGATTTACTGCTCTCCAGGGAACCCTTAGAGTATGCATCATTGTTTCAATGAAGTATCTTCATTATAAAACATAGGGGCTATAAAAGGTGAATTCCATTTACCACAGCTTAATACAGTTCTGACTTCCTATGATTTCTATTTCTTCTTTCCTTCCTTCCTTCCTTCCTTCCTTCCTTCCTTCCTTCCTTCCTACCTACCTACCTTTTTTCTCTCCTTCCTTCCTTTTTTCTCTTCTTCCTTTATTCATTCCTTTATCCTTCTCTTCCAAGAATCACAAGCTCATAGGAATCAAACAAAATAGAAATACTTTTGTTTTCAGAGCCAAATTTAAACCTGAAATGGTACGTAGATAGGATAAAAAACTGAACTTTGAAATCCCTCCTCCGCAAAAATCCTTATATTTGATACAAATGTTAAGTTTCATAAAAAGTGCCTTATGGAAATTTTTGGTCTTTGCATATGCATAAGTTTCTTGCATTGCAAACATAAGGTCAAAGGTTCAAGTGTAGTAAAGTGAACGTATAATCAGTAGCTAAATACTTTTAAGGCAGGCAAAGAGAGACACTTTAGTCAGAACAAGAAAAAATTGGAACAAAATGTCTTCATGTTGTTTGTATTATTGTAAATGCTACCACATTCTGAGTTGATCAATTTAGTGCTTATATTTACACCAAATGTATAAGTTAACATTTTCTTCTTTTTCTCTCTGTAATTCTTTCATAGAACCTGAGATTTAGGGAGTTCTTCTAATGTGCATGTTACAAAGAAGCCTTTATGAGAAGGGACATGAATAGAGCTCTGAGAGACTACAAAAGCTCTACACTGCAAATGGGTATAATGGGGTGCTTTATAGGGAAGGAACACTGTCTTTGGGGGTATGAGGGACAGTTTAATATGACATCTATTGCAAGGAAACAAAGGAGTTATGTAGCTCACAAATTAGGGTATTCACTTCCAGATATATTAGTGGTGGAGTGTAAAGAATTCAGAATTCAGTGTAAAATGATATTGTCATCCAACATAGCACAATGTGGAATGTGACATTCCTTGAATGTAAGTTGCATGGTGTTCAAAATAGATCATGAAAGTCACAAATAGCTGACACTTTGTGACTCTATATTGATTAGCAACCAAAGAGAGTAATTCTTAGCAACACTAAAAATAAAATGAGACATCTATGATTAAGCCAGAAGTGAAAAATGTACTTCATGATACTATACATTCATTTTTTAATATTTTCAGTGAAAATTAAAATTAGTTGAGAATCATATTTTAAGAGAAATCATACTCTTACATAGAGTCAATGGTTTCTTGTTGCAATTCAGACAGACCCTGAAATCTCCATTTTCTGATATGCCATAAAATGGAACATGAGAAATGAAGAAAAGAAAAGATTCAAAACTCAAGTAACTAGCTATAGGAGACACTTGTCTAATGGTCAGGCAACTCTTTACCTTTGAAATTAGCAAAGTCAACATAGTTCTATGTTACCAAGTAGATTTGATTCATTTCTATCCTTCATTTACTGTAACTTTTTTTTTTTTTTGGTCAGTCGTGGGGCTTGAACTCTGGGCTGAGCGCTGTCCCTCAGCTCTTCAGCTCAAGCGCTCTACCACTTAAGCCACAGCACCACTTCTGGTTTTTTAATGGTTTATTGGAGATAAGAGTCTCACGGACTTTCCTGCCTGGGCTGGCTTTGAACCACTATCCTCAAATCTCAGCCTCCTAAATAACTCGGATTACAGGCGTGACCCGGCATAACTTTTTTTTTTTTTTGAATTTTTTTTAATTGTGAAAATACTGTAAGAGGGGTTACAATTACATGGGCAAGATAGTGAGTACATTTCTTATCAAGCATTGTAGCCTCCTCCTTTGTTTCCTCTTCCCATCCCTTCCCATTCTCCCCCTACCCCCCCACCCAACCCTCCTCCCCTCCCCCCCCACCAAAGTTGTGAAGTTCGTTTTCAACATAACAACTTGTACGTTTGTTGCAATGGGTCCACCTGTATCCCTATTTAAACGATTTGTTTTTTCCTTTCCCCTCTACAAATTATACCGACATCAAATACAGTGAAAGCAGGGGTTATACCGTGGGGGAGGGACATACAAAGCAACAACGAAATAATCTTTTAAATGTGTTAGAAACAATCGCATAACTTTTATCAGGATTTCAATACTGTCCACCACACCACACTCTCCCACAGCTTCTCTCTCCATTTGCATTATCTTGTATCTTGCCCCAAGCCATTAATAGCTGCTATTGTTCACTATTCCTAGTTTTTTTTTTGTTTCTCTGCCTACTCCTTAAATTCAAATATTCATCTTAGTTCTATCCTTAATCCTTTGGTTCCCCCCACCACCACCTAGCTTTCAAAGCTTTCTGGTTAAGCAACTTAGGCTCTTGTGGCTTTAGCTACCAATAATGAGGCTTATTCCCAACTCCATCCCCATCTCTCATCTAAATCATATTTATGTAAGTGTCTTGAGAACGATCTCAATTTCTAAAAAAAGAAAAAAAACTGAACTCACCTTTTCCTGTTCTATCTTCCACACTCCACCTATTTCTTCTGTATTTCATCTTTGAATGGACTATTAGTCAAAATTTAAGTCAGAACCCTATTAACATTCTTCTCTCTCATTCATTTTGACCAAAAACTGTCTAGTTCTTATCCTTAGTCTGCACAGTGATCTCCATCTCATCAACCACTTTCCCAGTTCAAACTCTCATGATCTATCACAGGATCATTCCAAGAGATTGGTTGCCATGCTGCTCAGAATACTTTCCTAAAATTTATTTGCCCTATACTCTTTCTAAAATATGAATTGGTCCAGAAGCATAATATCTTTATGCAGTATGAAGGAGCTGGCAAAAAAGGATGCATAATATTTTATATAGTATGATATAGTGATGATTCATCCTATCCATTAGCAAATCCTCTTGGGTCTGCATGTCTTCAATGTAAGTTTTAAAATATATTCTCTGCATCGTCTTGTAATAGCCCCTGTCTGGCCTCATATTTCAGCCATTATCCTAAAGAGTAAACTGAAAATAGTACAATAATACTGATAAAACTTAAGTTAGATTCTGTTGTAAGTCTAAGCAAAAGCCTTCAGTGCTTTCCATTCATTCAAAGTGAATTCAGACACTAATGGCTTTCAAAAATTTCTCCTATCCTGTGACTTCTTTTATTTCATCCCTTACTATCCTTCCACTAGATCTCCACAGACTCAGCATTTAGCAACATAAAGAATCTAGTACACTTACATTAATGTGATCTTGCCACATATTGGATTTTTGCCATGTGTCTTAGGAAACTTAAGCTAAGTGTTTTTTATCAATTTCTTTAAAACTAGAAGGAAATGCCACTTGCAAAGAGGTGTTGTGAGGAAATTAGACATTCAGTAAGATGAATGCTTGTGATGTAAAAAGTTATAGATGAACAGTGGCTAGTAGGTCATACCTGCAATCCTAGCTATTCAGGAGGCTGAGATCTGAGGATTGCAATTCAAATTCAGCCCAGGCAGGAAAGTCTAGGAGACTGTTATCTTCACTAACTACAAAAAACAAGCAAGCCAGAAGTAGATCTGTAGCCCAAGTGATAGAATACTAGTCTTGGGCAAAAGAATCTCAAGCACCTAGGCCCTGAGTTCAAGCCCAGGACACTCTCTCTCTCTCTCTCTCTCTCTCTCTCTCTCTCTCTCTCTCTCTCTCTCTCTCTCTCTCTCTCTCTCTTTCTGTCTCTCTCTCTCACACACACACACACGAACACAGACACACACATAAATACATATTCTTCCTTCTCTTTCTTCTCAATTGACTACAAAATTAATTCAATATGCATTTTCAAATTTTAGGTAGTATAAAAATAAATTTTCTTGAAAGCAAAGAGTCATACTTATTAATTTATAAAGCCAATGGTTCATATAATATCTACTTAGGGATTAGACTTCAAAATGAATCTTAATTTTATTTTATCTTGAGAACTCTCATTGAATTGCTTTAATTTATAATAATAATTGAAAAATACACAGAATTTGCTATCACAACTTTCTCATGCTTTTCTCTCTGCAAATTTTCTGACATATTGTAATAAAATATGACATAGCACATTAAATCCATTTTCATTATATTGGACTACATTTAGTATATTGCTAAAATACAGTCTCTATAGATTAGAAAATTTCAATTATTTAGATTTTGCAATAAGAGAAAATAGCAAGCCAAGGTGAAAACTCTTAATACTAGCCTTTACTATGTCTGTGATATTGGAAACATTGTTTAATGGGTTTCTGTCTCAATTTCCCGTCCATAAAGCAGAGTAAATAAACACAACACATCTCAAAAGAGCATTTTGAGGATGAAGCAACATATTCAGGTAAGATTGCTCATTGATGGCAACTAATAACTTGGTGAATTAGTAGTGATATCCTTACAGTAATACAAGGTTCTTGAAAATAATGTTAAGTGATCATGAAAAATAGTGTTACTGACTTCATTAAAGGGTAAAGTAAATTATTTCTTAACTATCTGCCTTTGTGATTTTTAAAATGGGAAAATGTTTAAATATTCTTTGAAAGATTTAATAAAATTTAGGCATGGCCTTAAAGCATTTTACTCTAGGGTAAACAGCTATGCAACATAGTTTGTTTGATAAATATGGAAAAAAATGACAGATAAGTCAAATCAGAAAAACTTGTGCTGTGAGCAGCAGTACTTTCTCCTAGGAGACAAGAAGAATATAAAATAGAAGAACTAAATATTAAATTTTAAGTCTCAGATGAGATAACTATGGAAAATATTTGTGTGTGTAAGAGAGAGTCTATACTTCCTCATGTATTAACTTTTCCATTTGTGAGGATAATTATTACGTGAAAAATATTTTTCTAGAAATATTAACTATCAGGAAATCAAAACAATCCTGGGAAAGGAAGCTGGATAATCAGAACAATACCTAAAATAAGAGATTTGTACATCTTTTCATCTAATATTTGGAGCTAGGTCACTGCCAGCCAACAATACATTTCCCAGCTCCCAAGGAGAACAAATAATTACTATTGCGACTTAAAAAGCACTGGATATTTATAATAATGTGCTCTGTATCTTGTTGGAATGTTGCTACATGAATTATATATATTGCATTATATATTATACATATGTCAACTGAACATTGACTATAGATTTAATAGGCTCAAAAAATTAACACTCTTGAGTCAGATTTTTCTGAAGCTGAACATCATTGCCATATCAAGATGTCAGCCACAGAGAGATTTGGTTTTACAATGTAGATTCCATTCTCAGTTCTAGCATGTACTAATAACATGCACGAATAATAAAAGAATATAAAAACAATTAAAATTTGAACAAACTAACACAAATCTCAATTAGAGAACACTTACGTACTCTGGTGTCTGATGGAGGTAGGACAAATGCAAAATGATGGGAAGTAAATGTGCCCCATGACTCTCTTATCAGGCAATGATATACAATGGACCCCTCTCCCCCAAAAGCAAAACAAACATAAGAATAAAAGCCTGACATAAATGGACTTATGAGAAGGAAGAGAGGAATGAGGAAGAGAAAAGAGGAAGAAAGGAAGAAGAGAGAAGAGAGTGAAGGGGAACAGATGGAAAGGGAGAGGAAGAGAGGGGGAGGAGAAGACACATGTTGGATTATGAGTTCTAAGGAAAATATAATGCAGAGGAGAATGGAGCTCCAACTTCTAACAATGTTGTCTTTATAATGCTTAATTAAGATGACACACTAAGATTGAAGCTGTTGGAGAAAAGGGAATATAAAGAACATAACTATTGGACCTTGGGATAGGAGCAAGTGCCATGTCTGTGTGAAACAGCAAGAAGACAGTGTCTTTGATAGGTTAAACAAGAAGAAGAAATGAGACCAGAAAAATGCAACAGGGCTTCCTAGGCAGGAGAGCTCACAGTTGATCAGTAGGATCATGGTTTGAAGTCAGGCTAGGAAGTTAAATAAACAAGTATACAAATAAATGAATAAACAATGACCACAACAGGTTAATATGACCTGCCTCAATAAAGTTGAGTGTACTAGTACATGTCTGAGAACCCAGCTATGCACAGATAGAAAAATCATGGGCAAAATTCTCTCAGGTCAAAAAAAAAACTCATCTCAAAATAACTAAAAAATTGAATACTCATGGTTCACACTTATAACCCTAGCTGCTCAGAAGCTGAACTCTGGAAAGTTGTGGTTCAAGCTAACCCAGGCAGAAAAAACCCTTTCCAAAATAACCATCCAAAAATCAGAACTAGATACATAGCTTAAGTGGTAGAGCACCAGCCAAGCAAACAAGCCAAGCAGGTGTGAAGCTCAGAGTTCAAACTAGTACTGGCAAAAACAAACAAACAAACAAAACCTGAAAAGAAGAGGGGGTTTGGATATGGCTCAAGTAGTAAAGTACCTACCTAACCTTAGTAAGACTGTGACTCAAAGTACAGAAAAGAGATGGTGGGGGCGGGGAGTGAAGCTGTATTATTCAAGAATTTGAGGCAAGTTTGTGAAAAGAATATGTATAACTTTGATATTACAGAGGCATAATATGAAGGATAGAGTGTAGAGTGAGGAAAACAGACATAGAGTAACCAGTAAAGCACTGTTCTAACAACTCATGAGAGACAGAATTAGCCTTGGACCACTGTTGTAAAGCAAGTTATAGAAATTATTGAATTCTGGATATATTTGATGATAGCATTGACTGCATTTGCTGATAGGTAGACAGAATCATTCTATTATGTTATGAAACAGAAAACAAGAGTCTGGTTCTCTTTTTCTCTATCCCTTTATCATCTCTAAAATAATATTTACCATAGATAACTTTTTGTCTCAAGGGTTAGGAAACAGTTTTCAAGAAAATAACATTTGACTTCAAGTTTAATCTTTAAGAATGATTAGGAATTTACTAATTGGGAGAAAGGGAAAGGACACTTCAGGACTTAGCAGTGAGCAAATAACTGTAAATTTTTATTGAAATTACTATCAGTTTGACATTATGTCTACTGAACATTTGAAGGTGATGCTTCATGACATAGTAAGGTAAACCACATATATTCAGATCAGGCCAGGTTCTTTAGGCTATGTAATACAAAGGGAATTGGAAGTGATTTTAGTAACATAAATCAATGCAAGATTTCAGTAACACAAAACAAAGCAAAGCAATGCCATGTGACAAAGGAGGAAGAATTTCTTTCCCCATTCTAGCTTTGAAATTACAGTCAGCATGACTTATTTTACTAATGAAAAAGGCTACTGGTGATATACACTTTCCTAGTCTAGGATTCAGGAGAACGTTCAAGTTGTTTCTTCTGAGAGTATACCACCACCACCTGCATTTTCTAGGTGAAGAAAGAAAGACATAGCAAACAGAGAAAAACTGCCCCATCTTATGCAAGCCTAAGCTAACTAAGCACTAGATGAATAATCAAGTCCAGGCATGATCAATAAGAGTAGCTGATTCGTGATTCAGAAATGCTTGATTATCTTTTAGAACTTGAAAAAGATAAGTAAAAGGATAGGAAGAAAAAGAAGTAAAGAAGTAATTAATACAACTAGAAAGAATGTGTAGGATGGGTAGGGGAGAATAAAGATGCTAGAGACCTCCAATACTAAGTTACAAAGATAGAGACGCAGTGAATGGTTGAGTTTCTGAAATAATAGAGAATGCATTGACATCATAACATTTTTATTGTCATTATTCATTATGGCCAAAACAACTGAGTCACAGGTATAAATATTTTTTTCCAATCTGCACCTCTGCCTATTCTTTAATAAAAGTTGAGATTTTCTAAACTGCTGCTGGATCCTGTGATGATGTCCTCTGAGGGCTTCTTCGAGTACTTGTGATATCTTTGTGGTCACCCTCTTGTATTCCCGATCTTGGATGAAACAATATATTTTGAGCCCTCTCCACTCTGGTGGATCTAATAAAAGTTTTTAACTTATTTATTTATTTATGTATTCATTTACTTCTTAGAATGGAGTAATGATTGCCATACACTTTGTATAACAGCCTAGGAACTAGAAGATACAAGCTGTTTGATCAATAAATTTGTTAAACCTTTTTCAGAAGATAATTTTAGAATAAAAATTGAATTTTATTTTATCTGAAGTTTACCTACCAAAAGTTTAAACATTTATTATCAATCATAGCACACAATATATATTGCTAGCTATAATCTTTTATAGTTGTAAGATACAAATTATTTGCCAAAACTGCAATCATTAGATGATCATGAATCTTCATATACACTTGTCCCAATTAGAAGCATATCCAGAAACTCTGCAGTACATCCCAAATAGCAGATTTCTCTGTAATTTTTTTTGCTCAAGCAAAAAAGATGATTTCCCATTTTATTTGACTTTAGGACCATATGTAATATTCCTGGTCTAAATAAATTAGATACTATAACTTATGTAATCCATTCTTGTCTTTGAGCCAAGTCAATATTTAATGTTTATTGATTGAATTTCAGATAAAAGGAAAATTCTAAAAAAAGCATAGTATTAGTGCCATTTACATTTTTCATTTACACAAATAGAATGCAATGTGTAATTTTATAATACATATATCTCCATGCTTCAATTAGTAATATACATAAAATGTAATTAATAATAAAACTGGTAAGCCCATACTATAACAGTAAGAGACTGTAACACAGAAACCTTCTTAGTGGCTTTAACTATCTACATAGAATTAACCAAACACTAGTTGCATAGTGATTAAGAGGTGCTCATGTGGCCCAAAGTAAAATAGGTTGCATGGTTCCCTTAATCTGTCCTAACTAGAGCACGCCTATAAATCTGAAAATAAACACATTGAATAGTAGACCACAAAAAAAATTACACTTGGGCATGATAAATTATACAGGTCTCTAGATGCTCACACAGTGAGACCAAAGGAGGATCTTCTTAGGAGAGGATCACAAAGGTTCAATAGCTATATAAAATGACGATTATCAAAATGAATTCCAAGAAATGAAAACAAGAGTTTTGCTTCTTGTTTTTTTTTGTTTGTTTTTTGCCTCTCCTTTGTTGCTGTTTTGGTTTTGTTTTTATTTTTGTTTTCACTTCTGTACCCTTTTTCTTGTATGTAAGTTTATCTGTTTGATGAGAGTAAAGGAAAGTACAGTAATGGTGGGGCAAAGGGTGAACAAATACAGCAATGATACTCACTAGACACAAAGAAAATAAACTGTACAAATTTTAGGAGTGATGGGAAGGAAAAACTGGAGGAACATGAGGAAAGTTCTGGCAATATTTGAAATGAAATGTACTCATTACCTAACTTACATAACTGTAACTCCCCTGTGCATCACCTTTACAATAATAATAACACTTGTAAAAAATAAGCTTAAACCAAGGTATAATTTTAAAAATATGTACTGTATTAATAATCTGCTTTGGTGAATGGTAACTCTTTTGTACAACTACTTAAATATAATATAATATTTTAAAAATGAAGTAAAATATTTGCATAGGAAATAAAAGAGCAATTTATTGTGGTTTGAAAGAACATTTAAGTCAGATATTTTGGCACGACTTTTAAAATTGCTTATAAGCGTTTTAGAAATTATCTGAACCTGTTCGGTCAGAAAATTGGGCTGTAAATCCCATGATACTAAATATTTCTCAGAAGATATCAAGAATGGATAGGTTTAAATTGGGTTAGAAATTCTGCTAGAATAGCACTTTTTACAATATTGCAGTATTTCTGACTGATGTCTATCCTAATCCCAGGCCATGCTTGCATAGCTTCATGAAATGTGCAAAACCAAGTGAATTCCCAAACTTTGTGAACTTTGAAAACTGATGAAAAGAACTCAAGGAAATGCTAGAACTGAGGTTCAAAGGGAGGGAGGAAAAGGGAATGAGAAAGGAATGGAGGGAGAAGAATGAGGATAGGAAAGAGAGATAAAGGTTTAGATATTCCTTTATTCTGGCCAAATTGCCAACTCTTACCCCAGTGTAACCACTTAGCATAAAAACTCCTAGTAAATTACCCATGTAATCTTTTTTTCTTTTTGTCTCTGGACCTGTATAGCATCTGTCTTCACCTATACCCTACAAACCAGATTACAACAGATTTCAAAACTGCATTTCTCTCATGAGCAGTTTAATTTGCACAATAAGAGGAAAGCAGAGTGATTACATGTGTTCCCTGTAGCTCATTTTACTTGTTTGTGTGGGTTGCCTTGCACACTCAGCCTGTACCACAATACAAAGAACAGTGCCATCTGTCAAAATGTGTCATTTTACAAACAACTGCCTAACAGCAAGTATAGGCTATTAATTCATATAACTACTATATTAGCAAGATTTTACTGTTCTCTCTCTCACTCTCTCTCTCTCTCATCTCCTGTCTTTGATACAAGTTTGTTGTTGTTGTTGTTCTTTTAATGTACCCTCCTCTGTCCTTATATGCCTGAGTACCAGCATTGCAGGTATGTACAACCATGCCTGCTTGCATTCATCATTCTTAACTGGGATTAACAATAAAAATATTTTTCATGAGAGTAAGAATTAAATGATTCAATGTTATTATTGAGTAGAGATTGTAGCTAATAGAAGATACTTGAACAAGAGGAATATAAGGTAGTTATAACCTAAAAAAGGTATAAAGACTAATGAATTGAAGAAAAGCTCACAAAAATATAAAAAAGAAAGTGTACTATTCCTTTCTTGAAAACTCCTTTCTTTCTGTTTATTTTCCTTCCCTTTCACAAATCACATAAATGTATATACAAGACACAGGGTACCAAAAACCAAAAACAGTGACAACAGAGTATAAACCAAGAGCGGGGTGGGGGCAGTGGGAAATGAAAGAAAAAAGAAATAACTTCACACATTATATTAAAAAACAAAAACAAAAATACAAAAAAAACCCTCTTGTTTCCACATCTTGGAATTTATTTCAATTATCCTCATCTTATAAGTTCATATGTACATAGCTATTGAGCTATTCTGCTCATCTGCTGAGATTATCCTAGACATATACTAATTACTACAAATGAGGGAAACCATGGAACCTATGTTTCTTTGGGTCTGGCTTACTTCAGTTAACATGATTTTTTTCCAAGTCTTTCCATTTCCTTATAAATGGGTGATGTCATTTTTTCTGATGGAAACATAGACTTCCATTGTGTGTATATGCCACATTTTCTTAATCCATTCATTTGCTAAGTGGCATCTGGGTTGTTTCCATATCTTAGCTATGGTAAAAAATGCTGTAATGAACATGGTTGTGCTGGTGGCTTTAGTGCAGTTTGGTTTGTAGTCATTTGGGTAAATTCCCAGGAAAGGAATTGCTGGATCATAGAGGTGTTATATGTTTAGTCTTTTGAGGAACTTCCATTCTCCTTTCTAGAGTGGTTGAACCAGCTTATCTTACCACCAATAGTGTAGTAGCATTCCCTTTTGGACGCAAGTCAGCATCTGTTATTATATATTTTCTTGCTAATGGACATTCTAACTGTGGTGAGGGGGAATCTCAATATAGCTTTGATTTGCATTTCTTTATGATTAGGGATGTTGAACATTTCTTCATGTGTCTATTGATTATTCTTTGTTCTTATTTCCTCTCCGGAGAAGTCTCTTTTTAATGCTTTAACCCACTTACTAATGGAGTGGTAGTTTCTTTGAGGATTTGTTTTGGGGTTTTAATTTTTTTGAGTTCTAGGTATATTTTTGATATGAGGCCTTTGACAAGGGTCTCATGTGAATACCTAGTGAAGATTTTCTACCATTCTGTGGGCTTTCTCTTTATCTTATTAGCTATGTCCTTTGCCATGCAGAAACTCTGCAATTTAATGTGATCCCATTTTTTCAGCTTTTCTTTGATTTGTTGTGTTTCTGGACCTTTATTTAGGAAGTTTTGACCTGTGCCAAGGAGCTCTAGTGTATGTCATATCCCTTCATGTAATATTTTCATGGTATCTACTCTTACCTCGAGATCTGTGAGCCATTTGGAATTGATTCTGGTGCTGGGTGATATATAAGGTTCTGACTTCAGTTTTCTACATATGTAGCCAATTCTGCCAGCACCATTTGTTAAACAGGTTGTCTTTCTTCCATCTGATAATTTTGGCTCTCTTATCAAAGATTAGGTGGCCATAGGTCTGTGGGATCATGTCTGCATCTTCAATTCTATTCCAGTGATCCTTAAGCCTGTTCACGTGCCACTATCAATCTATTTTTATAACTACAGCTTTAAAAAAATTTTTATTGTGAAAATATTGTAACTAGAGCTTTATAATAGAGTTTGAAGTGTGGTATTATCTTCCTCCAGCACTACTTTTCCTAAGGATTGTTTTTGGTGTTTGGGGTCTTCTATTATTCCATATGAATTTTTGGATTGCTTCTTCTATTTCATTAAAAATGTTGTTAGAATATTGATGGCAATTGCATTGAATTTGTATATAGCTTTGGGCAGTATTGTCATTTTCAGGATGTTAATCCTCCCAATCCAGGTGCATGGGAGGTTTTCCACTTCTTTAGATGTGCTTTAATATCCTTTTTTGGTTTTTAAAGTTTTCATCATAGAGATCCTTCACCCCTTTTGTTAATTCCTAGGTAGTTTTATTGGGGGAGAGGACAAATACAAAAAGGGCTATTGCTTTCTTGATTTCAACCTTGCTCTTCTTATTGTTGGCATACAGAAAAGCTACTGATTTTTATGCATTAATTTTTTACCCCGCTCCTTTGCTAAAGTTTTGGGTCACCTAAAGTAACTTGGAAGAGGAGTCTTTAGGGCTCTTTTTATGTTTATAATTGTTTTTTAAAAATTCTTGTCAAGGTGATATACAGAGGGGTTACAGTTACATAAATAAGGTAATGAGTATATTTCTTATGGAATTCGTTACTCCTTCCCTCATTTTTCTACCAGTATGGGGTTTTTTTTAAATACAGGATCATGTCATCTGCAAAAAGGAAAGTTTTACTTCTTCATTCATTTGGATTCTTTTTACATTTGTCTCTTACCTTATTGTTCTGGCTAGGAATTACAATACAATATTGAAGAGGAGTGGAGACAGCAGACATCCTTGTCTTGTTCCCAATTTTTGCGAAAATGTTTTTAACTTTTCACCATTACATATAATGTTAGCTGTGGGTTTGTCATACACAGCCTTTATTATATTGAAGAATGTTCCATGGATTCCTATCTTATCCAGATCTTTCATCATAAAGGAGTGCTGGATCTTCAAATGCCTTTTCTTTATCTATTGAGATGATCATGTGGTTCTTGTCCTTGCTTCTGGTAATGGGTTGAATTACATTAATTGACTTGTGTATATTGAACCAGCTTTGCCTCCCTGGAATAAATCCTATTTGGTCATAGTGAATGAATTTTTTGATTAGTTGGTGAAGCCATTTGGCCAGAATTTTGTTGAGACATTTTGCATTGATGTTCATTAAAAAAAAAAGTGGGTCTATAGCTCTTTCTTTGATGGGTCCCTATCTGGTTTGGGGACGAGGGTTATGCTGGACTTGTAAAATGAGTTTGGCAGTGATCTTTAACTTTCAATTTCATTGAAGAGTTTGAGGAGGATTGCAGTGAGTTCTCCTTTGAAAAGCCTTATAGAATTTGGCTGTGAATCTGTCTTGTTCTGGGCTTTCCTTGAGTACAAGATCTTTTATTGCCATTTCTTTTTCAATATTTGATATGGGTTTATTTAATTGGTTTAGATCTTTTGAGTTTGGTTTGAGTATATCAATATTTGGTAGAAATTCTTCCATTTCTTCCTGATTCTCAATCTTGTTAGCATAGAAGTTTGCAAAGTGTTCCCTTAGAATATCCTGAATCTTGTTTGTTTTTGTGGTGATATTCCCATTTTCATCTCTGATTTTATTTATTTGGGTATGTTCTTTCTATATATTTTATCACATTTACTTAAGGTCTGTCAATTTCTTTTTAAATAACCAAGTCTTTGTTTTGTTGATCTTTGTGATGTTGTTTTTAGACTAATTTAATTTCTGTCTACTAGATTAGAGATTGGCTTGTTGACCCATTTCAAGAAGCTTGAGGTATATCATTAAATTCTTCATTTGAGATTTCTCAGGTTAGTATGTAGGAACTCAGGGCAAAAATCTTTCTCTGAGTACTACCTTTGCTGTGTCACGGAGGAGCTGTTATTTTGTATATTCATTTTTGTTAAATATCTTGAATATTTGAATTTCCTTTCTGATCTCTTCAAAGATCCACTGGTGATTCAACAATGCATAGTTCAATCTCCATGAGCTACAAAGTTTAATTTGTAATTTTAGTTTGAAGCCTATTTTATCTGTGTTTATGGGGCCCAGTTGGTTGATACATTTTATTCCTGCCTCTCACTTTCAGAATATTTTTTTTTTTTGTGGGGCAAGTTGTGCCTCATGGAGACAGAAGATAAACGGATCTTACTTTTTGACCCAACTAGTCAATCTATGTAGTTTAATTGGAGAGTTAAGTCCATTAATGCTGAGAGTTAGGACTGAGAGCTGTTTGGTAGTTCCTGCCATGTTATCTAGTTTCTTAGGGTCTGTGTCTCATCAATTCTTACTATGATTATCTGATTCTCTGTTTAGGGGCGGTTTCTCTGCTTAAAGTGTGTTCTTTATTTTCTATTTATAAGATACCTTTAAGTATCTTTTGTAATGGTGGTTTGGTGGAGATATATTGTTTTTATTTTCCTGTAGCAGTTTATTTGTCCTTTGGTTATGTGGAGAATTTAGCTGGTTACAATATTCTTGCTTGATACTTGTTTGCCATTAGGGCATTGCATACTTAATTTCTGGCTCTTTTTGCTCTCATGGCCTCTGCTAAGAAATTTGTGAGTATTCTGATTGGTTTTTCTTTATACTTGATTGATCTTTTCTACCTGAAAGCTTGGGATCCTTTCCTTGATTTCAATTGATCCTATGCAGATTACAATGTGTCTGTGGGATGTCCTGTTCTGGTCTTTTCTATTTGGGTTTCGAAAGGATTCTTGTATCTGAATGGGACTATTCTTTTGGATGTTCAGGAATTTTTCTGCTGGAACTCTGTTAAGTTTATTTCCCATTCCATTAGCTTCCTTCTCTAGGCCCTCCTCAATATCTATTAGCTTTAAATTAGGCCTTCTGATTGTTTCTTCTATCTCTTGTACAGATGTATCTTGTTTCTTGATTTCTTTTAAATATTTGTTCTTTCTTTAGAAAGAATTTCTGCATTGTCTAATCTACTGTCAGGACTACCTATTTTTCATTTTATTTCTTTCCTTCCAGTTGGTCAGATTTGATGGCTTTGATTTCTTTGTTGAAGCTTTGTTTTAGAGCTTGTATGGACTTGATTTGGTTTTCAGTGTTCTCTCTCAAATTCTTTAACTGGGTGGTTTTACTTCCATCTTTCTGTTTTACTCTTCCATTTTTGTGTATATGTAGTGGTATTGGAGTTGGAACTCAGAGTTTTATGCTTGCTGGGAAGGCACAATACCATTTGAGCCACACCAACAGTCTTTCTTGAAAACTTTCCACAAAATGACATAAATAAATGAATACTTTTCATGCTTTTGAGAACTATTCTGTGATATATTTTTTTAATTGTGAGAATACTGTACAGAGGAGTTACAATTACATGGGCAAGATAACGAGTACATTTCTTATCAAGCATTGTTGCCTCCTCTTTGTTTCCCCTTCCCATCCCTTCCCATACTCCTCCCCTTTCCCCACCCAATCCTCCCCCAACCTCCCCACCAAAGTTGTTAAGTTCATTTTTCGACTTAACGACTTGTGCATCTCCCTGTTGCAATGGGTCCATCTGTATCCCTAGTTAAACGATTTTTTTTTCCCTTCCCCTCCACAAATTATACCAACATCTAAAACAGTGAAAGTATGAGTTGTACTGTGGGGGAGGGACATACAAAGCAACATAGAAATCATCTTATAAATATGTTAGAAACAATTGCATGAAAGGAAAAAAAACAAAAAAAAAACATTTGAATACTTATCTTGGTGTTCATTCCCCTAACATCAACTTATCTGACCTTTTCTGCTTGACTCAGACATTCCCTTATTACAAATAAGGGAAACAATGGGACCTATGTTTCTTTGGGCCTGGCTTACTTAACTTAATATAATTTTTTCCAAGTCTTTCCATTTCCTAACAAATGGGGCAATGTCATTCTTTCTGATGGAGGCATAGAATTCCATTGTGTATATATACCACATTTTTTTGATCCATTCATCTACTGAGGAACATCTGGGTTGGTTCCATCTCTTAGCTATGGTAAATAATGCTGCAATAAACATAGTCGTGCTGGTAGCTTTAGTATGGTCTTTTTTGTGATCACTTGGGTAAATGCCCAAAAACGGGATTGCTGGGTCATAGGGGAGCTCTATGTGGAGTCTTTTGAGGAACCTCCATACTATTTTCCAAAGTGGTTGAACAAGTTTACACTCCCACCAACAATACAGTAAGGTTCCCTTTTTGTCCACATCGCCTCCAACGTCTGTTGTTATTAGAGTTCTTGATGATAGCCATTCTAAATGGGGTGAGGTGGTGTCTCAATGTTGTTTTGATTTGCATTTCTTTTATTGCTAGAAAGGTTGAGCATTTCTTCATGTCTCTCTTGTCCATCCTTCTTTCCTTTTCAGAGAAGTTTCTGTTTAAGTCTTTAACCCACTTATTTATTGGGCAGTTGTTTCTTTGAAGATTTGTTTTGGGGGGATTTAATATTTTAAGTTCCAGGTATATATTAGATATGAGACCCTTGTCTGTTGAATGGCTAGTGAAGATCTTCTCCCAATCCGTGTGCTTTCTATTGATCTTGCTAGCTATGTCCTTTGCCATGCAGAAGCTCTGCAACTTCATGCAATACCATTTGTCCAACCTTTCTTTGATTTGTTGTGTTTCTGGGTCTCTATTAAGAAAATTTTGGCCTGTGCCAAGGAGACCTAGGGTTTCTCCTATTCCATCCTGTAACGTTTTCAGAGTGTCTGCTTTGACTCCGAGGTCTTTGATCCATTTGGAGTTGATTCTGGTGCAAGGTGATATGTAAGGATGTAGCTTTAGTTTTCTACAAGTAGTTAACCAATTTTGCCAGCACCATTTACTGAAGAGGCTGTCTTTCTTCTATTCTATTTTTTTAGCTCCCTCTATAGGTCTTTAGGTCATTTCAGGGTTTTCAATTTTATTCCATTGGACCTGGCGTCTGTTCTTGTGCCAGTACCAAGTTATTTTGATTACTGTGGCTTTATAGTAGAGTTTGAAATTTGATATTGATATTCCACCAGCAGTGTTCTTTCTGTTGAGGATCGTTTTTGCTATTTGGGATCTTTTATTGTTCCATGTGAATTTTTGGATTGCCTCTTCCATTTCCTTTAAGAATGAGGTTGGAATTTTGATAGGTATCGCATTGAATTTGTAGATAGCCTTGGGAATTATTGCCATTTTCACGATGTTGATCTTTCCAATCCAGGAGCATGGGAGTTTTTGCCACTTCCTAAGTTCTGTTTTTATATCCTTTTTTCAGGTTTTTAAAGTTTCATCATAGAAGTCCTTCACTTCTTTGGTTAAGTTAATTCCTAGGTAATTTATTTTCTGTGGGGCTATTACGAATGTAGTTGCTTTCCTGATTTCAGCCACATTGTTGGCATTCAGTTCTCATTGTTGGTATATAGAAAAGCCATTGATTTTTGAGGGTTAATTTTATACCCTGCTACTTTGCAAAGTTTTGAATCACCTTGAGTATTTTGGGAGTGGAGTCCATGTGATTCTTTAAATACAAGATTATGTCATCTGCAAAGAGGGAGAGTTTTAGTTCTTCTTTCCCTATGTGGATCCCCTTTATATTTGAATCTTTCTTATTGCTGTAGCTAGGCATTCTAATATTAGATTGAAGAGTAGTGGAGAGAGTGGCATCCTTGTCTCGTTCCTGAGTTTAGAGGAAATGGCTTTAGTTTTTCACTGTTGAGTATAATACTGGCTGTAGGTTTGTCATATACAGCCTTCATTGTATTGAGGAATGTTCCATGGATTCCTAGTTTTTCCAGAACCTTCATCATAAAGGGGTGTTAGAACTTGTCAAATGCTTTTTCTGTGTCTGTTTAGATAACCATGTGGTTCTTATCCTTGCTCTTATTGATGTGATGAATTATGTTAATTGATTTGCATATATTGAACCAGCTTTGCATCCCTGAAATGAATCCTGTTTGATCGTGGTGTGTGATTTTTTTGGATGAATTGTTGAAGTTGACTGGCCAAAATTTTCTTGAGAAGTTTTGTATCAATGTTCATCAAAGATATGGGTCTATAGCTCTCTTTCTTTGATGAGTCCCTTCCTGGTTTTGGGTGAGGGTTATTATAGCTTCATAGAATTAATTTGGTAGTGAACTTTCTCTTTCAATTTCATTGAACAGTTGAAGGAATACGTGAGTTCTGCTTTGAAGGCCTTGTAGAATTCTGCTGTAAAACCATCTTTTCTTAGATGAGAGGTCTCTTATTGCTGTTTCTATTTCAATGCTTGATATGGGCCTGTTAAGATGGTTTTACTCATCTTGGTCTAGTTTTGGTATGTTGATATTTGCTAGGAAAAGGTCCATTTCTGCCAAGTTCTCAAACTTATTAGCCTAAAGGTTTGAGAAGTATTCCCTTATAATGTTCTGAATCTTGGTTGTTTCTGTGGTGATGGTTCTATTCTCATCTCTGAGTTTATTTATCTGGGTGTGTTCTCTTCTTTTTCTGATAATATTTGCTAAGGGTCTGTCTATTTTGTTAATTTTTTTGAAGAACCAACTCTTTGTTTTGTTGATTCTTTCTATGGTTTTTTTGGATTCTAATTCATTTAATTCTGATTTAATTTTAAATATTTCTTTCCGTCTGGGGTGAAAGTTTTTGAGAATACATATTGTGGTAGTTTCTTATGCTCTGTGTTGCTCTATTTTAATAGAAAACTATAGTTTCTATTTTCAAGAATTGATATTCTACTTAAAGAGGCCAGAGACAAAAAAAATTAAAAAAAAAAGAATAAAATATACAAGGTTAAAAAACGAGATGTACAAGATGTTAGGTTGAAAATGAACTTTACAACTTTGGCCCAGGGGGAGGGGGTGGGCGGTTGTAAGTAGGGAGAGATGGGAAGGGAGGGGAAGAGCAAACAAAGGAGGAGGCTACAATGCTTGATAAGAAAGGCACTCATTAACTTGCCTATGTAATTGTAACCCCTCTGTATGGTAGTTTCACAATAAAAAAAATGAAAAAAAAAACTATTATTCTGGGGCTGAGAAGGTGGCTCAGTGATAGAATGCTTGCCTTGCATGCATGAGGCCCTGGGTTTGCTGGAAGTGCCTCAAGTGGTAGAGCATTAGCCTTAAGCTGAAGAGCTGAGGGACAGCATCCAGGCCCAGAGTTCTGGCCTCATAACAGACAAAAAAAAAAAACAAAAAAAACAAAAAACTATTATTCTTAAGTTCTAAATTGATTTTTTTAAAGCAGATTTTTCAAAATTCTACATTTCCTATTTCTGGATTCAGCCAAGTGAATATCATTTTATTTGATTTAATATGTGAGAAGAAGAATAACCTCAAACTCCACAAAGCTATGCCCCATGACATACTGTGTAATTGAACATATGTTTGGTGGTGGGGTGGGGACCATAGGTTTTACTTTTGTCTTGAGAGGGTGCCAGGAAATCAACAGAAAATATAGGTTTCTTCACATTTTGGAATTCTTTTAAGTAACAAGTAGATTGTATTTTCATACCTTCCAGAACAGCAGTTTTGCTGGTAATAGATAGCTGACTTAGATAAAATCTGTTCCTTGCCTGGGAGGCTCTATCAATATAAAGAAAATGGAAGACATTAGAAAACTATGTATCATTCACATTTTGGGAAAATAGCTGTAGTTAGTTTCAAGTTTCTTCAATTAGAATGAATACTAGTAAAGATGTGATTCCAATCATGTTGGCCTAAGTCCAATTTGGGTAATTGCATTCTGCCTATGTAAATCTTTTCTGGATGCAAGGACATCCTTCATTCTTGCCTCACACTGTTTCAGGATGATAATGCACATTGAAAAATAGATGACACATTTGACCCTGGGCACAGTAGCTTCTATGTAGCAAAAAACTTGATCTTTCTGCATAGTATCAGTGTAAGTTCACTTTTAGGGTAAAGGTTTTATAACATGTAATATAATAAAGCAAAATAAGCCATATGGTAATCTTAACTAAAGATACATTTGTAAAAAAATCCAATAGAACGAATTGTCTCTGACAAGGTCTCTGAAGTAATGAGATATTCTTTTAGCATGTCCTGGCTGCAAAACGTAAGATCATTATCATCAGATCTTTAAAATACCAACAAGGAAAATATGAGGAGATTTAAAGTCACCTTTAAAATCACCCCCAAAGTTCAGTCTCAATTATCTACAATCAATGTCTTTTTCCTTGACTAAAAATTGGTACCAAAGAATAAATTCTTAGAAAAGGAAATTTTAAAAGTACAATTGATGCTGACAGTTTATCAATAGAAGGGCATTTCTAACTCATACTCATTTGTGCATCAAGCCTGTTTATTTTTTTTGCTCCCCCTGATTTGTACTGTGCCACATGTTTGTAAGGACATTAGACGCTGCTCAAGAATAACCTTTACTACAAAAACTTCAAATCCTTTCTTCCAGATTTCATTTGCAGATATAGTTTGAGTTTCATGCACTGTGAAATGGGAAAAAAATACAAAATTTAAAGGTTTCCAAAGAAATCTCCTTCTCTATATAAAAGCTACAAATAAAGTTACAGAGCATTTACATTCCTTAAACTTAAAAGAGTGACAATAAAATAGATGAGGCAATTAACAAATAATAAATTCAATTAAAAATTTAATTAAAATTTTAATTTTTTAAAAAAATGCAATATATAGGTGATTGAACATAAGAAAGGTACAAATGACTTACATAAGGGAAATGACCATGAGAAAATTATGAAAGTTAACAAAGAAAACAAATTTAAAATACAATCTATTTTGGTAACTAAACTGTCAAAAAAATAACAACACTCATTGTTGAAGATATAATAACCAGTGCAGTGCTGGTAAGATTATAAATTATTATAATCCAAATCAGAAAGTTGTTCATTAGTTCTTTCCACAGACTTCAACGCTTTCATTCTAGTCTATTTTGTCTCAGGGAATTCAGTTTAGAAAAATAAACTTATAAGCAGATGAAGCCACAGGGACAAAGGTACTTATGGGGGTAACATATATCATTGCAATCAAACAATTAGTAAAAAAAAAAGACTTTGTGTTCAACAAAAGCCTCCAGAGAGTTGACATTTATTTGGGAGAAATAAACAATAAATAATAAATGTGATGTGTTTCTTTTACAATATGTTGCACAATGACAAGTGATATGAAAACAGAATTCAGAGTAAGAGGGAGTAGACATATCATTCATGGTGAGTGAAAATATGTATGGATATCTGTCATCTTCTGAAAAAATGACAGCCGTGACAGACTCTTGTATCCTTCAGAATCATTTACTAAAACATCCTCCAAGCTCTTCAGTATGTAGACTCTTCATTAAGTAAGAATCCAAAAGTAGAATTCTATACAACATAATAATGTATTATATAAGCAAAATTAGACATTTAAAAATGTATATCATGGAAAAAACTATGACTTTATTTTTACCAAGAACTTGAGTACCAAGGCAGTATCTTATAGTCTTTACAACAATCAAAACAAAACATAACAAAATTGGAATGGTAGTACACTCCTTTAATCCCAGGAATTGGAAGGCTTATTTAGGAAAATGGATTATGTATACTCAATATAATTTAGTTCATATCTCAGTCTGGGATACATAATGAGATAATGTCTCAAAAAGGTTAGTGTTAGGGGCTGGGAAGATGGCTCAGTGGTAGAGTGCTTGCCTTGCATGCATGAGGCCCTGGGTTTGATTCCTCAGCACCACACAAGCAAAAAAAAAAAAAAAAAAAAAAAAAAAGCTGGAAGTGGTGCTGTGGCTCAAGTGGTAGAGTGCTAGCCTTGAGCTGAAGAGCTGACAGACAGCACCCAGGCCCAGAGTTCAGGCCCCACAACCGACCAAAAAAAAAAAATGGTTAGTGTTAGCCAGACATGTTTGTAATCCTAGTTTTTCAACAGGTTGAGATCTGAGGATCACAGTTTACAGTAAGCCTGGGCAGGAAAGTCTTTGAGACTCATCTCACTAAAACTACCCAAAAGGCAGAAGTGGAGCTGTGGCTCCAGTGGTAGGGCACTAGCACTGAGCAAAAGAAGCTCAGGGACAGTGCCCAGATGCTAAGTGCCACTAATAAAAATAAATAAATAAATAAATAAATAAATAAATAGTGTTTTGTGAGATAAGTAAATATTTTCAAAGAAGACAAAATCAAGTCAAAACTTAAGGAAGACTAAATTTGAAGCTAAATTTGGAGCTAATTTTCACTCTCTCTCTCTCTGTGTCTCTTAGGCAAACACTCATATCCATATATGTACACACACCCATAATTCCTTTGCTAAATATAATTGCTTATTTCTGTATCATGGGCTCTTACACTTCTAAGTATCAAAGTTCATTCTTCTTGTGCTTTAGACTAATGAAGTATCCTCCATGTCTAATATTTTACATTATCATGTGACCTAAGGACATTCCTCAAATATATATTTATTTTATGTTATATATAGAATCAATATTAACATAACTAGAATGTACAAGAAACTAAAACATATCATGATTTATTACATTGTCTGATGTCACTGAGATGAGAGACGTTAAAACAGACAACTGAGTAATATAATTTATCTTAAAAACTTTTCATAGAAACAATGTTGGTTGATCGCATTCTTTCTGTTCATTTCACACTCCTGCCAGTTTACTGGACCTATCCAAAAACGGGAAATCTGTTTTGTGAATAAGAGTGTCAGTCAGTTTCTCCAGTTGATCATATGTATTCACAGAATTCTGATACATTTTCACCTATATCTAGCCACCCTTGGTATCAGTGAAAAGTAAAAAACAGAATTTAATGCTGTCATGTAGAATTTAGAAGAAGGCCAGAAATACCAGTGTGGTAGGGAAACAATTAAAGCTATCCAATAATTTTTTTTATTGTGAAAATACTGTACAGAGGGGTTACAATTACATGGGCAAGATAATGAGTACATTTCTTATCAAGCATTGTAGCCTCCTCCTTTGTTTCCCCCTCCCGTCCCTTCCCATCCTCCCCTTGCCCCTCCACCCAATCATCCCGCTCCCCCCCCCTCTGCCCCCGCCCCCGTGCCTGCACCAAAGTTGTAAAGTTCGTTTTCGACATAACGACTTGTACATCTCATTGTTGCAATGGGTCCACCTGCCATCCAATAATTTAAAGAAATACTGACCTAGTAAAATATTTGACATCATATGGTAGAATCAAATCTGCTTATCACACTTAATTTTGTTCCAGTAGTCTTAGTCACTTTCCAGGACCTGATCAAATGGCTTCTCTAAGTCTGCAACTTTTATTGGAGACTCAGACAAAATAAATATTACCTTTTTATGTTCAGACATGACATTATATAGAACACTATTTAGAATACATTCACATTATGATATAGTCTACAACCCACACATATCAAGATTACCTGTGTTCAGAAAGATTTACACCATTCTAGTATATTTTCTCATAGGCAAAGTTTTGGGGTTTTCTTCATAGTAGGTGAGGACAATGTCATGCCTGGGTATCGTGGTCTTATTGCTAGCCATTATGCTTAGCATAGGATTTAAGCTCAATAAAAACTTGTCTCAACATCATTCACATTAGGTGTACTTAAAAGAAAAATGATCCAGGTTCTGGTAGCTCATGCCTGTAAACCTTTCTACTCAGGAGGCTGAGATCTGAGGATCATGGTTCAAAGACAGCCCTGGGCAGAAAAGTCCCCATGAGACTCTTTCTCCAATTAACCACTCAAAAACTGGAAGTGAAGCTGTGGCTCAAAGTGGTAGAGCACTGGCCTTGAGCAAAAGAACTCAGGGACAGCACCCAGGCTCTGAATTCAAGCCCTACAACAACAACGAAAAAGAGAGAGAGAGAGAGAGAGAAGAAAGAAAAGAAAGGAAAGAAAGAAAGAAAGAAAGAAAGAAAGAAAGAAAGAAAGAAAGAAAGAAAGAAAGAAAGAAGACTGTCTGAATAATATTATTATTCACTATAATCCAAAATAATCATTCTAGGTAAACAAAACAGAAACCCGATCTAAAATATATTCATAATGGGGAAATGAAGGAATTAATTACTGCTTGAAACAGAAAGTTTTTTTCTTTTTAAAAATATTTATTTATTTTTATTCTCAAGGGGTTGCAGTTACATAAGTCAAGTAATGAGTATATTTCTTTTTGAACAGTGTCACCTCTTTCCTGTTTTCTCCTACTTTTCCTCTCAACATACCCTACAAGTTGTACAGTTCATTTTCAACATAGTTTCTAGTATCACTGCTGCATTTTTTCACCATTTGTTCCACTATTTCTGTGTTCTCCCTTATATACAAGACAAAAGGTGCAGAAATCATAAACAGAGACAAAGAAGAAAGAAAACAAAAAGCAAAGTAACAAAATATCTCTTGTTTCTATTTATTGGACTTCATTTCAATAAACAGCATTTTATATGATCATATGCACATATCCATTTAAGGTTTGTGATCCTCTTTAAGAGTATTCTCCTGTGTGAATGTTTAGTTCTGTTTAATTTACCATGTTCAAGTATAATTTTTGTCTTTTAATACAATTATACTTAAAAGATCCATGTGCATTTTTGTATCTGTCATGTATTCTGTGGGTTCCCTAAATTTAATTCACTCCTTTTCAAAGAAATAGTACGAAATACTCATAATTATGTAGTGATCAAATGAGATGTGAATTTCAACTGGGAAAAAATAGAGCTGAATGACTTTACATGCTTAACATATAAACTTACTTAAGTTCTATGTTTAAATTTTAAGTCAATATTATTGATGCTAATTTCAGTTCATTATTACTGTTATTATATATTTATGATTATATGTGAGTGGATAAAACCATCAAAGATATAAAAATGCTGATTAACAGTAGATAAAATAAACATAGTAAAATTAAAGTACATCTTAGAAACATTTATGATTATCTGCTTAGAATATTTTTTGTCAAGGTTGTGCTACATAGAAATTTTTCTACTATATTCAATTCCAAATATTCTTTTAGTCACTAAAATATACAGTATAAGATAAAAGTTCTTTTAACTTACCATGAATTATCTATCACATATGCCCCTATTAGAGCATACAGACCACTAGATTATATACTAGTAGAGTTCAAAGTGGTTAGCTGAGTAGAAGTACTTCTAAGATGGAAAAGATGTTGATGTTTTGAAGTCTATAGTGTGAATTCTGAAGTTCTCTAGTCCATTAATGGCCTTCAAGATAGAGCTTCCTGTGAAAACACACTAGTGTTGATGCAAGGATAACTTTTCTCTACAAACTTAAAGTATAATTGTTTTGCTGAACTTACTTTATAATATATATGTATAATATTTTTATATGTATACACATAAAACATGTAGACAACATATTTTAGTATTCTAACTTTTTTGTTGAAATACTTAGCTCCACAATACATATATGAACCACCAAACACTACAAAGTTACAAAAAGCCACATTTAGATTAATTGTTTTTTGTCTGTTAGGGGGCTTGAACTCAGGGTCTGGGTGCTGTCCCTGAGCTTTTTCACTCAAGGCTATCACTCTACCACTTTGAGCCACAGCTCCACTTCTGGTTTTCTTGTGGTGAATTGGAGATAAGAGTCTCATAGACTTTACTCCTGGGGCTGGCTTCAAACCAAGATCCTCTTATCTCAGCTTCCTAAGTGGCTAGGATCACAGGTGTCAGCCACCCTCGAGTGTCCAACTGCTAATTTTTTTAAAAAAGTTTTAAAATTATGCAAGTAATATAGCAGAATTAAGAATGTTTATAGTATGTAAATGACTAGCTACTCTTAATCCTACTAGCTCCAAAACATAACCACTTTTATGTAAGACCATCCCGTTTTTCTTCTTATCAGTGTTGGCATTGTTGGCTACATCATTTTCATTTTTATCCTTTACTTACTTATTTATTTTACTATACCACTACATCTGTGGTTTTTCTGATACAGTTTTTTCTGTTCCTCATGTTCTATTCACTACAAAAGTGCACTAACTGTAAATATATAAATGCATTTTTAAAACAAAAATATAACATTTAAATCCCCACAATGTAAAGACAACCAACCACTGACAGAATTTGGGTGAATTATCTACACATACTTTATGAGCATTATAAAAATATCCTTACTATAATATGTTAAAATACACAATGCAAATAAATACCATATTTTGATATGTGTTGCATTGTGGACCACATTTTGTCTTAAAAAAACTTCACAAATTTTATTTTTCCAATAGTAGTGGATATAGATATGCCACCTATAACAACAGCACTGAATTCCTTTGCATGAATGCCTCAAATTACTTAACCTGACAGACAGATCTTTAAGTAGTTTCCTGTAGTCACATAGAATTACACTAGGAAAAAAGCAAAGCAATGCGAAAGAAAGAAAGTAAGAAAACTAGTTTGAGTTGGTTAGAAAAGGCCTCTCTTAGGAGTGTCACTGGATTTAGGTTGCAGGCAGACAGAAAAGACACGTGAATCCTGCTCTACAACAAGGACAAAGCACTAAAGTGCAAAGTTCTGAAGTTAAGAACAGGCTGGAGCTCAGTGAGAGTAGGTGAGCTGCATGAAATGAAGGTAGAGATGGCTCATAGAGAGAAATTTGCATTCAATGGATAGCCATTAGGGAAGGAAGAGGGAAGAAATGACAAAGGAAAGGAGGAAGGAAGAAAAGGAAGGAAGGAGGAGCAAGAGAGGGAGGAAGAGTAGGAGGGAGGAGGGAGAGAGACAGGAAGAGACAAAGGAAAGAGAGGTAATAAGATTTGTGATTTTTACATTTATACTCTACTCTGGCTTATTTTATTGGAAAAAGTTGTGGTGACCAAAACTGGAAGGTGAAAAGTGTTCTAGAAAATTCTCGTATTTATGTGTTATGGCTTGGACTAGGGACTTGGATTCTATTGTGAATCTGCAAAACAAGAAAGCCTAGCTTCTGCAAGAATTCTAAATTGTTCTAGCTTTTTATTCCCCTTAAACTTTGGAAATATGTGAATAATAGGATGTTATCACTGAAAACTCTGAAAACCAAAGGCCTTCAGAAGATCATAACACAGGTATGAAACCAGAAAAATACCATGTAGAAGGATTCTGGACTAACTCATGGAATGAGGGTGTCACTTGGGAAGAATACAATGGAATTTTCACTTTTAATGGCCACAAAATTTCAAACAAGCACTATGACAAGGAATCTTTCTAGAGGTTGTAGATTGGCAGCATGGAAGAAAAAGATGAAAGTTAATGCTTAGCTCTCTTTGAAAAAGTATGTTAAATTCAAATTTTCAGAGATAATTTTATAAGCAAATAACCACTGTTTGGGTTCTTAATTAAAAATCAATAGATTCAATTTTCTTTAAATCTTGGCCTGCACTTTACATCTATGTGTTAGAGCTCTTTTGGTTGAAATGAAGTTTATTTTGGCCACTTAAATAAGTTAGAAATTTTTTTAAGGACATAACAAATGCATAATTTAGAGGACTTAGAGAGACAACAACATCTTTAGGGTTCAAATATAACTCTATTTGTATGGCAATGCTAATGGAGAAGAAATTTGTAAATTTTCTTTAGAGATAAATTCTTATTTTAATACTTTTTTGAAAACTATATAAAGTTATAGCCCTTCTTTATCTACCTACTACCAATTGACTATTTCTCTACTTTTGTAACTGTTTCTGAGAAAGAAAAATTATTGGGATTGGTATTGACTATTCAATAAGTATAGGATTAAATTTACACTAAAAGACTAATAGTAACTATCAGCTCATGGTTGCCTATTTGGAGTTAAGTATCTGCTTAGCCCAGTGAGTTACATAGTGAAGCTCATGATTCAAATATAAAAGAGAAGCTGGATGCTGGTGGCTCACACCTATAATCTTAGCTACTCAAGATGCTGAGATTTGAGGATTGTGGTTCGAAGACAGCCCAGGCAGAAAAGTCCCCATGAGTCTTTTACCTACAATGTGACTTTTATCTACAGTTAACCACTCAAAAATCGGAAGTGACCCTGGGGCCCCAGTGATAGAATGCTGGCCTTGAGCACAAAGAGGCTCAGGGACAGCACCCAGGCCCTGAGTTCAAGTCCCACAACCACACAACCAACTATATATATATATATATATATATATATATATATATATATATATATATATATATATGCACTTCTAGAACTGCTCTTCAGACAATGATTAGGATAGAATGATGGTTATTAACTGCAATGTTCATAACAGTAACCCAGACAGCTTAGTAGAAGTCAGTTCCTATGATAAGCTGATAGACTTTCATCTTCAGTAATTTAGTGTAAGGATCCAAGAGTCTGTCTTCCTGATACATACTTTTACTTATAAGCTCAAATAAGACACACAATTATATCAAACGGCTCTGTTTTGAAGTCAATTACGTATCAACAGTTTTATGTGATTCAACCTAACCAAGATACTCTCCTTAATAAAGTTATCTTATAGTTTTTCTTCTAATTATTATTAAATCCATGTGTGCCATGCTTACTTTGATATCTAGCTATTTCCCCATACCTCTAAAGCAGTAATTCCCTATATGTGTGTGTATCTGTGCATATGTTGGTGTGTATATACACTATAGATATATAGATATAGATATAAATATGTAATCTTCCTGACCACCAACATCTATTCATTGAAAACTTGGCTCCATATATATATATATATATATATATGTATTATGTATACATATATACTACATATACATTTACACATATATGTAAGTGTATATATAAATACATACATATGCATATATGTATATACAATATATAGTTTGTTTGCACTTGTTTTTATGGTCCTCAGCCATTTCCTTATGCGTGTAGTCTATGCTCTTGACCATACTTCAAGCTTTCTTAAACAAATGAACTTAAGTGCTATCAACACTTCCACAATGTGATATTCCTCACATTTGTTCCTGGCCTGTGCCTGCTCAGGGTACCATGATTGAGTTGACTAAGAGCTGGGAAATCAAATGCAATTTTATGTTCAACATTTATAAATCTTATAATTTACAAATATTTATACATGTTGCACTGAAGAGAAATTCAGAGACACAGAGACAAGATTAAAACTCATGCAAATGTTTTTCTGACTATAGTTAGGACAACTTTTTCATGACATGTGGTGAGTTTTCATTTTATCCATAGATTTCTTCTCCAGATTAGCTTTTCAAGTGCTATTTGGAAATCATCAGGGTGTGGTACTTTATGAGCTTTCAAACTTATCTGTTTTAGATGATATTGGATTTTTAAATACAAATAATGATTCACAGTTTAAAAATACAATTAGCCTGTGGCTAAAGCATGGAAGTCTGAGAATTAGCATGGGCAATTCTTATATTCTCAACATTGAGATTTTTCAATAATACTTTTCAAAAATATGCTTGGCTAACCATGCTGAATATTTCTTGACATGAAATGATATATTTAGAAAAATTTGAGAATGGCTATTTGGTGTCCTTCATTATTTAATTTTGCAAGCTTACTGCCAAAAGGAAAGAGACTGTTAAGCAAAGTATATTAGTCTGATCAGGAAAAAAAGAAATCTTGTCTTGGAACATGCAATTATCCCTTTTCTAGAAGTTTTCTCATTAAGATTTTAGAAAAATAAAGTTGATATTAATATAAATGTATTTAAGAGCACTCTAACCATTTGGCAAGAAAAATAGTCCCTGTCTGGATAGATGCCACTGGAAATCAATTAGGTCTTCATTTAACAGAGCTTCATATTCTCAAAAGGTTTTTTTAAGAAGGATTATTTTTTGAAAATGGCTTATGATGCCAACTATATGAATATTTTTAAAGCATGGGTGATTCTTATCTGGTAACCACACAATTATGCTTGCATAATTTTGAGAAGATGGACATTACTTATTTGAATCTTTGATTAGTCCTGCTAATTGGGAGGAAGTTAGCTGTAGTAACTGGAATTACTTCCAGTTAAAATGTGTAGAAGTTTGTAGCATATAGTTATACGTTAATACGTTTTCCTACAAGCATCTCCAATTGTGTATTCAGTCCTTTTCTTTCATTCTTCCAGCATGATTTCGTACAGTTTCTTGCATATAGCAAATGTGCAATAAACATTTTCTAAAGATAAAAATCAAAGAACATTAAAACATTTTATGATTTTTGCCCAGGTGCTAGTGGCTCACGCTTGAAATCCTAGGTACTCAGAAAGAAGATGGTGATCCAGGAGATTAGTTACAAAGCCAGCTCAGACAGAAAAGTCCAAGAGACTGCATCTCCAAAAGACCAAAATAAAGTTGGGCAAGAAGCATGGTTGAAGTAGTTCAACACAAGCTAGGACCAAACCAGATGAGTAAGACCAATGCTCCAAGTTCAAGTCAGTTTTAAGCAAAACAAACAAACAAACATAACAAACAAACTCTATCTATCTATCTATCTATCTATCTATCTATCTATCTATCTATCTATCTATGTTATATATGCATTATGCATATGATATACACATATACATAATATTTTAAAATTGGCTTTAATGAAAGGGAAATTTGATATATTAAAACATCTTTGATTTATATGCTGGTGATTTTCACATTAAAATGAACAGCATCAAGTTGTCACAATCTTTTAAAAGCAACGATTTTTAAAATTTATTTTTAATTTTATCCTCAAGGTAATGTACAGAGGGGTTAAAGTTATATAAGTAAGGTAGTGAGTACATTTCTTGTTGAACTTGTTACCCCCTATCTCATTATTCTCCCACTCCCCCCGCCGCAACAGCTGTACATACGTTTACAACATATTGTCTTGTGAGTATTTCTATTACATTGGTTCGCCTTTGTTCTTTGTCTCACCATTTTGTTGTTCCTTCCCAAACTCAGATAAATGTATATATAATACCCAAGGTACCAATACCAAGTACAGTGACAACAAGAGATAAACCATAGGGGAAAATACAAAAGAAACAAGAAATCACATAGTACATTAAAAACAACAACAACAAAGAAAAACTTCTTGTGTTCGTGTCTTGGAGTTCATTTCACATTGCATCATCTTATACGGTCATAGGTACCTACGTTTGTGATCATTTGGGTAAATGGTGAGAAGTGGAATTGCTGGGTCATAGGGGAGCTCTATGTTTAGTCTTTTGAGGAACCTCCATACTGGTTTTCAAAGTGGTTAAACAAATTTATACTTCCACCAACAGTGCAGTAGGGTTCCCTTTTAGCCACTTCCCCTCCAGCATCTGTTGTTATTAGATATCTTGACTATAGCCATTCTAACTGATGTGAAGTGTTGTTATGATTCTCAATGTTGTTATGATTTTCATTTTATGATTTTCATTTCTTTTATGGCCAGAGATGTTGAGCATTTCTTCATGTGTCTATTAGCCATTCTTATTTCTTCTTCAGAGAAGTCTCTCTAAATCTTTAGCCCACTTATTAATGGGGTGGTTTTTCTTTGAGGATTTGTTTTCAGAGGATTTAATTTTTTGAATTCTAAATACATTTTAGATATTAGGCCCTTGTCTATTGTATGGCTAGTGAAGATCTTCTCCCAATCCATATGCTTTCTATTGATCTTGCTAGCTATGTCCTTTGCCATGCAGAAGCTCTGTAATTTCATGCAGTCTCATTTGTCCAATCTTTCTTTGATTTGTTGTGTTTCTGGGTCTTTATTAAGAAAATTTCGGCCTGTGCCATGAAGCCCTAGAGTTTCTCCTACTTCTTCCTGAAGTATAAACAATGATTTTTAAAATATTCTTCCCATCCCAAATTTCTCAAAAGACAAGTTCCGATTATGATTTAATTCCATGCTTTTGGGGAAATCCAAACTCCAAATTATAAACTCCCTAAGGAGCATTGTTACTGCTTGATAATGTGGGCTCTCAGTGCTTGCCCTTACCCATAAACACACATAGTAATGTTCTCATGATGTTTACACATCTGTTAGCAACTTCCAGTACCTCTAGTACTTCTAATAACCTTATATATCCAGGAAAATATAATTCTGAAGATCTATTATTTGTATCACCTTCCACGTGAACACATGATTTCTCAGGGAAAATTATTCCATTTGCTGTGTAACATTATTCTCTTGAAATTGAGAAATAAATGAAAACTTTTGGCTTTCAAGTCAAACAGATCCAGTTCCTAATCACTGTTCCTTTAGCAAGGTATTTAATGCCACTGAGCTTTTGTTTCTTCATGTAGAAAGTACAAATTAAATGTCTGATTAAATATATCCTGAAGAAAATCTATGTATATGTACACATATACCTATATGCATATGTTTGCCTAAACAATAAATATAATAGATGCTTCTTAAATATGGAAACAAAGATGTTATGTTTTGAGGGTACAAATACAAGTTAGACTGGATGATAACAATGCCAAGAAAAATATACTTTACTTTGAGATCTTTTAGTAATCTGATTAAGAGCTTATCCAAGACCAAATTTTCCATCATACCATGAAGCACTGAGCTAGACATATATGACTTCAAAAGGCAACTGACCATTTGTATTTACAGCATGCTCATATTATTTTTCTTCTTGCAGCTTTATTTTATAACATCACTCAATATCTGTTATTGTTTTACTCTAAAGAAAAAAATGAAGGTTTCCTCCTGGAGGATAAATTGACATGTTTAAAGACTGTCACTGAGTCATTGACTAAGGATTTTGTGTCTGAGGCACCCTTCAGAATGATTCATTTTCTTTTTTCTTTGTGGAGCAACTATTTTCTGAGGTACTTCATAAACTGTGTTCCAAAAGTAGATTCTTCCATTCCTACTACATTTAGGATATGTTCCAGATCTCATAGAGCAGCACAGTGTGGATCAAGTGTGGATCCCCTGTATCACATCATTCTATTAAGCTTTCACAGTTCTGGACAATTCTTGTGGCAGGTTAATACTAATGCTATGTCTAGATGCAATAGTTTTCTGACAGTGGGCTGTCAGAAGATAATTAGTTGGGCAGGAAAGACAACAAAATTTTTTAGAGTTACTGTATCATTTACCATGTCAGATCACTTAAAAAGTAAAATTATTTATATAAGAAACCATTACCCATATTTGTAATGTGTCTTGTGAGTCTTGAGTACATTACAATTGCTCACTTTGTTGGCTATAAGGAGAAAGACAGGCTTTAGAATCAAGTTCATAGTGCCACATTTGGAGTGAGAGCATCACTTTAATCATCTATACTCTAATTAATCAATTATCTGCTTGTATCATACATAAAGCCCTCTAGTAGAGGTAAATATGCTTGTTTTTTATTCCTTGTATCTGTCACTCATTAGAGATTAAAAATAAGTTTTTCTAATTTTTTGTACTATGTTTTTATTGTAAAAATGCTGTACAAAGGGATTATAGTTACCTGAGCAAGGTAATGAGTACATTTCCTATTGAGCATTGAGAATATGATAATGCTACAAAAGTCTTAATAAAATAGAAATTTGAAGACAGTTTTTACTTTTAAAATTTCTAAGAAAATTATTTTCATCTTTTAATATTATATATCTATTCATTATATATTACATTTAATTATATTGCATACATTTATCTATATTTAATGTATTCTAGGTAATGTATTCTATAATGCTTACTGATGCTAAAGGCAAGTAAAGTACTATAAACAAAATATTGGAACGAAAGTGAGGAACCCAAGATCTCACCCAGGTTCTTTTCTATCAACTCAGTTAATAACAGTAGATATCTTTTCTGCTCCCCGAACCCCGTATTACCCACAGGAAAAACACTGGAAAATTATCTTGACTTATGATATAAGTTAACACAAGAATCAATTGAGATGAATGAAAATTTTTGTTTAATATACCAAACTATTATGATCGACATCTTGTCCTAGAGCAGATATTATCATTGGAAATTACCATGACTATTTCCTTCATGGTAGTATCATGTCACCTATTGGTTATTTATATTTGAAATGATTGTTTTTATTTGTATTTGAAACATTGTTATTTATCTATGAAAATGTATTGGCAGCATTGAACAATTCCTTAACAAAATGATACTAAAGTTCTAAAAGAAGGAAAATGTGAGAAATATTACTCTTGTTCTGTATCTATAATCTGGATCTCCTCAACATATCGCATGTGCTGAAGCAATCCTTTTTGTAGTAGAAAACTTTAGAGAACAAAAATGGATTCAGTCTTTTCACAAATTAGTAAATCTAGGCAATAAACAACGAAATGGTTTTTTTTTAATTTTTGAAATATATATTTTTTATTGTGAAGAACCTGTACAAAGGGGTTACAGTTACATGAGCAAGGTAATGAGTCCATTTCCTATTTAGCATGGTTACCCCCTCCTTTGTTTTTCCCCTACCATTCCTTTCCTCCCCATCCTCCCAACTTCTCCCTACCCCCACAAAGTTGTAAAGTTCCTTTTCAGCTATTGTTTTTTTGTTTTTGTCGGTCGTGGGGCTTGAACTCGGCCTGGGAGCTGTCCCTGTGCTCTTCAGCTCAAGGCAAGCTCACTACCGCTTGAGCCACAGTGCCACTTCCGGTTTTTATTGGAGATAAGAGTCTCATGGACTTTCCTGCCCGGGCTGACTTTGAACTGTCATCCTCAGATCTCAGCCTCGTGAGTAGCTAGGATAACAACCATGAGCCACCGGCGCATGGTGGCATACTGTGTTGTACATGTCATTGTTACAATGGGTCATCCTGTATCCTTATTTTAGGATTTTGTTATTTTCCTTCCCCTCCTGAAATTAGAAAAATGTATGTACAAGATGCAGGGCACCAGAATCAAATAGTGACAACAGGGGTTGTACTAGGGGGGAAGAACATGCAAAGAAACCAAAAAAAAAATCACATAATACATTATAAGTACATTAAAAACAGCAACAACAAAGATAAATCCTCTTGTGTAGCTATTTGAGGTTCATTTCAGTTAGCAACAGGTTATATGGTCATATGTACATAGCTTTTGACCTCTTCTGCTTTGTCCTAGACAAATACTAGTTATTGCAGATAAGGGAAGCTTTGGTAGCTATGTTTCTTTGGGCCTGGCTTACTTTACTTAATGTAATTTTTCCAAGTGTTTGCATTTCCTAACAAATGGGGTCGTGTCCTTCTTTCTGATGAAGGCATAGAATTCCATTGTATATAAATATATTTTACATATATTTTTATTTATATATTTTTATATTTATATATATATATTACATATATAATGGAATTCTATGCATATATAGAGAATATTTATTCTATATATATTCTATATATAGAATATAGATATTTATACATATATACCACATTTTCTTGATATATTTATCTGCTGAGGGGCATCTGGGTTGGTTCCATATCTTAGTTATGGTGAATAATGCTGTGATAAACATAGTTATGCTGGTAGCTTTCGCATGGCCTTGTTTGTGATCATTTGGAGATATTTTTTAAGTGAAAGATTGATTGCTAACTCGTATGGTGGACAAATAAAGAAAATAGTATATTCACAAAAGAACTAACATATAATACTGATCCCCTGGTGTGCCGAAATAGAAAAATACTAGATGTTCTTTATAGACTTCTTGCAAAAATGATAATGAAAATCAAATCAAATTAGAACAAAATTTGAATTAAATAAAAATAGATGCATTGAGCAAAATTAATTACATAGGAAAATTTAACTTCTACCATAAATGAAGTACAACAGAAAAAAACAGGGGATTACTGATTTGAAGAGTGTTATAGCACATTTGAAGCAAATGCAATATTTAAAACTTGTTTGGGTTTAGATTTTAATAAATTAACTGAAAAATGTATTAATAAAGGAACTTTGTACAATGACTGAACATTTATAGGTAATAAAATTTATTTTAAACTTTTAGATGTGCTAATGCTATCATATAAGTAAGTTCTTACATTTTAAAGGAAAAATGAAGTATTTATAGATGAAGTAATATAACACAAAATTTGTTTGAAAATATAATGATGATGATATTGAATAGTTTGACGGGACATTGGGAGGAAGTTTGTTCACCTGGGGATTATTCTATCTGACTAGTGATGCACACAGAGATCACTACATGACTCCCTGTTTATCTGTTTGTTTAAACATTTGACTATTTGCAATTAAAATTTTTTTTTACAATTTAAAAATTAAGATTAACCTTACACAAATAGTAGAACCCAATCACTTGAAATCTCCACAAACAAAAAGATATCTCTCGAAACAAAACACACAATGAGAATGATCTATTCTTATAATTTTATTGTCGACTAGAAAATGAAGAAAAATGTCTAAATATAGAGCAACTAAATGCACTAGAATCAAATTAGAATGACAATGAATAACAAATTCATTATCCACTACAATAAGGACAGTATATTCTTGGAATAAAACACCTATTGTGAAATAATAGAATACTAGAAAAGAACTAATAAACTGAGATAGATGCTTGAAGGGGTCATTTCTGTGGGCGGTTGCATTGTGCATTAGGCAGCTTTTTTTCTCCTGGAGTATGCTTTTCCTACTGTTCAACCTGAGCACTCCTGCAAGGCTCTGCTCAGGTTGCATGTGTGCACAATTAGCTACTGCAGGTTTTATTACATTAATTCCCATTTGACAGAATTTTAAAATCTCTCTTCAAGTGGACAAAAAACAAATTCAGGGCTGAAAGCTAAGCTTTTCCATGACAAGGTAATAAAGATCAGCAATTTCCAGAATGGCTGATTTTCTACTAGAGTCTGCTCCTTTGCATGTACTTTTTGGTTCATTCTTATTGCTGCTGAATTCAGGGAGCACAATAGGAGCTGTTGTTTCAAGATTGAGAGTACAAGTCTGTGTTTTTAAAAAATGACAGGAGGGGAAAAAGAGGTATCTCCATATGCCATCTGTTCCTCATACTGACTAAGGAAACTTTAAGTATAAGTGACTAACAACTATGGTCTAAGTAGTTCTTAAGAAAGGTACTCATATTGCTATCCTGTGCCTTTGTAAACAAGTAACACACACACACACACACACACACACACACACAAACACACACACACACCTGGCTAATGGACAACTATTTTTAAATCACAACATAAACACAAAATGCTAGGAATAGTCAATTGCTCAGGTGTAGCTTGAAATCCATCTGTACCATGTGTTAAAAACACCTAGTCTATATTAAATGTCTGACTCAATCTTTAAGAAACTATAGTTACTTTCTTGAAACTTTCCAATCATCATGTTATTATAATAACAAAATGGGTGTTGGTCTCCATACAACAGGACCTTAAGAAATCAATCTAGAAAATTCAGACCTTAGCATCTGAGAGTGTTGCAGTGTTTTCATGTATCAGAAATCAAGTTGCTCATCCGATTCTCACCACAGAATCCAGTGATTTCAAAGAAATGTGCGACTTAAATCTTAACCCTTTGGCATTTTTCTATGTTATGAATTCTTTCTTAACTTAAACCGTGGTCAAAATGTGTAATGCAACCCAAACTTTTACTCTATTTTTTGTCAGTTTTTGACAGCCTAGGTGCTGTCCCTCAGCTCTTCAGCTCAAGGCTAGCACTCCACCACTTGAGCCATAGTACCACTTCCAGCTTTTTCTGCTTATGTGGTGCTGAGGAATCAAACCCAGGGTCTCATGCATGCAAGGCAAGTACTCTACCACCGAGCCACCTTCCCAATCCCTCTATTTAAATTCTTAATAACTAATTTCTTCCTTTCTTGTAGATGTGAACATCTAACTCTTCTATTCCACTTATGTAAAATTTTACCTTACAAATAAATAATTAAAAGCAAGTTTGATAAAAAGTTTTTTAGAAAAAGAAAAAGAAACTGAATGTATTTACTTTTATCATGCTGAAACAAAGTTAATTGGAGCTTATACACCTGGAATCAAAACCCCAGTGAAAGAAGGTTAATATATATATAACCTTAATCTTGTATTTATGTAATCACTTAAAGTTGTTAACTGTAGTACACTTATGTTCAATGATTTTTGGAAGAATTCATGCAGTTACTAAACATAATGAATAACTTTTTAAAGACATGTCAGAAGAGAAAAGTCAATGCCAGAGTTTCAAGACAGACAAGCTAAGCCTCCCTTTTATTATAATATCAGAGTGTAGTCACAAGCATGACATTCAGAGACTAAGGTGGTCTTCTCTCAGAACACAATATTTAAAAATGAAGCTTGATCTGAGACAGCTAAGCTGACACATAGCTTACAAATGGTAAGGCTTTCAGTGCCTAAATGTTGGGTTATTGTAATGGAAGAAAAGCGTGGGCTTCTATGAACTGTAACTGACATTAATTGCATGTGTCTGTATTTCATCTTCACAGGGTGTTCAGGGGAAAAAAACCTGTCAGACTATAAGAAATCATGAAAAGGAAATATTTACTATTCTATTTCCTGGTAGCCTATTATACTGCAGAGCATTACAGACCAGGCAAAAACTAGTGTTCCTCAGAGATCACGTGATAAAAAAGAGATGTAAATAATTTCACAAATGTTAATTTTAACAAGTGTTAATTTCTGTTGAACAAACAAAAACAATTAGAGCTTCATTTTCTCAAAAATTAGTATAATGCTCACCATGCTAAGGCAATCCAGGATGGAATACTTATCTGTGCAAAAACGTAAATAAATAAAAATGGCAGAAGTAGAGAAAAATAAGCTTTTTAAAATTTTTTCACTTCTTCCCAGGAAACGATATCAATTAGGGTAACCCTTGCATTATATTTTTCAGCTAATATGAATTTATGTTAGAAAATAAATGCTCTGTCCAAATGTAGATGTGCAGAGAGCATTTCCCTTAAAGGTAAGGAGGCTGAATTTGACTTACTGACTCACAGGGCAAGTAATGGCCACAGAAATTGTCTGGTTCCAGTTTCAGCCTCATGACAATAACCTTTGCATGACTGAGGAAACACAGACTCAGACAGGATCTGTGACTCACTTAAGGTCTTCTGGCTACTGCAGAAATGATATTCAAGTTGAACTATGAAATATGCATGCCCCAAATACCCATTTTTTTCAAATAAGTATAGTGAAATACTGATAACATCTTGTCATCAAAAAATTAAGCAGCATTTAATTTCCCCTGAGAACTTAGTAATTTTATAACAGTGAATACATAATAAACGTATAACAAATAGTTTTCAGTAGGTCTAAAACTTTGTGCTAAAACAACTAGAAAATCACAATGGAATTTTATTGATTCTTTTGAATTAAGTGAGATTTTCCCCTGAGTTATACTACAACCACTTTCAATGTTCAGAAACCATATAGCATAAATAAAAATTTACAAGAAGATAGAATCCACATCAAAATAACATGTAACAAGGACATGGAGTATATATAATTTTCATTTATGTTATTGTTTTTTACTTTCAGACAGGGTCCAAAGATGTAGCCATGGCTGACCTCAAACTCATAATTCTCTCTCAGCCTCTTGAGTGCTGGAATTACAAGTATGCTGCACACACACATGCTCACACACATATGTAGGATGTGCACATGTGCATGCATATGTGCACACATGTGCATGCATGCACATGTGGTGTTGAAGATCAAACTCAAAGCTTTATATGTCTATACTCTGCAACTGAGCAACCTCCCCATTCCAACCTGCTATCTATTTATTAAATAAATAGACGTAAAAGACCAATTATTTAATTGAAAGAAGAGCCAAAACAGATTTTAAAATAAATGGTTTATATTGACAATACAAATACAGTCATTTACTCCAAATACATTATTTAAACATTGACTTATATAACTTGAGGTAAGAGATGGGTTGAGGAAAGCTGGGGAAGAATGACGGGAGGGGTGGCATTGATCAACATATGTTCAAGCAAGACATTTGGAACTGAAACTGCTGTGTATAACTACTCAATAAAAATGTTTTAAAGTCCTTTTGACATATAGTTCCGTGGTACAATGCTTGACTAGCATGTTTAAAACATTGTTTTTTTTTTAATACTGAAAAACCATAGCAAGTTGTGGAGTTTTAAATAGATTGTAATCTACTCATGTTGGGATTTCCTGAGAACACGAAGAAGACTCAGAAAACAGGATAGATAGATAGATAGATACCATTCTGGGTTGCTGCAGGATGCAGTGATTTTACATGAATCAAGGAATAAAATGAGAGTTTTAATGAATTTCAATAACTGAAGGACATATTTGTTACTGGAAAATATCCTTTTAAAGCTTAATGTATCTAATGATGATCCAGGCAAAAGAAAAGAGATTAAATTTGGAAACAAATGTTTAATATATGTGAAGGAATTGTGATTGCAGAATATGTGCTGCATTAGTCCTGGTATAGAAAGAAAGGGAAAGAAAGAAGGAGAGAGAAAGAAAGAAAGAAAGAAAGAAGAAAGAAAGAAAGAAAGAAAGAAAGAAAGAAAGAAAGAAAGAAAGAAAGAAAGAAAGAAAGAAAGAAAGAAAGAAAGGAAGGAAGGAAGGAAGGAAGGAAGAAAGAAAGAAAGAAAAAGAAAGAAAGAAAGAAAGAAAGAAAGAAAGAAAAAGAAAGAAAGAAAGGAAGGAAGGAAGGAAGGAAGGAAGGAAGAAAGGAAGGAAGGAAGAAAGAAAGGAAGGAAGAAAGAAAGGAAAGAGAGAGGGAGAGACAGAGACAGAGACAGAGAGACAGAGAGGGAGGGAGGGAGATGGAGGAAGGAGGGAATCAAAGGAAGCATGCAAACAAGCTTGCCATAATTAGATATGTAAGAAGTGCATTGGGTGAGACGCATGTAAATTATAAAGACAATACTAAATAGGAAGAAGTGTGAACAGTTCTCAAGCTGCAGTATATATGGAGGTAGAAGAATCAGGAAGAAGTACAATCCTAAAAAAAATTCAGAATAGCTGATAAGAAGTCCTAGATGGCTATCTCAGAAAATCCTTGTGGTAGGAATGGCCTGACCCTATTACTCTACCTGGTTGAGTCTTTGCTAGGAACAGTCCACAAAGCAAGAAGGATCTGATATTCTGTCTCTTAAGCTGCCTCTCAGATACATCTTTTATAACAGTGTCTCTTTTTTAAAAAAATAATTTTATTGAGATTAAGTGATTACATAAATTTCACAAATTTCACAGTATTGTGGGATAGTGATAAAGTCACAAACACATTCTAACCTTTACAAGGCAAATTGTCATTATCATGGTTTATAAAGTTTGTGAATTTTATGAGGTTTGAAAATACAACTATTTCTTCCACATCAGGTGATATGTACATTTCTTTCCCTTTGCTTAGTATAATTGGTTCCCTGTTTACCTCTCATTCCCTCCCTCCCATTGCTGCCCTTGAGTTGCTTAGTTCATTTTCATCAATCTCCAGTGAAGTTGATGGGCCCCCCAACTCTGTTGCGTATTTTCCCCTGTTTCCCTCTGATTCTGTGCCCTTCTCCTACCTTCCCTCAGATGTGTGTGTGTGTGTATGTGTGTGTCTGTGTGTGTGTGTGTATATATATATATATATATATATATACACACACATATATATATATATACATGCACAAATATGTGGTCAAGAACATGGAGGCATTTAGAAATGATACGACAAATTAAGTAGAGATCCTTTGTTTGAGTCATGTTTACTTTGTATATAGATATTACAAATTTTTGATCCATTCATCTGTAGTGGGGCATCTGGGTTGTTTCCATATCTTGGCTATTGTGAACAGTCCAGCAATGAATTATCTAGACTTCTCTCATTTTATTTTTCTATAAATTAAAAAATATTGCTCAGTCTATATTACATAAGCTTTTCATGACAGCCAATGGATTGAATTAAAAATAAGTTTTAAATCTCACTTGATCACATGCAGAATGCCTTTTATTCTTCTAGATTGATTTAAAGCAAATTGTTCTATGTATTACTGCAATTTAAATCTATTTAAAGTTTTTTTTTCAAATTGAGAATTATGTGAAATCGTCTAACAGTTTAAGTTTAAACGAGGCAATTAGCTGGTTACAACTGGAACTACTAGGCCCTATTTAAAATAATGAGGTCTGACAGTTACGGAATCTGAATTATTCATTGATAACTAGCTTTTCCTCATCTGCAAACCCTGGCAAGCATTAATAACAGAGGTGTAAGTGTGATAACCAAAGAGTCTGACATTAAGAACACACATGCAAACGTGATAAATTCTTATTTAATTAAAAAGGATCATGATAGCAATATTTTTCCCTGAAAGAAAATCATTAAGCCAAATGTGTTTTTTCAGACATTTCATCTTCCCTCTCCTCTTAGGTAGAGTTTGCATAAGAAAATAATTGTTTTTGATTGCTAACAACAGTTATTCCCTCAGTAATGATAGTAAAATATGAAGAAACACAAGTAACTTTTTATAATACCGAATTTAAGATCATCATTTAGATTTTCTATTCCTTTATTTGTAATCCCTTAAAGCAAGTAAATTATCTGCTTCAACTTTTTAATTGAAAGAGAAAAGCAGGCTATAATAAATTACTCATGAAGAAGCAAATAACTCAATTGATGATCATTTAATAGAAGTGAATGCTGTGATTACCCTGAGCCAATTTACTTATTGGCAGTAGAGTTTAAAACTAACAGAATAAATCAAGTTGTTACTCCCCATAATTTTGCAGCAAAGAAAGAAAACTTACATAAGGTCACTAGGCATAAATCCATATTGTCCTTTACAGTCAGAAATGGTGGAACTAGAGGAGGTAATGTGTAGATTGGTGTGTATGTACAAAAATCAAAGGCCTGCGAATGAATGTATCCTTCTATGCTAAAAACAAGTTTTTATGTTTTTTAAAGAAACAAATCCAAGAGTCAGGTGTTGGTGTTTCACACCTGTAACTCAGATAGTTTGCCATCTGAGGATTCTGATTTGAAGGTAGCTCTGGGAGGAAAGTTTGTTGTTAACCTCTTATCTACAATTAACCAGTAAAATGCTGAATTGGAGCTGTGTCTCAAGTAGTTGAGTGCTGCTAGCCTTAAGCAAAACATAACCCAAAAAACTCAAGGACAGAACCCTGAGTACAATCCCAGGGCTACCAAAAGGGGGAAAAAAAAGTAGGAAAGGAAAAAAAAAAGATAAGAAAAGGAAAAGAAAGAAGCAACAAAAAATACAAAAAAAAAAATCAGTTTGTGTGTTATTTCTTTTTTATTTCTTTTTTGTAGCTGTAACCAAAATACCCTTGAGAAAAACAGCATAATGGAGGAGGAAGAACTTGTGGCTCACAGTGTCAGAAGGTTCAGTCCGTGATCTCTTCGCTGGGTGAGCTGGCAGAACGTGACAACAGAGCATGAAGGAGGTTCTTCATCTCAAAGAGAAAGGAGACAGAGAGTGAGGAAGGGACTGAGTACCAGCATAACCTTCAAAAGCTAGCCCCAGAGACTCGCTTCCTCCTCCCAGGCCATCCTTCCCAACATTTCCATCACTTCCTCAAATATTTCTACATGCTCAGTACCACGTGTTACTAAAGGGAGTCTGTGGAGGACAAATCACATTCAATGAGAGTGTTCTCTGATCATTACATCTTTCTCATAATATAAGATCTAAATGAATAATTCAGTATCTCATTTCTTCTGATCAATTCTTAGATTATGACTTTTGGTAATTATGACTCTATACTCTCTATATTCTCAAGGAGTACTGATTTATACCTATGGTTTCAGTATTATTATTCCAAAAACGGGTTCATCTCAAAGAACTCTAATTCAGCCATTGTAGTAGTAGTAATAGTCGTCGTCGTAGTAGTAGTAATTCACAAAAATTAAGATCTTACCATAAAGTGGATAGAAAAAGAAAGAGAAGAGGTAACATTGTTCAAAAAAATATAGTGTTTATACTACTTATGTAACTGAAACCCCTCTGTATACCACCTTTTTAATAACAATAAAAATGAGATAAGAACTTACTATAAGGTAAGAAATGAGTGAAATTCAAGAACTGAGTTTAGGTTTATTATTATTTTTATATAATCATTGACCAAAAAAAAAAAAAGAAAAAGAAAAAACTTCTAAGTGTTTAGGTAATTTGGCTGAATTAGCACATTGAGGCTGAGATCTCAGATTCAGACCAACTTCCTAATCCTTATACTACATTCCTACCATTCTGCAACTCATGGAAATCCACACTGTATCACAGCAAGCCATAAACTGACTGTCATAAATACACTCCAAATATGTGGTGACATCATAAATTCAACACTTGTACAAAGCATTTTAAGTTGAAAAGTTCACACAAATAAATATGTATACCAAAATGAAATAAAAGGTTACAGCCAGCTAGGAGGACCCCCGCATCTCACATTTCAAGCAGTATAACCTAGAAAAAGAGTAAGTGATTCTAGTTAAGCCTGCAGTGTCCCGAGAGTGGAAGTAAAGGATGTCCCAAATTGGGCTTTCAGATGCATCTCTGTTACTGGATTTATGGCTCAGTGCCTATGCATTTGTAACACAGTGGTCTCTTTAGAGAGACTTACAGGAGAAGGATTTGAAAGATGGCTTTTTTTATTAGTGCAGATATATTTGCCATAACCTGATTCTTTTTTTCAGTACAGATGCCAGTTACAGTATACCTATCACGCTCTGAAGATTGTGTCATTGGTCAAGCAGGAGAGAAATCCCAATATAATGATTAATAATCAATGTGTCTGGCCTTTAAGTCCACCCAGAGGAGAAATGAAACACTGATGTAGAATCTCTCCCCAAAGGAAGAAAAACACTAAGGGTGGAAAAAGAGGGCAGGATGAGCCACCCTTGGAGGAATATAAATAGTGGAGCTGTCTAGTCTTGGGTTCTGCTTGGTTTAGTATAAAATCTTGTAAGTGAATGATACATGAAGTTTACATCATAGTTTCTCTTTGTAATAAAACCATTAATATAAAGTAAAATAAGTAAAATAGAAGAATATCATTTTAGTGAGCTTTTTTCTTCTTTTGACAGCTGCCCTGATGCCCCCTTCTTCTCCCAGCTGAGCGACACAGCTTGAAGTAGATGAAGAAAGACTGCCATTAGGTCTGTTACTGATGATATTCAGAGAGGAAATTATTACACTTTATTTTCATGTTAGACTAGTTAGACCAGCTCTTGAAATCTCAATCTATATACTTATTCTTGCCTCTCTTCCTGTTTTTTTTTTTAATTCTTTTTTGCTTCTCTCTTCCTCTGTAACATTTTTCTGCTCACTTCGTTTGTCCTCTAACTGAGAATCTTGGCGAAGGTATTTGAAACTCTAGTACACAATTTCACTGATTATTTTATGCTAATGAAGAAACTATCTCACAATATAATATTTCACTTTGTGTGCCCTCCTGGTGGTAGCATAAGATAAATTCTAGAGTATCTTTAATTAACTAAAGGAAGCAGAAAGAAGTCTCTGCGGATTAATAATATTTATTGCCCTAAAATGAACAAAATAACAGATGGAGGTGGGAGGGGGCACCTAATGGTAGACAAATCTTAGAGAGTTAATTAAAACAAAATTCATGCTTATTTTGTCCTTTTCATCCCCATAAAATATTGGTGCAAAGTACAATGAATAGGAAAAATATTAATGTGCTCATTCTTACTCCTAGTATATGTGGTCTAAATATTCCACCTCCTTTCTTCTTCCTTTTACCTTCCACTACCAATATTTCTCTTTATAACCACTCAGTCTTAAATTGAATGTTTTTGCATTTTTCAAATGATGATAGCCAGGTTCCTCAGGCAAGAACTACCAGTATTTGTAGGATTTGTGGACTGAAATAAATTGCTTGAAATAAATGAAGCCATGTAAACATCAACAGCATGACTGCTTTCTTGTAGATGTAGAACTGGGGAATCATTGAAGACACATTCAGAAAAAAAAAGTCCAAATAATTCATGAAAAGTATTTGATCTAGTTGTTTTTTCCCCTAAAGTCATAATAGATAGTGAATCTTTAATGGACAATTTCATTACCAGAAACAAGCATTGCAAAAATTAGTCCGAATTCATAGCTAGCAAGACTATGGAATATGAATTAAGGTAAAAGAAAAATAATTTGGAAATTCCTAGACTGGCTTGACTGCTCTGTTTAATACATAGTACCCATCTTGGTTCTATTAGCTCAGAGACATCACCTCTTTATTCTTGACTTTAATTATGTAGAATCACAAATAATGACAGACACAAACCTAATCAACCTATGTCTGGTATAAGCCTTGTATCCATTAGTGTGTTTGTACATTAATATTTTCCTCAGTATTTTAAACCTTTAATATAAGGAAATACATTACTTTTGTTACTTATCACTGCTGCTCAATAATTTAAGTTATTACCAGAAAATATCCTTACATAATATGATTAGCAAGTTCAGTAATTATCTATACCTGGTAACTAAAGTGAAACTTAGAGCCCCTTATCTGGGAATTAAAATTGTGCTTTGTTTCCAAAAGACTTTGGATTATTTGATACCTGCTCAAGTAGTCCATGGAACAATGGTAAAATTCTGCAATATGGGGCTGGAAAGATGGCTCAGTAGTAGAGTGCTTGCGTTGCATCCATGACGCCCTGGGTTTGATTCCTCAGTACCCCATAAGCAGAAAAAGCTGTAAGTGTTGCTGTGGCTCAAGTGGTAGAGTGCTAGCCTTGAGCTGAAGAGCAGAGGGACAGCACCCAGGCCCAGAGTTCAGGGCCCACAACTGACCAAAAGTAAAAAAAAAACTGCAATAATTGGTGTTCCTTTAGTGAATTACTGAACTACAGATTCTTTTCTAGGATGCACTGCAGGGATGACATCTTCCTGATAGCATGTTTAAGTATCCACAATTCTATCTAGATCAAATCTAAAATTTTCTACACATTTCCTATAAGATACATTCTTGGTGAACCTCTCCATGCTCTCAGAAACCCTTACACATTAACTATCAGCCCTTATTTAACATAATCACAAGGTTTTCCTCCTCTCTAGAGCCTGAATACACCATGTAATTAATCAGTTTTCTAGAAAAAACTTGGACTTCCAAAATGAGATTGTACCATTTGTGTAAGAAGGTACTAAGTCAACCAACAGGGAATTTGTGAAGCTCAAGTCCAGCTCAGCAACTTTTCTACCTTATCTAGTGGCCATATGAACCTGAGAAAAGGGTGTGTTTTTATAATTTGGCCATTAATAATGGGTGCTATTTTGAAATTTGGCCTTGGCAAAAAAACCTTATTCCATTTACTAATACTTACTGGGTGAGAATACATTTTTCACTCTTCCTTTTCATGCATCCTTAAGTGTGTAAATATTTCAACTACTACTTCAGTTCCTCATCCTTACATTCAATGCCTTCAAGACTCTATTTAGAGGCAGTATCTGAAAAAAATCAGATTAAAAGTATTAGTGGTCAAGATCACAAGTAGAAGTTGTGAATTCTAATTCAAGTCCAAGAAAGCTCAAGGCACCAGAAATTTATTTACTGATGAGGAAAGAGACTATACCTTTAGCTGTATAATCCAAATAAGAAAAAAGTGCCATCATTGATTCATTCTTTCGCTTTGATCCATTACCTCAGCACTTAAAAATGTTTGAGCGTCACAATACACTAAAACATGAATGAGAAAATGTCTAATTGCATAAAAATGATTTTTTAAAATTTCAGTTCACATTCTGAACATTTTTAATATTTATGATGTTAGCCAAGTCACTTGATTCACTATATAGGATTATTCTGAGAAATTAATTAGATATCTGTGGCAAACGCTAATGAAAGGTACATAGTAGCAACACTTGTTGGATATATGAAATTTTATTTATAAATTCAATATTAGTATGTCACCAAAGGATACATTTATCAGATAATTTTACAGAGAAAAAGATAACCAGTCATACAGCAAATGATCATAAATTTTCATTGCTGACTTCATATTTAGTACTAAGTTAGGATGAAAATATACGTGTAGATATGTGTGAAGCATTGTCAATCATTAGCATGGGAAAATATTTCCTTAACATTAGATTGTCTTTTTAGCATCTCCCCTCATGGGACTTGTTCTTTCACTAAATTACTCATTTTAATTGAGAATTATAAAACTGCACCGGGGGTACCATCCAGCTGAGATCAAAATGACTCCAGTTTCCATAGACTTCTTTCTTTGTATGACAGGTTGATGGTAGCAAGCTCCAGCTTAATTTAATAGATAAAACTGTTCTGTTACTTAGCCAAAGAAAAAAATATATGAAACAGCACTTGCTTTTCACAGCCAAGGTCTAAATAATATCACTTACAATTTTCATATTGCAATAAAATAATCATAGTATCTTTCGATAATGTATGTTATTTATTAACAATAATGTCAGCTTGATTTTTAAATTGTTTCTATTAAATTCAGGAAAACACACTCCCACTCATATTTTCTATGGATGTCTTCAGATCCTAAAATTTTCCATGATCCCATTGCCAAATTATAACTGTGAAAAGCCTTTCTCTGTAAGCAAAACAGAAAGTCAGTGAAATGTGTAATGAGAAAGGTTAATGGTATAACAGGAGCAGCTTATATCAAAATATTTAAGCTCAGACTTGGAAATAACACCTCCAAGTACAGAATACAAACATAAACATTTATATCTCAAAACTAATCTGGCACACAGCATGAGGTTGCCCAAAAATGTGATGGCAAATGAAATACTTTTAGAAAATTACTGGGTATTAAGTTCCTAGAATTTCAGACATTTTGAGTAACTGTACTACTGAGAATGGGTTGCAGGAATTATGCAATGTATAGTACATATTTCTTTTTCTCACATATGAGGAAGAGGCTGAATCTTGCTGCAGATCTAAAAACAGAAAGACAACCAGAGCCAAAAGATCTCGGTTCCCTGATTCCTGTTTGAAGCTTTTTTTGTTCGCTGTGAAACTACTTTAAAATTTGATTCTACTTCAGGGAAAAGAAAATGAAAGAGTCTCCAAAAACTTAAGAGGGAGCACTATTGTAGTCTAGACAATTCTTCCACAGACTAGTCATGTGACTTTTTCTCAAACACCTCCCATTCCTTTCTCTAGTTTTTGCAACTGTCCTTTCTTAAAAATCTCTCAGAACTTTGAAACAAGTCCCACTTGCATTAATTATATGTCATAGATAACCCTTCTCTTTTAAAAGCATTCCTAAAATATTACTTTTTATTTGAAAACTACTCATTGTCATATCATAAGTACCTGATAGTTATTGAGCAGTCATCCAGTGCTTCCAAATGAAGACCATCCATTGGTGGCCATATCACCCTCCCATAACCACTCTTCTCTCACAGAGACAAAAACATTCTGGCTGTTTCCCTTTGTGACAATCTCTGTTCTGAAGTATGTGCAGCTTGAAGTCGTGTAGTCTAGCTCCACATCTTAATAGCTGTGCCCTTTTTTGAAAGCTCAGTTCTTGCTTTATTTTCTTCACTCATGGTTCTTGCTTTATTTTCTTCACTCATGGATGGGATGACAATAATAATAATCTTTTTGAATACATAAGTGATTGTAAAGCATTTAAAACCCTGTAGATAGATTTTAAGTTAATATAGATTATCCAATAAAGCTAATATAGGTTATCTAATAGCTAATAAAGTGCTATCATTGTCAATATTTAGTAATTCTACTTTTAGACAGAAAGCTCACTGAAAGTAGGAACTACATTTGAGTCATCTTTGTATGTTGAATACTTAAATAAAAAGTTGTTTTTGTTTTTGTTTTTCACTTGTAACATAATCCCAGTGGCATAGATGCTCACCAAACATACATCTTCTTCCTGGATGTCCTACAAAATTATGGGGTTCTGTCTTCTGTATCAAGGTAGAAGCATATGACATTTTTGCCTTACCAATGAAATGCAAGCTGAAACAAATTGCCACTTATGAGAGGAAGCAGTTAAGAATGGGTGTTATGTCTTTGTGCTTCTCTGTCTGATTTACTGGTCAGATGCTAAATTCCATGCATAGAAAATGATAGAATATTTATAACAGTGAGGCTTCAATCCTCTTTGTTCTGTAAATATACCGTTATGAAACATCTCTCTACCCTCTGCAATATACAGTGTTTTCTAAGATGAGAAAGGTTAGAAGGAGCTCTTGGCATGTTAAGCCACTTAAATTGTGTTGTTTTCATTACAGCAGTTTCCACTCTGGTTAATATCTTCTTGTTATCCAGATATAATATCTTAAAAATGGAAGGAGATATTAGAAAAAAGTTGTGTGGTTTTTTTTTGGTCTTTCTAGCAATATTTCTTCTAGAAACATCTTATCACAAGCATCAAAAGTAAAAGTACTTTAAAATCCCTTAATATATTTTATATGTTAAGTTTCCACTGAAAATCTTATTTGAGGGAAATATTTTCCGTAGGGTTTCTGAACTTTTATATTTTAGAATAAACTGTTTTCTTTGTAGCCATAATATATTTTAGAATGAGTAAATAATGTACCAAGCTTAAAATAAAACTATGTTTTTTCTTTATGCCTTTATGTACTTTCAAAGAGACTTTAGACTCATCCTCTTAAAGCATATGTTATCATGATATGTTCTTTTTTATTTTTTCTCCATAATTTACTTTATTGTTGTTTAGAGGTGATATAGAGTGGGCTTTGCTTTTCATATGTCAGGTAGTAAGTATGTTTCCTTTCACATAGTGTGATCTGTTCCCTCATTCTTTCCCGTTCCCTCCCTCCCATCTCCTCCCATCAGTTGCATAGTTCACTTTCATCAATGCACAGTTCATTCTACTGCTTCACTTTTTCACCCTTTTTCCTTGAATTATGTGTCCTCCCACAGATAGGCACATGAATGCATTGTATATAAGGTAAAGAATACAGAGTCATCAGAAAAAGAAAAAACATATTAAGAAAAAAGTCCTTTGCTTCCTTATCTTTGAAGTTCTTTTCAGCATATACATATATGCACATATATGTATATATCTCACAGGACAACCTGAAGCCCTGATATTCACTGAATCTTGTGTTCTTGTCTTATCTCAGTCAAGATGTGATATTATTGTTAAAAAAACAAACAAGTATAACCAAAAAACAAATACAAATACAAACACCAACAACAGAAAGAACTGGTATTCAGATTTTCCAATTTCAATCCTGTTCTAGCTCTCTTTGTCTAACTTGGAGCAGATTTCATAGCCTCAGTCATTCAATTTATTTATTTATTTATTTTTGGGTCCGGTCGTGGGGCCTGAACTCTGGGCCTGGGCGCTGTCCCTCAGCTCTTCAGCTCAAGGCTAGCACTCTACCACTTGAGCCACAGTGCCACTTCTGGCTTTTTTCTTTTTGCTTATGTGGTGCTGAGGAATCGAACCCAGTGCCTCCAGCATGCAAGGCAAGAGCTCTACAACTGAGCCACCTTCCCAGCCCCTCAGTCATTCAATTTAAAGACAAAAATGTCACATCAAGATTTTAAGAGATATAAATAGACAAATACATTGAACAATCAGTAATAGAAATTATAATAATATAATATAATTATATTATAATAATACTATAGTTCATATTCGAGGAATTATGTGGGCTGTGTAGGAGAAACAATAAACCAAAGATGGAGCTTTTGTCCATAAGACCTCGTGATCAGGCAGAGTATCTCTTAAACTAGGAAAATATACATTTTAGTAGATATACAATGTACTCTTACTATAATTGAAATTGTAATAGGAAGGCTTACTCTATGATTTAAATACATTTCTTCAAAGAAGTCTCATAGCAGAACCCCTTCTCATAAAATGTTTATTAAGTTAGTTTTATTTTTTATTTTAAAAAAAACCTGTGTATTCAGTAGTTACCTAAGGGAGGAAGATTTTTTTATCTTCAGAGATTTAAGAATGTCTAGTATCAAAAACTCATATTTAAGATGGTAAAAATAAATATCAATTAGTCATATCCTCAGTGTGAAACTTGATAAATCTATTAATCTTGCCAATTGTTAAATATGCAAAGATGGAATATACTACACGGTATTTCTCTCAACAAAATTATATTCAATAGTGAGATTTTAAAGCTCTGTTCACGCTGAGATTAAATATGTAAAAGAAAAACCTCTTCCATATCTTATTCCTTTAGAATATTTTAATAAAAGATTAATTTCTCCTATGAACACTTTCATGTTTTTTAACTTTCAATATCTTTCTCCTGATTTTACCTGATTACTTCTGGTTCTATCCTCTTGAATCAGGGTCTTCCCTTGCTATTTTTTCAACTTTTCAAATGCTTGTAGACAATGATGGAGGTAGGGAGAAAGCCAGCAAACACAGTTCCAAGACCTCTTTGCCCCACCAGCACGCAACTCATTTAACAGTATACAAATGATTTAACAGTAATCCCAGCTGAGTTCCCAGAGGAAATCATTTCCATTCCCACCCCTGCTTGCAGATGGAGGTCATGTTTCCTTCTCTCCTTAGTCACTGCTCAGCCAAACTATTCATATTTACATAATTCTCCCAGTAGTGTTAGGTAAACTTTTTGAAATCAGAGCCGTTTGTAGAGTTGCACATGCAAAAAGACATTTGTGATGGAAGGATTGCAGAGATGCTGGGCCAGGGCATGAATGATGATTTTGTACTTGCTCTAGGCTGGATATTCTCCATTCACACCTCCAGATCTTCCTGTGTGACTTGTATCGCCTCATTCTCTGAGTTTCTATAGGTTTAGTGAAGCAGAGAGACTGCGAATATCAGGGCAGTGACTAATTGAAGCTGGGGTATTTAGTATCCAGCTACCTCTCTGTTGTACCTTTAATCAGCAATGACTATATTCTTATTAGTAAACACAAGTTTATATAAGAATAGCTTGTACCTGAGTGTACATTTTACATACACAAGCATTCCCTCCCAAAGACCCATTCCAGTTCCTCTCTCTTTATGACTTATATTGTCTTCTACCATTTCTTTTTTTTTTTGTCGGTCGTGGGGCTTGAACTCTGGGCCTGGGCGCTGTCCTTCAGCTCTTCAGCTCAAGGCGAGTGCTCTACCACTTGAGCTACAGCGCCACTTCCGGTTTTCTGGTGGTTTTATTGGAGATAGGAGTCTCACGGTCTGTCCTGCCCGGGCTGGCTTTGAACCGCGATCCTCAGATCTCAGCCTCCTGAGTAGCTAGGATTACAGGCGTGAGCCACCAGCGCCCGGCTTCTACCATTTCTTATCCCAAAATTCCTTCCTTATCCTTTGTTAGTTTCCGTTAAACCTATCCCCTATTTATAGAAGACTTCCTGGAATGACTTCAACTGGCCTTTCTGAACTGGTATCCTAGCTGACACTGGCTTAAACTGGATTACAGAAAGAGTATCAGGAAGTCTCTACCAGGTCAAAATGAGTGGGCTCTAGAGATGATATTTAAATAACTTAAAAAGAATAAGGTGGTGTGTGTGTGTGTGTGTGTGTGTGTGTGTGTGTGTGTGTGTGTGTGTGGGTGTGGGTGTGGGTGTGTGTGTGTGTGGGTGTGGGTGTGTGTGTGTGAGTGTTAAGTTCAATGTAGTTTGCAATGCTGGAAATCTAGGAGCAATTATAAATTTAGGATGAGGTTGGCCTGACAAAAAAAAAAAAATAAGGTGAATAGAAATCTATTAATTTCAAAACTCCTGAAGAAACTGATCACTTCTATCATGACTTGAGATTGTCCTTCATGCCACTCCACAGGTTAGAACACACCTGTATTTGACAGGACAAGCACTTGGCATGCTCTGTGAGCCACAAATCCTGGATCCAGCCCTAGCTCTAACATTTATAATTGTATCACCTTGAGCAAGTCATTTAGTAGTTTGACATTTGCATCTTTTGTGGGTTTCAATACAACAAAGCACAGTTCCTGTCACGAGTAGGCACATTCTTTTCTGTGTAGGCGTGGTTCATCTTCCAGATAGTAAAAATCCACTAGTGAAGTACAGCCTGGCTATTTTGATTGAAAATTATTGTTGTTGTTATTCTTATTGCTACTGGTATTGGGGTTTGATTTCAGGGCCTCATGCTTATGAGGTGTTCTACCATTTGAGCCACACATCCCCATCCCTTTTTGCTTTAATTATTTTTCAGGTAAGACTTCATGTTTTTGCCCAGGGTAATCATCAAATCACAATTCTTCTACATTGTTCTCCCATGTGGCTGGAATGACAATTAAGTGCTGCTACACTAGGCCTGTTAATTAAGATGGAATCTTGCTAAGTGTTTGCTCAGACTGGCCTCAAACATCTGTCTCCAAAAAAGTTAAAATTAGAGGCCTGACACACCATTTGGAAACTCCTATGTGTACAGTCCTATAGTCCACATTTTGGTGAAGCCCATAAATTATTTTGTGTTGTCTTGAATTGTAGTTATCAAGAAAAGAGGAGCCTGTCCTGCAAAATCTGGAGAGTTGTCTGCTCAGTTTATGCCAGAAATGGCTGTTTCCCCTCTGATCTTTCAAAACGAGAGGATTGATGGGCTGGTGTTTGTGAGCTGAGATTCATATTTGGATCAGGATTCTTCTTTGTCTTGAGAAAGGAGAAACATTCAATGTTCTTTGATTGAAAATTTTGAGTAGCTGATCTAATGCCTTTCAATTCCTTTCCTAGTAAATTAAGCCTTTTTATAATTCTGTTTTTTTAAACTTACTGGTATCTCTTTCCTAAAAGCCCAGAGTCACATTAGCAAACTTCTCTAATCAAATTAAACCCTATGCAAATATCACTTGCTCTTCCCATAACATCATCCTACAGCTCATTTCTTTCTCTGCTCATCTTGCCTCTACTGTCTTCCCATCATGCTTATCCAGTTTCTATTGTTCTCTCCCCTGATTCTCACTAAGTATTCAGCTTTTGGCTCCTAGTTATGCCTATAGCACTGAGCCCAGCATAACAGTCTACATTGAAAATGATAAAAGAAGAAGCATAATTGAATAAATGTAATAAATGAAGTACTTTTCCAAAGATAGAATTGCAAGATGTATTTGCTTTGACCTTTAAAAAAATCCAGAGACTATATCTTAATATGGCTCTACCCTAGAAGCAGAGATGTAACTGACTGGGCCAGAAGCAACATGGCAATAAAACAAGAATGTAGGAATGGTACGATGGCTTAATACACGCACTAGTTGAAGAGAGCTGTTACAGCTCTGAAACAAAGCTTTCCTGTGAGTTGACATATGGCTAGGAATAAGAGACTAGTTAAGAGGAAGGAGCTAAAATGTTGTAAGGAAAATCTTACATGGTTACCATGTGGTGCTGGTGTTGATATTTGTGGATATTGCTTTTCCAAAGCCTCTCACAAGTGATACAGAATAGACTAAGCTGGAATGAAAAACAAGTCTGAAGGCAGCTTGCCTTACCTCTACAAATTCTCACAGACCTGAAGCATACTGCTGCAACTACTGCAGTGCAAAATACCCATGGAAATAAAAAAACTCTTTATTGTAGACTTACATGTTCCAGGTTATTTTTTCCCTAAAAATCTTATCAAGTCACATCACTATCCTTGTTGTTAAGGACCATGTTCCTAGCATAGGAAATATATTCACACACAACTTACCATAATTTAGTGCCATAAATTCTGTAAGAGAGATATGAAGTATCAGACAGACATAGCTAAAGGAATGACATGGTCTCAGAGGTCCAGGCCTATAATCCCAGCTACCCAGGAGATTGAGATCTGAAAGGATTGAAGTCTGAAGCCAGCCAAGGCAAAATGTTGACCATAAGATTCCACCTCCAATTAACTAAGAAAAGCTGAACTGGAGTTACAGCTTGAGAGTAAAGTGATTGTCATGAGCAAACAAGTGGAGAAAATGAGAGGCACTAAGTTCAACTCCTAGAACCAGAATAAAAAAGAAAAAAAATACACATGTAGGAAGAAAGAATAGAAAGACCTTCTCAGGACATAGATCAAAACAAGGAAATTTTAAAGCCCACTTTATGTGTCCTATAAGAGACATGACCAGGAATAAGGTTTAGGAAAGTGGTGTTAGAATGGTGTTGGTAAGCCTCAGGGGCTTGGTTAAAGGGCCTTCTCTGTGTTAGGCTTTCATAATTCAAGCGTAAAAACCCACTCCCATGCCTTACACGCAGTCACAGTATGAATTATGTGATTATTTTTGCTTCTCTTATTTGTGCTTTCCTTGGCTAGGGCCACTTTCTTCAATTACATATTCACTTTTCAGTCTTAATCATAAGCCTTCTTACCAATGTATCCTCGCTCCATACTTCAACTGCTCTTAGGTCTGTTGATTATACAAATTTCATTTTTTAAGTTTTATTGTAAAGATGTTGTACAGAGGGGTTACAGTTGCATGAGTAAAGCAATGAGTTACCCCCTCCCTTGTTGTTCTCCCACTATCCCTTCCCTCTCCGGCCTCTCTTACTCCTCCTCCCACCATAGGTTGTAAAGTTCATTTCCAATATACTGTCTTGTGGGTATCATTGTTGCAATGGTTCATCCTGTGTCCTTGTTTCAGCATTTTATTATTCCACTTCCCTTCCCCAAATTACACAAATGTATATACAGGATGCAGAGTACTAAAATCAAGTACAGTGACAACAGGGGATATACCATAGGGGGAAGAACACACAAAGGAAACAACAACAATGACAACAAAAACACATAGTATAACAACAAAGAAAGAGCTCTTGTGTCCATATCTTGGGGTTCATTTCACTTAGCATCATCTTATATGGTCATATGTGCATTGACTTTTCTGCTCATCTGATAAAATTATTCTGGATGTATACTAATTACTGCAAATGAGGGAAACCATGGGACCTATATTTTTTAAATTTAATTTAATTTTATTTGTGAACATACTGTACAGAGGAGTTACAATTACATGGGCAGGATAATGCGTACATTTCTTAACAAGCATTGCAGCCTCCTCCTTTGTTTACCCTTCACATCCCTTCCCAGCCTCCCCCCTCCCCCCAATCCCAATCCTTCTCCTTCCCCCCCCTTCCCCCCCCCCCCCCCCCCGCACCAACGTTGTAAAGCTCGTTTTGGACATGACAACTTGTACTTCTCATTGTTGCAACAGGTCCTTATCCTTAAACAACTGTATCCTTAAACAACTGGTTTTTCCCCATCTCCTCCACAAGTTATACTGACATCAAATATAGTGAAAGCAGGGGTTATACTGTGGGGGAGGGACATACAAAGCAACAAAGAGATAATCTTATAAATGCGTTAGAAACACATGCATGAAAGAAAAAAACATTAAAATACACATCTAAGGGTCTTGCTTACTTCACTTAGTATGATTTTTTCCAAGTCTTTCCATTTCCTAACAAATGGGGTGGTGTCATTCTTTCTGAAGGAAGCTTAAAATTAATTGTGTGTGTGTGTGTGTGTGTGTGTGTGTGTGAAATTTTCTTGATCCATTCACCTACTGGGGGCATCCGGGTTGGGTCCATATCTTACCTATGGTGCAAATTTCATTTTTGAAGTGCAAAAGATTGTAAGAATACTCCTCCAGTGACATTATTTTACAGTTTGGAGGGATGAATCCAAACCAATAAGTGACAGAATTATTAGTTTGTAAGGTTTTCAAGGGTAGGAATTCAAGTGTTTAGTATAATAATGAATCCTAAAACCTAAGCTTGAATTTTATTTTTAGCTTGAATTTTTATGTGACTGAATATTCTTTGCTGAACTAAAACAGAATTTTGAGTTACATTATGTAAATACTAAGTCTTTTAAATAAAAACATGTAGGGTTTATTAATAATTTCAAAATAAATCTATACTTCATATCTTGTGATGCTTTTGAAAGTTTCTCTTTTCCATTTTGTATAATTTTTTTTCATTTTCTGCATTATTGCTGTTATTGCCATTGTATGTTTGTAAAAGGAAAGAAAAACCTTTTATTCTTTTATTGGTGCTAATCTGTGAAAGATAATGAGAGATACTACTTGGAACCCTACCTTAATTTTATGGGTTTTCTTTTCTTTTTAGGAATATTTTAAGACCACCAGAAAAAAATAAGCTTATAGTCTGCCCCAATTTTTGCCTTATATTATATTTTAATGTAATAGTGTACAACTTGAAGAAGCAAACTAAAAACTGTCAGAGTATTGTCAGGGGCAAGGCATGCAGAAACCAATCTAGTTTCACCACCCCTATTAGCTCTTCTGCTATCCATGAAAAAATTATTTCTGTCAATATTTTAATTTCAACTAGATGGGGTGGAAGGAGTGAGTGACATCTAAGCAGATAGTTGTCAGAAAACTGATGACTGCATACAGTGTTGTGATTAAGAATTAGGAAATAAATATATGCAGCTAAGTGTAATATCTGGCATCTATATATCTTACTCCAAGGAATTCAATCTTATAGTGTATATTATGATTGATTAATAAAATGCATATATAGATAGTATATGTTAATACATTGCTAAACTATTACATTGTCTATTCCCTCAAGAACAGAAAAAATTGACTTGGGTAGACAAAAATGGGACTTTAAAATAATTATTCAGCTTCCCTATTAACTTTCTAAGCACCTTGAAAGATGTATGTCAGCTGCCCAAATAAAAAGAAGGATAATTAGAATCATAGAAATTATTTGCCTGTGGTTGTTAGGGTCAGAAAGGACCATCCTAAATCAGTACTCTACAGCATGTTGCATCTTCAAATCAATATGCAATTTTACCCATTTTGAATAGCTTGGTTTTAGGGGTCAAAGACTGGTGTGGACAAAGAATGCCTGTAGTGAAGTTTTGAAACTATTTGACCATGACCCATGTTGTGGGTTGAATTTGGAACTCTGAAGAAATATTGTAGTCCTAGTACTCACTATCTGTGATGTGGTCTTATTGGGAATAGGGGTTTTGAAAATAATCTAGCTAAAATTAGAACATTAGGATGGGTGGACCCAAATTCAGTTTAAACGTGCCCTTCTAATAAAGGGAAACCTTGGACACAGAGAGAAGCATGCAACCAGGCAAGGCCATGTGAATATGGATCAGAGGAGTGGATGCATGTACAAACTAAGAATACCAAGGGCTAGCAAGGCACAAGAAGGGAGCAAAGTACGAGGGAATGGATTCTCCCTCTGAGTCCTAAAGTGGAACAAAATGTGTGCATGCCTTAGTAACAGACTTCTAGACTGCAGAATATAAGAAAATGTATTTCTGTTGTTTATACCATCAATTTATGGTGTTTATTAAACTACAACCCTAGAAAACTGATAGAGCACATATCTAAAAGGCATCATAAAACATTATCTCCATAGACAGATAAAAGTTTTCACAATCATTTTCAAATGTGATGCACTTTATAGTTCTTCCCCCTTTTTAGTTTTTGTTTTTTTTCTGAGACAAAGACTCCCTATACAACACAAACTGATCTTGAACTTACTGTGCAGCTGAGACTGGTCTAGACCTTATTATCTTAAGCCTCACTCCTCTCAGTGATAGGATCAGAGGTATGTACACCATGCCTGCATTATCTGACTTTTTTTTTTTTTTGTCATGGGTCTGAACTCAGGGCCTGGGCGCTGTCCCTCAGCTCTTCAGCTAAAGGCTAGCACTCTACTACTTGAACCACAGCACTACTTCCGATTTTTTCTGCTTATGTGGTGCTGAGGAATCGAATCCAGGGCCTCATGCATGCAAAGCAAACACTCTACCACTGAGCCACCTTCCCAGCTCCAGTCTGACATATTTTGTTTCACTATTTTAAAATTGTTTCAGGGATAACTCACCAAATAATTCACTGATATCTAATAGACCAAGACATACAACTTGTAATATATTAACTACTCAAATAAGAAAAACAATATTTGTTTTTAATACTATGACTGGAAAAAGTTGTGTAAAGAGATAGCAGAAAAGAGACCTGAGATGTACTACTAATGAAAAACAGTTTTTAGTCTCCAAAACGTTCATATGAGAAGTTATTTACTAGAACACTTTAAAGTAAGCACTTCAGATTTCCTGCCTGGGATTGAGCAGATTTTAAGTAGCCCTTAATTACATATTGTTCTGATCTCAGCAGCTGCAGTCCTATAACAAATTCTTTCCTCATCATTTTCACTGAAGATTACCTTGAACAGTGTTGAGTAGGTTTAAGTACGTGAAAATTTGAGAACAGCGGCTTACATCATTAATCAAATGTTGAGAATCTGAACTGATTTTAATCTTGTAGCTCACAATCGAAGAGATAGGTCTCATGGAAGTTTTGTTTTTATCTTTCAGATTCTCAGAATCCTCTCTCTTTGTCTTCTCTCAGCTATTTGAATTTCTCTACTCTTGATAGATCTTTTTATTTTCCACTATAAATAAGAATTTATAAATTTCTCCCTCATGTTAAGTGAACCCTATTCACATATCTTTTTTCACTGCTCCCTGTCCTGCTCTGAGAAATAGTTTTGTTTTTTCTTCATCATCGGTCATCTGTCTTTCAGTTTCTCTTGTTAATTTTTGTGTGAATTCTTTACATTTCATTGATATCAAGTTGAGTCTCTTAAGGTTGTATGCATAAACTAATATTTACAATTTTTATTAAAGTTATAATAAGCCAATTTATTAAGTATCTTGTTTTTTTCTGTTGTATAATTTTGAAATATAAATAGTTCACGTGTGTGTGTGTGTGTGTGTGTGTGTGTGTGTGTGTGTGTGTGTGTGTGTGTGTGTGTGCCAGAACTGGGGCTTGAAATCAGGGCCTGGTTGCTATCCTTGAACTTTGTTCTCAAGACTAGTACTGTATCACTGGAGCAGCAGCTCTATTTCTGGCTTTTTCGTCTTTAATTGAAGATAAGAATCTCATGGAGTTTCCTGTCCAGGCTAGCTTCAAACAATAATCCTGAGATCTAAGCCTCCTGTGTGGCTAGGATTATAGGCCTGAGCCACTGGCACCAGGCTTTATATTGTTCATTTTTATAATGCAATCTTTAATTGATTTATTCCAATGATCAGGAGCTTTTGATAGAGCAATTAAAACAAAGTTCCTAGGCCTCCTATAGCAAGTAATCTCTCCTTTCAGTGGCTTTAAAATGCTGCTTATACATTATTTACTTCTTTGGCAGGGAAGGGGAAAGACAAGGGAAAGTGATAAGAATTGTGCTGCCAACTAAAATCAATCAGAAATATTTGCTATTTTAATTGAAGCCAAGGAAAGTTGAATTTGATTTTCAAAATATGATTTTGCATACATGTTTAAAATGAGATGTATACAACTTTAAATTAGCAATAAAGTTTTACTATAGGGAATATTTTATATTGCTTATCAAAAAACTCAGAATACTAGGGTATATAACATTTCATCAAAGAAAGCCACTCAATGACTCTTTACTATCAGAACAATTCCCCTCCTTATATCTAATTTTCTTAAGTTTCTCTAAAGCTGGTAAACTTACATTTCCTTTCCACATCCTAAAGCAACCCCAAATTTGTTATAGGTTGTTCTATTACTGTAAACTTGCTCATTCTTCCAATATTCCAAATTACAATGCTCATTCTCAGAAGTTTCAGAACATAAGCCATAAATCTATAGAAAAGTTTGGAATATTACCCAGATATAAAGAATTTCCACTCAAGTATTAACATGGGACACTGATTACCATGTATAACTCATCAAAGAAATATAAAAAAATGAAAGTTAAAGAAAACTATCTTGAGCTGAATTCCAACATTCTTGACTAAAAAAAAAATCCCTATGTGTCACATAATTCATCAGGGGAGAAATTGAGGAACTTACTATGGGCTAGTTCTCATACTGGGGTCCATATAGATATTGTAATCTTTCAAGTCAGTAAAAATACATATTTTAACTTGGTTTATATAGAAAGAGGTTGTGGTAAATTGAATGTGTACTTCACCATTTCACAGTGTTCACATTTTAACCTTGTAATTTTGCAATTTCTCCCACAAAAACAAACAAACAATAACAACAACAAAAGAAACATGCACACAACTCTAGACATTTAGTTCATTGTTAGGTCTTGCTTTAGTTATGATCTCTTAGCAGAATCATTCAAGAAAGCGAGCCACAAAATTAAACATATTCCTTATGCTTCTGCCATTGCTAAAAGTAGACTTACTTGTGAGTAGGTACCATATTGCAAGGAAAGGAAAGGAAAGAAAGAAAAGAAAAAGTATACAAAAGAGGAAAAAAAGCAAAACAGAATGGAAATGAAATGAAGAAAAGCAATATTATTCTCTTGGAAAGTTCTAAAACAGACAAATGAACCAGTAGGGATAAGTGTTAAGATAGTAGCTATCATTAATCAATTACCAAGAAAGCAAAAGGAATCTGAATTATGTATTAGTTGTTGGCCTAGAAGGCTAGCTACAAATATGTGTTTGCCTTATGCAATTATAAGTGTAACTCATGTTATTCACTTACCTGTATATATGCTATAATATGAAAAGAATGTTCATTTAAATTAAGTATTCAATTTTAATATATTATTTTGTAATGCTAGCAAGTGAACCAAACATGTCAGGCAAGAACATTAACATGGAGCTGTCAACTAAACCAGTCCTTAAAAATAAAAATTTTCAATAATTAACCCATATATTGATTTCTGATAAGCATTAAACTATAACTTCAAAAAAATCTTCATCTTCTCATTATTCCTATTTGCATATTACAGCCACATGTGTATAAATTTAATATGAGTTTTTAATAATTATTGATAACTTCTGTGTTCAAATATATTCCATGTGTTCACACATTAAATTACTGAAATTATGCTATGAATAAATATCTTTCTTATTCTCATTTCATACATTATAAAATTGTACTTTAGAGTAGGTACATGATTTGCTCAAGGTCAGGGTAAGTGGTATGTCAATATACTCCTTAGTTCAATGTTCTGATCCTAATAGAGTTATTAATTAGTGCAGGTAGTCATGTAAATAGAAGAGCGAAACATTGTGGCAGACAGAGCCATTGGTCTTGAGGAGATAAAGACAGAGAGGAGGTGACGTTTGGTTTTGCTCCACTTTCATCTGAATTCCAAGCCTTAAAAAAATGACTCTATCTGACATAACAAATATGAGATCAGAGGAAAATAGACAGGAGAATCCGTTAGGGTGTCCTATTTATTTGCCTCCTGGGTTTCTCTTGTGGATGAGTAACAGATGCAAAATTTATTCCTCTTATTAACTAAATCATATTGAAGATATGGTGAGGTTCTAACATTCTCTAGTTCTTCACAAATGTATAAGTGGGAGAATTGCTATCATCTTTCTTAAAAAAAAAAGAATGAACAAGCACTCCAGTAAAAATGCTGAATGCAATATTTTCTGAAGTTTTCTCTGCAGTGAAACAAATGATACACACTAAATGGGGAAAAATAGTTTTAGGGATGCATCTTTTCTGTTTCTTCAGCCACAAGATTCAAGGGGTTTCCAACATTCTGATTCACAGATTTTTTTTTTCTAGGAACTTTATAACAGTATTAGACTTGGAACACTTCCACAAGGCAATGGTACAATATATGACTGATGAAAACTGGATTGTCATATCTTCTTCAATATAGTCAGTCCTTAATATCACAGGGGATGCTCTAATCTCTAGAAATATCATCTCATTGCTGGCCCAAATCTAATTTCCTTCCTATTTTCAAATCAGAAACTCTGATGAAATAAAATGAGCAAGAGAGTACAAGACAGAGAATTTAATTTATTTAGAATAAAGAGAATTAAAATCATCTAAAAAATTTAATTTGTGAAAGTTCTCTAACAGTATAGAAAGAGTTTGCCAAAAAACAAATGTAATGAGAAGTTATTCACATTGAACATCATCCTGGGAGTTCATTACAAAGAAACAAACTTCTTTGGAAAAAAAGATTGATTTGAAGAACACAGTTTGAAATGATTAAGAGTCACACAATCATTTTGGAGGCAGAAAATAAAAGGAAAATGTAGTATTTGATCTTAGAAAAACATAAGAGAAGTTTGAGGTTAGTTTTTTGGCATTTTCAAATTCTTGCAATAGTAGTAACTCAGGTGTTCAATATTTTAAATGACAATTTTAAGTTCTAAGAAGTAACAACAGTTACTGTTTACTTCACAGAAATGAAAAACCAAACTAGAGCAGGTGTAGAATTCACCTTGTTAAAACTGTAGCTGAAGTTGTGATATTAAAAGAACTTGCAGAGTTGTTTCTTTTTTTTATTAAGAAGAAAATGCCAGACATAAAAACATGTTCTCAATGAGAAATAAGGCCCTTGCATTCAAACATGGTGTTGGGAAGAAAGGAATGTAGTTCTATGACACCACTGGAGGCTTCATATGTATTGCCATGCTATGGAGCTATTACAACTAGGTAACATCAAGTTAATTAAATAACAAAATTTGGAAATGAAATAGTTTGATTATTCATAAATAATAACTACTTCATTAGATTGATGGGAAAATTCAATGAAATAATTCATGTAAAGTCTAACCCACATAGAAACCACTAAATACAATTTAAGTTTATTACTAAGATCTTATTTATTTCTTCCCAGAAAAGACTCAAGAGCAAATAACAAAATACTTATAGTCATGTGTATTCCAATAATATTTTAGAATGCCAGTGAATTCTTATTGCAATAGCTTGTGCTTTTGTGTGATGTAATTAAATATGATAGAGAAGAATTCAGGATTTGTGAAGTTATATTTTTAAAGAATATGTGGTGCCATTAGAGGATCACATTTATTAATGTGAAGTACAGTTCTGTTAAAGTTTGTGTCAGTAACTCAATACTGAGAATCTGAAAGTCATTACTACTTGGAATGTCACTTAACTCTGAGAATTTTATTGAGGTCCTCCAAGAAAACATGTTTCTTCAATAGGCTTTCTAACCACTATCACCACCATCACCCTTTATGATGGCTGGATTTAAAAAGGAAATTCTCATTTTAAACACTGTGTTTTTATAGCAACTTACCAAGCAGTGGCCTTTAGCTGTTGTTCTGTGACAGCCACTCCATTAAAATCCTGATGTAAACAAGTAGAGAAGGTGAACTAGATGTGCAAATATTTGCACGGCATTAGTGTCAGGTAAAATTTTAAAGATACATTTATATGAACCCATTATTTGCAGTCAAGGCTTTGGACTATGGCATCTGAAATCATTTAGGGAAACAAAATGTTTGTCAAAACATACTGCTGGGAGTCAGTGTGGAGCTTCTTTTATGTAATTCAATTTACTTCTGTTGTTTGCATGAAAGAAAAATTCTAGCTGGGCAGTCACAGCAATCTAGTAAAACGTGACAATATGGTGAGCATCAGAGGCAATTAAAATTAAATGTTCTTGGTCTTCATTTTATTTTTTTAATAAATCAGTAACTGCATTATAGTGTGCCTGGTGCCAGGAGGAATTAGGAAGATTCTGGGCATGTTTGCTAGCTTTATCCTCCAAATTCAAACTTATTTCACTGTTCTACATCAAGCAGAGGAAAATTCTAAGCAATTTTTCTTTCCAGAACATATGTCTGTGAAATATTAGCACTGTAATTTCAGTTGGAGCTATTGTGACAAAGATGAGGACTTAGCTTAGAAAAAGCAAATGTTGGATTGAGATATATAAGCAGTCCTCTAGACAAAGATGTGAATGGAGTTGAGTTCAATAGAGCTGGTACTTGTGCTGGTATAAACATCCCCAGGATAGCTGCTCTAGCTGGCAGGCAGTCCAGAATTCTCTTGGGCTCCCAATGACAAACTTCCAAACTTCTTCCTAGAAAAAGCATTAGTTTCTTTTTGATATTACATAAAGTCAAATGTTAATATGAAGGTAAAGAAGTGTGAGGAAATGCATACATGACCATTTGGCTATGAATTCATTACACAATTTGCATGTCTTTGTTACATGCCTGTCACATGCCACACATATTCTCAGGATGTAAAAATACATGCAAAATTAAATGCTACATTAGTTCCCCCCACCAAGAATATATTTTCTGGTGGGGGAGAGACTTGTAAGTAAATGCAAGGGAAGATTAAGATATTAGGATATTAGCATGTGAAGTTGGCAATCAGGCCTTTAAATTTTTTCTGTCTGTTCTGAAAGGTGCTTGGAAGTGCTTTTGGAGAATGAGTGAGATTTGGAGAGTGAGACTTGGAGAGTGACAGTGATTTTGGAGGAGAGAAATGAGGAGTAATTTTGGAATGAGTGAGATTTGGAGAGTGAGAGTGATTTTGGAGGTGAGTGATTTTTGAAGCTTGGAAGGAGAAGCCTTGACATGAAGAGTACACAAAGAAGAAATGTCAGAGTATGGAATAGTTGAAGAAATAAAATCCTAGAAGCATATGGATGGGACTTGGGGGAAAACTATAATGTTAATAGCTGGGAATTTGTTAGGAAGAAATTTATGCAGAGGTCATGCTGTATCCAAGACCAGGCTAAGAATTTTAGATTTCAATTCCTAAATAATGTAGGAACAATTATGAAAGAAGAAAAGTAAAATTTGTGTATTCATAACATTACTCTAGAAATACTAGTAAATATTAAAAAAAGCAAAATATAATCTTACACAGGAATGTCAATGGTACTGTAAGTAGAAAAAGAAGATTTGGACAAAGGAAATAGTGCATAGAGTTAGAGAAGAGATAATAGGGAAGATTATGTTTTAGACTAAGGGATTAGAAAATGATACTAAAGAATTTCCCTGGTGGTTTTGCTCACTTGGGAACCTAAGTTATAGTAGAGGGTTCCCAGTCCACTAAAAGCATATGAAGAGTAACAACAACCAACACTGACAGTGCAATTATCCTTTACCTCATTCATTTTTCACAATGGCTAATTAGACACAATAGCTATTTGATTCAGGATTAGAGAAAGTCAGCTTTACTCTCAGTAGCTTGCTCAAAGTTAGTAATGTTTAAAAAAATCTACACTCAATATACTTAGAAGTGAAGGATTGTCAGTTGAAGCTGTACACTCAGAAGACAGAGGCAAGAGGGTCCACACTGTGAGGCTGGTCTGGACCACACAGGATGCTCAATGACAACTTAGCTTCATAGTGATACCCTATTTTGCAAAATATGTACTGAAGGTGTAGCTCACTTGCTTAACTTGGGCAAGTGTCTGGGTTTGATCCACAGTACAGAAAAAAGTAAATTATTTGAGGCATTTTAAAATACCTAATGAATTGGAGCTATTTTTGTTATATACATTCAGTTCTATTTTGAAAGCAGGTGAAGAGAATAGTCTGCAGTTCTCAACACGAGCTTGTTGTTGAAATAATGAAGTATGTATTGGGAATGACAATAAAAAAATCAGGAGAGGCCAATAATTGTATAATTTAAAGGCATGCAAATGATGAGGATTCAAAGGTGTTTGAGAGGTCAAAAGGGATTCCAGGAAAACTGAAATCCTGCAACCAATTATGTATTGCCTTGTCCTCAACTTTCCAAACTGCCAAATCTTCCAGTCATTCAAGACATAACTCAATAATTGTCTCCAACTATTGCCTCCTCCAAGAAGTCATTTGTGTGTTCTATCATAACTGATGTATTGTCTGAACTCGTGATTTTCTCCACTCTCCTCCCAGTACTATCTACATCTGTATATATACATACATCTAAATAATCTATTTCTATCTATATACATATGTATATATCTCTATGTATCTGGATATATAGATATATATGTATACATACAATGTATATGTACACATATTCATATATGTATACATATGTCTATATATGTATATATAATATACAATGTAAGTATCTATTTATGTATGTGTGTATGTATGTATATATGTATAATCCATAATTCCATAGATGGCAAAGTGAATCTTTCTCAGCTTTTGTATCCCCATAATAAGTGATTGGTATTGGGTATATAAGTTAATGGACAATCTTATCAGTTTCAATGAAATTTTAGCATCCAGTAGCCCTTAAGAAAACAAAGTAATAAGACTATGTTCTTTCAGGTAATAAAAATAGTTTTATATAAACTATAAGCATTTTTAAAAATCTTATTTTTTCTGTAAATAGTTGTACAAAGGAGTTGCCACTCAACAAAGTAGCATATGAATACAATGACTCTTTTTTTAATTGTGAAAATACCGTACAGAGGAGTTGCAATTACATGGGCAAGGTAATAAGTACATTTTTTTATAAAGCATTATTCCCTTCTCCTTTATTTCCCCTTCCCATCCCTTCCCATCTCCCCCCGCCTCACTGCCCCCCACTCCCCACCCCCACCAAAGTTGTGAAGTTTATTGTACATTTCATTGTTGCATTGGGTCCACCTGTATCCCTATTTAAACAATATGTTTTTTCCCTTCCCCTCCACAAAGTATACCAGCATCAAATACAGTGAAAGCAGGGATTATACCATGGGGGAGGGACATACAAAGCAACAAAGAAATAATCTTATAAATACGTTCAAACAATCACAAGAGAGAAAAAAAAACATTTGAATCCTTATCTTGGGGTTCATTTCGCCTAACATCAACATGTCTGACCGTTTCTGCTTGTCTCAAACATATACTAGTTATTGCAAATAACTAGGGAAAGCATGGGACCTATGTTTCTTTGGGCCTGGCTTACTTCACTTAATATAATTTTTCCCAAGTCTTTCCACTTCCTAACAAATGGGGCAATATCATTCTTTCTGATGGAGGCATAGAATTTCATTGTGTATATATACCACGTTTTCTTGATCCATTCATCTCCTGAGGGGCATCTGGATTGGTACTGGCACAAGAACAGACCTCAGGACCAATGGAATAGAATTGAAAACCCAGAAATGAACCCACAGACCTATAGACATCTAATCTTCGATAAGGGTGCTAAAAAAAAAAAATAGAATGGAAGAAAGACAGCCTCTTCAGTAAATGGTGCTGGCAAAATTGGTTAATCACTTGTAGAAAACTAAAGCTAGATCCTTACATATCACCCTGCACCAGAATCAACTACAATGACTCTTAATCAATTCATGCCTTTTCATCATTCTTCCCATCCCTCTCAACCTCATCCCTTCAAATACAAGCATAAACAAAGAAAAACAGAGAAGAGACAAATCTTCCTTGTAAAAGAAATGTATATTAAATTTATAAAGATTCTGTACAGTTGAGGAAATGGTAAGGGTTTCCCACTCATTAAGTGCTAGATATTAATAGCAACTTTCTTCCAAAACAAATTTAAAAAATACAGTAGGAAATCGATACAAGAAAAATAGCAAACACACAGTGAAGAAATCCAACAAATACACCTCAACTAAGTGATCATTGTGAACATTTACATTGACAAGTCATCTTTATTGAGGTATATGTTATGCCTTTGATATGAGAACACATTAGCTGGTGTCAGTGGCTGACACCTGTAACCACAGTTACAAGAGGCAGTGATCTGAAGGTATGTAATTTCAATCCAACCTTGGTAAAGAAGCTAACTAGTCTTGGTCTCCAAAATAATCATCAAAAGCAGGTCTGGAAGAGTGGCTCAAATATATAGTACCAGCAGAGCAAGCAAATTGAATAAACATAAAACATTAAATTGAAATTACATTAAAAATAAGAAATCTGACTTTTATTTTTTGTTGTTTTACTTTGTATTTATTTATTATTTTATTTATTTTTAATATATATTTTTGTAAAGATACTGTACATAGGGGTTACAGTTACACGAGTAAGGTAATGAGTATGAAGCCTTGTTACCTCCTCCTTTTGGTTTCCCCTGCCATCCCTTCTCGCCCCACCTCCTCACCTCCTACCTCTCCCCGTCTCCCCCCCCAAAGTTGTAAAGTTTGTTTTCAATATAGTGTCTTGTACATCTCATTGTTACAATGGGTCAACCTGTTAAGGTCATTAACTTGGGGAATGTCCGAGAATCAATCAAGAAGAGCCAAAGACCTAAATGCAATGTGTTATTCTGGATAGGAACTTGGAGCAAAAATGGGATGTAAAGGAGCAACTGGAGAAATCTGAGTGAAGTATGAATTTCAGTTAATGATGTTGCATTTAAGTTTTATGAATATTTGTAAAGGTCGGTAGCAAGGAAAAAGCACTATGGAACAAATGTGAATTCTCTTTACAATTTTGAAATAATTTACTTAAGAAAACCAAGTTACAAAACATTGACTTTACCCAATAGTATATCAATTTGGGTTCAATGAGAATAACAAGTGCACTGTGACAATATGAAATGATTTGAATATGGAAAACCAGGTATCAGGATGTAGGAACTCTTTGAACTATCTTTGCAGTTTTTCTGTAACTCTAAAACCATCCTAAGATAAGAATATGTTTTAAAGCATGAATGCAAATGAAGCATTTTACTTGAAATATTTTCTTCAATATCAAAAGCTGTCTTACTTGGAAATTTCATAGTTTATGACTCAATTATTTCCTTATAATTTTAAACAGACAAGAAAAAGTTAAAATAATTCAATGACTCGGATACATAGTTAATTTTTATTTTAAGTTGTACAAATCTATGAAACACTATGGTTAATGTAATGATCAGCAAGGAAACATCAGACATAAAAGGAGACTGCCTGCATAAATATATGAATATGGCAAGGTTATCTTCTCTTCTGGGTTCAACAAGACCATCTATATCTTATAACACTGAGATGAGAGAGAATGATTACTTTAGGATGCTGTAAACTGTAGTAATACCAAAGAAATTTACTTATCTTGTTTTTTTTCTTGTACTTGCATGTTTATTGCTGTACTTTGTAAATAGGTTAGCCTTGACATGAAAATCTAGAGGTGGATTTTTCTTGTGGTGTTTCTTTCTAAGCATAGAAAACCATGGAGTGTGTGTATCTGCTTTGGATAAGAATTTCATTCCTTCACATCACAAGCTCCCAATATAACCTTGGCATTGAAATTTCTCAGACTATATAATCTTTGTGAGCTATGTATCTCTGAAAAGTCTTTATTTCTTAAAAGACCAAGGTGGGAAATGCAAATGTGGTCCAAAGAAATTTTTATTCATAGAAAACTATAGATAACATCAGTTTGTAAGACATGAAAAAAAAAACATTTTAAGGGGAATGCTATAGTTTCCATTGTATTTAGTGCTTGAAATGTCCACAAAATGAAACTGATCTTCTGGTTAAATAATAAATAGCTTTCAATAATTACTACCATTTACATGTCAGCTTGGCAAAAAACTTTTATGATAGAAGTTTCTATATTAATCCTCATGGAAGAGTACTAGAGTGATATGATACATGATGGGTGGATAGATGATAGATACATTGGTGATGAATAGATGATAAATACATAGATAAACAGATAATAATGTTAGAATATGGTTATAGAGAGTACCTTGTAAATGCCTCTCATAGCTCACCATTTTAAATATATAGATCCTATGTTCTATTTACATTTGTAAGTTGCTTTTAGAATACCCATTTCTTCCATTATTTCCTCTCTTCCCCTTCCTTCTTCCTCCCCTCCACCCCTCAGTTTCATGCTAGGGTTTGAACTGAACAACCTGAGCCAGGCTTCCATCCTTTTTCATTCTTGTTTTGAAATAGGGTCTTATTTTTTGTCATGCAGGCTTGCACCCTGATACTCCTTTTTATGCTTCTAACTGTAGCTGGGATTATAGGAGTAATCCATTGAATCTAACCTTTTCTGTTGAGGTGGGGGGGGGGTCTCATAAACTTTTCCTTCCTTCCTTCCTTTCTTCCTTCCTTCCTTCCTTCCTTCCTTCCTTCCTTCCTTCCTCTTTCTTTCTTTCTTTCTTTCTTCTTTCTTTCTTTCTTTCTTTTTCTTTCTTTCTTTCTTTCTTTCTTTCTTTCTTTCTTTCTTTCTTTCTTTCATTATTTCCTTCTCTCTTTCTTTCTTTCTCTCATTTTTTCTTTATTTCTTCCTTCCTTCCTCCCTTTTTTTGCAGACTGATGTGGAAAGTCGATATTCCCAATCTCAGCTTCCTATGTGGCTGGCATGACAGATGAGAGCAACTGCAGCTGGTGGCTTTCTTTTCATTCTTGAATGTAAACACAGAAGAATTATTCTCTGATGCTATTGTCATCCTTCTTGGGGTGACAGAACACTAAGCCCAAAGTAAAATAAGTTCTTAGTGACAACACTGCACAAATAAATCAAGCTTTCCCTGAAGCAAATGCTATTTCTGGTATAATTATGTGAACCAGTAAATTGTTTCTTCCACCTTAGGTTAAGTTAATTCTTGCAACTGAAGGCACACTAACTGGTGTAACACTTTTTTTTTTGTCTTCTTAAAAAAAGTTATTGTCATGGTATTGTACAGAGGGGTTACAGTTATATACTATGGTAGTGAGTACATGTTGTACCCCCTCCTTCATTTTTCTCCCAATTTAACACCCCCAGCTAAGTTGTACTGATGTTTCCAACATACTCTCTTGTGAATATCGTTGTTGCAATGGTTCCCTCTTTGTCCTTTGTCTCACCACTTTGTTGTTCCCCTTCCCTTCCCTTCCCTTCCCTTCCCTTCCCTTCCCTTCCCTTCCCTTCCTTCCCTTCCCTTCCCTTCCCTTCCCTTCCCTTCCCTTCCTTCCCTTCCCTTCCTTTCCCTTCCCTTCCCTTCCCTTCCCTTCCCTTCCCTTATTCAGATAAATGCATATACAATACCCAAATGTACCAAATACAAATACAGTGACAACAAGGGATAAACCATAGTGAAAAAAAGACCACAAGAGAAAAGAGAAATCACATAGTACCTTAAAAATAACAACAACAAAGTGTGACATTCTAGATCAAAACACAGTATTAGTATAACTCAGCGGTCCAGAACTTATTCACTGTAGCCAAACTGCCTGAGTTCAAATCTCTGCCCAAACTCACCTAGTTTGTGAATCAGTTTCTCCTCTGATAAAGGGGATAATATGAAAATATTTTCCTAGGGTGACTGTGAGGTTTAAAGGAAATGTTGCATACAGAACATAGTGTCTGCCAGGGTTTGCTATTATTATTATTATTATTATTATTATTATTATTATTATTATTATTATTATTATTATTATTATTATACAATTCCAAGTTAATACTTCTTGACAAAATTAAAATGTGTTTATTACATATTCTGAATAGCCTACATTTACAGTTGGTCTGATGTAATTGTAGGAAACTGTTGACATTAAAATATAATACATGATATACATTTATTCCCTAGAAAATAAAGATTGTAAGTAAAAATAAAATAAGCTAAGCCCTCCCAGATCTTTCTGTTCCATAACTACCTATAATGCTGCATTCATTCTTTCAAAGTTCATGACTATATTTCTAGTATTTATATATTTGATAGCTGCCTAACCTGCTCATATTTTTAGGAGATGGAGTTAATTAATTGCAGTCACTTCTTAGGTAGACTAAGTTATATTGGTGTTCAACCTGTTTGATGATAGGGAGAACACTCCCTAATCATGAACCACTTAGAATAAAAATGTATTAACATCATAATTCTGAAACTATTTTAAATTATAACTCTAAGAAGCCAGTAGCAGGCATCAAACTAGAAAAACATGGAAAGAAAAGCAGGGAAAAAATCAAAACTTATAACACTCTAAGCACTTAACTATATTATAGAAACTGGGAAAATTGCCTTTATTTTATTTCATTAGTAATATCCACTCAGCCCTGCTTAACACACACCAGGAGCATAGTTTAAGAATAATGGCAGAAACCAAACTCTACACTTAATTTTGTTCTTTGCAAATGGAGGGCACATAATAAATGTATTTGATTGGATGACTAGGTAAATTCAGTTTAACATTTATTCTTCATCTAAGCACTGCAACTTGCAAAGAACCCACAGAGATGATGTACTTTCAGATATTACACATGGCCCACTGAGTACAATTGTAGTGGTGCCCTTTCATAATATCTTCCATTATAATCTTCTATCAAAGCTGAAAGAAATATTCAAGTGAAGTATGCATGTGGTGATTAGTGATCTAGCCTTTTCATTTCCTGAAGATTTGGGAGTGATTTGACTACTTGTATAAATCCAAAAGGGAGGATTAGCTACTATTGCAGACTAAAGAAATCAATGTACAATATTCAAAAGCATTTTCCACATGCCTTCTGAATAGGAACAAGTCCAAATCATTGTATTTGTTGGAGATAATATTTTCCTGATGGGCAATGCTTACACCTTTTAAATTTTATGTTAAACATAACAATAAAAGAAAAGCTGTGAGTGGTGAGTTCAACATCTTTGATATATTTCTTTCTGGCAGATAATGCCCAGTTTCATGATAATTGTTTAAGTCACTAAAGTAGAACAGAGAGAAGTTCCTGCTAAATTATGCAGTAGATTGCAGATTGCAGATTTAAATTACAGCATGACATGTTCTGTTGTTTTGTACTCTCAGAGAAAACTGGAATCAAGTCTTCACTGATCAGAAGATAATTATTGCTTTACCAATATCAATAATGATCAAAGTGCAAATGTAATGTTTAAATTACCAATAAAGCTGTGAGACAATACTTGTCAACACAGGTAGTTGTTAATTTTAATGCCAAAGAGGAAAAGTATGTAGATGTGAAATTGTAAAGCATCTATGCTGGAATTCAAAATGCCTCCTATCATAAATTAATGAAAATCTTAAATGTAAATTATAATAGTTTTCAAAAAGAAAAAAAGTAAATATTGATTTCCAAAGATTCCTGATCAGGCATGTTGCTAGTGAATCCATATTAAGACAAAATGCTTATTTTTTTCCAAAATTTTGTTTAATAATCAATAGACCCAAGAACCAAAACAAATATGTAGTTTAAAAATGTCAGAAATAATTACAATTTATATTGGTTCAGGTTTTCTGGTTTTGCTTTCTTTTAGTTTTAGTTTGGCGGGGGGCGAGGGGGGCGGGAAGGAGGGGGGCATTTACACTTATTCATTTACTTGTTTATTTTTAGATGGAGGATATCCATGTAGCCCAGGCTGGCCTCACACTCACAATCCTGTATCAGCCTCCAGGGAGCTGAAACTACAGGTAATTGACACTATTACTGGATGTAATTATGTCATAAAAGCACACGATGTCAAGCAGATCACATGTTTCCAAGGTTTATTTGGGTGTAGATTTTATTTTGTATTTTTCAGTGAATGAACCCAGAAGCACTCACTTATTGAGTAAAACCTTTGTTAATTAAAGCCTGGCACCAGTGGCTCACTCTTGTAATCCTAGTACTCTGAAGGCTCTCTACCTGAAATCCTATTAAGACTACTGGAAGTCTATTGAAATATGTTGATGGCTGGACTCAATACACAATGAATTAAATCACAATTTCTAAAGTTCATTACTCACACACAAACTCTAATCCTCCAGTGCTTACACACTTACAATCTTACTTTATGCCTCCATCTCCGTCCTTCTAGAAGGCCCAGAACTTATGTGCATTATTAGCAAAATATGTATTCTTAAATTCTACTAAGCAATAACATTGTTTCATGAGGTAGAAACTGGAGCAACTTCTTCAAACAATTTACCACCAGTGGATGGAAAATTGCTAGATGCGTGTAAATTGTTAGTATGCCTCCTGTTGTAAATGTTGTCCCTCCAATGTGGCAGCCCTATGCAGAGCAAGGTGCTTTGCTCTGAAACTCTCTTGACAGCTTGGCTCTGCACAGAGCTCTGTTCACTATGGTCTTTTCAAGGGTTGTCCCCCTGCTCTTCTGCCATTAAGCCAGAAAATTTGGTAAGTGCATTCCCTTTCTTTGCTATGCCTTTCATTTCAGCCTCTCTTCCTTTAAACACAATCCATACTTTTCAATCTCTTTTCAGACTATATTAGACACTACAGATCCTTTTCACTGTGTACCAGCCACCTTTTCCAGACTTTCTCTGACGGTTTTCCTCTAGTACATTCTTACAGTAATCCTCTAATAATTACAATTATGATATATATCGTTCCTTCCAGAACTCACTTTGCTGAAGCTCAGTGACATCTTCTCTTAAACTGATCTTGTCACCTACTTTTTCTCACTTCCCAAGATAAAGCTTGTCCTTCTAGTTGCAGCCCTCTTCACTGTCTTATTCCCTGAGGTCTCATCTCCTTCCTTAAATTGGTTTTTCATAATTATTCCCTTACACACTCACTTACCTCCCTTCTCTCCTCTTGTTTCATTATACAACCAAGTCCAAACTTCAGCCCTGATTAAATTAAACTACTTTTATAATCTTCACCTTTACTCCTCAAATCAATGTGAATGAATGAAAATGGGAAATCAATTTGAACACTCTTACTTTAACTTTATGATCACTAATTTCAAATACTCCCTTAGTGCTACTCTCAGTAAGAACACATTTTCCTAATTCCTTCATTCCATCAGTATACCACTCTATTGTATGAATGCATTCAAGAATATAAGAATAAATGCACTTTTTAAGGATGCAGTAATTTCAACTGGATTGTCATATCTTCTTCAATATAGTCAGTCCTTAATATCACAGGGGATGCTATAATTTCTAGAAATATCATCTCAATGCTGGCCGAAATCTAATTTCCTTCCTATTTTCAAATCAGAAACTCTGATGAAATAAAATTAGCAAGAGAGAACAAGACATATAATTTAATTTATTTACAATAAAAGAGAATTAAAATCATCCCAAAACTTTAATCTGTGAAAATTCTCTAACAGTATAGAGAAGTTCAACAAGAAATGTCCTCACTACCTTACTTATGTAACTGTAACCCATCATCTTGACAATAAAATTTAAATTTAAATAAAAATAAAAAAGTGAAGATGAATACAACAGCCTTTTTATACCTCATGTTTCTAATTTTTCAGGCTGGTATTATACTGTGATACTTATGAGTAGTAGATCTTCCAAAATTTTGATTAGGAGATTCAGAGGGAACACATAAATAGTAGGTACCTCATACTTATCCCAATGAAAGACCTTACAAAGAGTTCACAGTCTTCTCTGCACTGGTGATCACAATCATTCTTAGCCACTTAACCTGAATCTGTATTCATTTAGGGTCCTTGAAGTGGATGAGAATTTTCTTAGATGAAACTTATCTGGAAAGTTTAGTAAAATTATTAGAATGATTAAAGAAACTATTTTGTTTACTTTTTGGAATTGGAGGTAACATTCCAGTGTCCAGCTCAGAATGGGTTCAAGCATAAAAGAGGTTTAAAACCTCATCAAATGTTATTGCTTTCTTTTTCTTTTTTTCTTTTTTTTTCTTTTTTTTTTTTGGGTCTGGTCGTGGGGCCTGAACTCTGGGCCTGGGCACTGTCCCTCAGCTCTTCAGCTCAAGGCTAGTGCTTTACCACTTGAGCCACAGTGCCACTTCCAGCTTTTTTCTTTTTGCTTATGTGGTGCTGAGGAATCAAACCTAGAGCCTCAGGCATGCAAGGCAAGTTCTCTACCACTGAGCCACCTTCTCAGCCCCTTGCTTTATTTTTCTATAGAGGAAAGGTGAGCATAAGATTAGCAAAGAGGGTTTGTCTTTAATCCTGGCTACTCAGGATGCTGAGACCTAAGGATGACTGTTCAAAGCCAGCCTAGGCAAAAAAGTTCTAGACTCCTAGACCCAATTAACCACCAGAAAACGCCAGAAGTGACACTGTGGCTCAAAGTGGTAAAGTGCTAGCCTTGAGCAAAAGAGATCTGGGACAGTGTGCAGTCCCTGAGTTCAAGCCCCATGACCGACCAAAAAAAAAATTAGTAAAGGGATCTCCACAGTGAAACACATCAGAATGGAATGACAGCAGGAAAACTTGCTCTGCTCCTTTGTCTACTTCTACTGAAGAACTTCAGTTCTGTAGAATACAGACTCTGACAATGTATATTTGTTTGTCCTTTCTGATATGCATTTGAGTAAGGAAGAATTGGGAGAAAGAGAAGGGAAAGGAGGGGAAGATGAATGAATAGGGAGAAAATGTCAAGAAAAAGAGAGTGAGAAGATGAAGAAATCTAAAGAATAAGAAAAAGGAAAAAAATCTATCTAGTTAGTGTGTGTGTGAGAGACAGACAGTGTGTGTGTATACACATCCACAAGCATATGTGTGCGTATATGTGTACCCTCAATCAGTATTTCCAGTCAGAGCTTGTTCCTTACCCCTGGAGCCACCATTGGCTTTTGGTTAGTTACTTAGAGACAAAATTCTTGGATTTACCTGTCTATACTGGATCCACACCTTGATTTTCAGATCTCAACCTCTTGAGGAGCTAGGATTATAGGCATAAGCAACCAGCACCAGCCTTATCCTGGCTCTTGGTCTCATATATTTAAATATCCACTCATCAGCTAAATTCATATCAGAAGATCTCAATCATTTAAAAAGAGTAAAAACTGTAAAGAAAGTATGGACTAACATCCAATCCTCTTAACACCCTACAATGGACTTAGATAAGCTATCCTAATAATGGACATTATAGGACCCAGTATCTTCATTTGAACAATACTTGCAATCTAATATAGTATTACTCCAACAAAACAGTGGAAAAAATCAAGGTAAGTTTCTCTCTTAATCAGATTGGAAAACAGAAGATTTGAAAGATATTAGAACTACGTAAGATGATTTTCTTTGGAACACCCCTCCTTTTTTACTGACAAATTGCTGTTTAAAATTAAAGAATAAAAGAGGTCTCCTTTTTTGCTGTGCATATTTAATAGACCTGAAGCCAAAATAAGTAAGACTAAATTATGAGAGTAAATGACCTCCAGGGAGGTATTGTACAAAATTCCCAAATACAGCAAAGACTTTCCTTTGATCATTTAGCCTTTCAGCCTGAAATTCACAAAAATCTGTATTTAATTGTCAATTGCGTATACTAGCTTTTAAATTTTCTTTTCAAAGTGATATATCATTTTAAATTATAAGACACCTTTACCTTGTATTCCTTTAAACTGCTGATGGTCATTTCTTTATTCTTTTGCGCTATAAAAACAGATATAGATATAATTAATTGCTGCAAGTATGTGGGAGTTGGGTACTATAATGAATAAAACACTGACCTTCACTTCAGAGCCAGCATTTTAAACTCAGTCTTAGTTTCTATATAAAATGACTGATCCAAAAAGGAGTTTTTGCTTCATGTCAGATAAAGCTGGTGAATACAGGAAAAAGAAGAAGATGGAAAGAGATAAATATTTCAAATTCTGATTTTAAGACTGTTTTGGATAACTGCATCTCATTCTCAATATATCTTATACTAGGTTGCAGACAGGTGCACGCATTTCCAACACAGCCCTTTCTATAGCTTCACAGATACCTGATTAAACCACATTTTAACACTAATACATGTCCATTAACACCTGTAAATCACTCCATATTCTTACCCATACACATAACTCTCTAGTAGAGAATCTCTTGTACCTTTTCTGTACATGCTGACTGCAGATGTCTTTGCCACCGGCTTTGCAGAAATTTGTACTACATCTGCTAAGATTAGAAGAAAAAGACTACACAATAATCGTTTGATTTCCTAACTAAGGCTTGTTAAGGTAAAGACAGAATTTAAGTACCATCTGTTAATTCAAGTTTAAGTCTGATTGGTGTGGAAGAGATAGACAAGAACAGAGACAAGAAGCAACAAGAAGCAATAGGATGGATGTTTGACACCAGAGACTAGAGACTATTCTTTCAGACCATGAAGTGTACTGAAGGTATGAGGACTGATCCTGTGAAATTTATTTCTCTTATTAGTTTTATAAAGCACTCACTTAGCTATAATGTAAATTTTAATAATATTCCATGTGTTTTTTCTGATATCTTCATCCAAACTAGATTTTTCTATCTAATAGAATATACATCCTAACAGAAATTTTCTCGATCAGTTTTCTAGGTTCCAGGAGACATTATGGAAATCATACTAACTTTGTATGCCTTCTAGAAGTACAAAATTATGAAAAGACATATTGTTCAACTCACTTTATTGCTAAAGTTTACAAGTAGAATGAAGTACCTGGTGTACAACATTTGGGGTAGATGCGCTCCCCCAGGTTCATGCCAGTAGGGTACTGGCACTTGAGTGTATCTGTTGCTTAGCACAAATTCTGAATATAGTACAATATTTAATTTGTTCAAAATGTTTACTGAGTGCTAAATATGAGTCCTGAAACTAGCTACATTTTGGTGTCACTTGTTTCAAATTATTTTCCTAAGCACAACCACAAAAGTTGACCAACACACACACACACACACACACACACACACACACACACACACACACACACACACACACACAAGGTATTAATTTAAAATATATGTTTATAGCCACAGAATTTGAATTTGAGAAGCTGATTACTTGAGGAATGAAAACTAATTGGGGAATTCTTCCTGAGACATTGTCAATTCAGTAAAAAGAAAGGAAGGCATTCCTATCAATAGGCATAAAATAAAATGTAAATGACAAAAATAGCAAATTTTTCACAGAATTTAAATCTATTATTTTTAAAAACAACAGAATTTCTAAAGGAAAAAAATAAGAAACTAGCACATGTATTCTAAAGCCAGTTTATTACAACAATAGAAAACAGAAAATTTAGAATCATACACTCAGAGGGATAAAAAAGTATTTTTTGTATAATACCATAGGAAGCAGTGACTCATGGAAGGGACATTTAACATATATAACTGGAGTGCAAGGAGATAGGCAAGTAAACTAAAAGTAGTATTTCCAGAAATGCTGTGTTTTTCTTCTAATAGAAGAATAAATATATATTAACTCTAGTATGCATAATTACAAAGCAATTATCAAATATTAATAAAAGATACAAAGCACATAGAGAAATCATTGAATGTAGGTAAAGAAAAAAGAAACTTGAAAACTAATAACAAAAAATATTTAACTTTTCTATACGAACAATAAAATCCAGCAGAAAAGAAATGACATCATCATTTTAAACAACAAAATAAAATTGCACCCAATTGGCCATTATGTGGTACTTGGCTAACAAATGAAATATTCAAAGGCTTACTGTCATTGCAGACTATATTTTCTAATAAAATTTTTATTTTATAATTTCTAATTTTTATGCTGCTTTTCTATAAAATTTAATTATTGAGATGAATGCTGAGTTATCATGGTAATTGCTTAAAATGCAGAACTTTACCATCTTCTTTAATAAAATAATAATAACAACACCAATAATATTCTATACTGTGCATTTAAATCACAGCAATTAAGCTCACTTTTCTATTTTTTCTTCTTTTGCAATGTTTGTGTGTAAGTATATATATGCGTGTGTGTGGATATATATATATATATTTATTTATTTATTTATTTATTTATAGAGAGAGATGCACATTTTGATTTTTGAATATGTGAAAGCAGTGGCCCAGACTTTCTAAATTATTTGATATTCATAGTTGTTTCTCCCACTTTACAGACAATTTTGGACAGTGCCTGAAAGCAATGTGATCTGACCCTATGAAATGCACTGCAGTGTGTTTTCTAACAATCAGAACTGATGGTCTAAGTTCAGAACTACTGGATAATGAAAATTCCACAGCCTCCATCTCTAATAGGAGAGTTGAAACACTTGTAGAGGTTTCTAAGCATTGAACCAGCAGGGAGAGTAAATAGATCTCTTAGTTCCTCTTCAACCAATGGAGAACTCAGTACTGGGTTTGCAGCTTCCACTCTCTGAGGCATTCAAGGGTCATCCCAAGGCATGGATGCTTATCAGCCCTGAAGACACAAACCAGGAGGCCTGTAAAGCAATAGAATCATTCCCATCCCACAGACACTAAGGATCCCTGAAGCCAACAACTCCCAGTAACCAAAGGAATTTCTCTAGTTAAAGCATTGTAAAAGCCGAAGACCAATTTACCATAATTTGAGCAATTCTGAGTATCAGAAACTTACATTTCTGCTGAGCTATACCCAGAAGTTCATTGGTGACAAGTAGCACCACAATATTGGTATTAACAATGCTCTGCTTGAACATTGACTATTGGCAATTAAAACATCAAACCAATGATTTTACCTGAAAGGCATTAATCTTAGTATTTAAGCACAAGTAATATGATAAAGAATATACTATTTCTTTTCAGAAACTAAAAAATTATGCAAAGGAAGACTTCAACAAACTGAAGTGGATGTAATTTCAAACAATGCACTCAAAAGAATAATAATCATGTGCTGCCCCATGGATTCCACACCCAAGATACTTGAGCCAATTTGAAGCTTGGCAAAGTAGCAGGGTATAAAATTATCCCTCAAAAATCAATGGCTTTCCTATGAGAAGAGCACAGATTAAATCAGAAAAGCAACTCCTTTTGTAATAACCCCCCCAAAAAATAAAATACCTAGGAATTAACTTAACTAAAGAAGTGAAGGAACTCTAGGATGAAAAATTGGAAAACCTGAAAAAGGAAATTAAATCAGGTCTAAGAAAGTGGAAAACCTCTCATATTCCTGGATAGGAAGGATTAACATCGTGAAAACGGCAATACTGCCAAAGGCTATTTATAAATTCAATGCAGTATCAATCAATATCCCAAACTCATTCTTCAATGAAATAGAAGTAATCCAAAAATTCATATGGAACAACAAAGACCCTAAATAGCAAAAATAATGCTTAGCAGAAAGAACAGTGCTGGAAGAATAACAATTCCAGACTACACGGCCGTAGTAATCAAACTAGCTTGGTACTGGCACAAGAACTGACATGAGGGCCAATGGAAAAGAATTGAAGTCCCAGAAATGAACTCACAGGTCTATACCAACATAATCTTCAATAAGGGAGAAAAAAAATATAATGGAAGAAAGACAGCCTCTTCAGTAAATGGTGCTGGCAAAATTGGTTTAACACCTGTAGAAAACTAAAGCTAGAACCTTATATATGAACCTGCAACAGAATCAACTCTAAATTAATCAAAGACCTTACAGTAAAAGCAGACACTGAAAACATTACAGGAAGGAATAAGACAAACTTTAGGGCTCTTGCCACAGGCTGGGATTTTCTTAATAAAGACTCAGAAACAACAAATCAAAGAAAGGTTGAACAAATGGGATTGCATGAAACTGTAGAGCTTCTGCATGGCAAAGGAAACTAGTAAGATCAATAGAAAGCCCACATACTGGGAGAAAATGTTCACTAGCCATACAACGGACAAAGGTCTCATATCTAAAATATACTTAGAACTAAAAAATTAAATTCCCCAACAACAAATCTTAAAAGAAATAACTGTTTAATAGGTGGGCTGAAGACTTAAGGAGAAATTTCTCTGATGAGGAAATAAGAATGGCCAATAGACACATGAAGAAATGTTCAACTTCTCTGGCCATAAAAGAAATGCAAATCAAAACAACATTGAGATTCCACCTCACCCCAGTTAGAATGGCTACAATCAAGAAATCTAATAACAACAAATGCTGGAGGGGATGTGGCCAGAAGGGAACCCTACTGCATTGTTGTTGGCAGTGTAAACTTGTTCAACCACTCTGGAAAGCAGTATGGAGAGTCCTCAAAAGACTCCACATAGAGCTCCCCTATGACTCAGCAATCCCACTTTTGGGCATTTAACCAAATGAAAGCTACCATCACAACTATGTTTATTGCAGCATTATTTACCATAGGTAAGATACAGAACCATCCAACCAAGATGCCCCTCAGTAGATGGATGGATCAATAAAATGTGGTAACTATCTATCTACATATACATATATATACACATATATATATACCTACATATATATGTATATATATGTGTATATATATATGTACATATATATGTATATATATATATATGTATGAATTCTATGCTTCCATCAGAAAGAACACTGCCCCATTTATTAGGAAATGTAAAAGCTTGGAAAAATCATATTAAGTGAAGGAACCCAATTTCAAAGAAATTTAGGTCCCATGGTTTCCCTTACTTGCAATAATTAGCATACATACAGGATAATCTTACCAGATGAGCTGAAAAGCTCAAAAACTATGTACAAATGACCATATATGATGATGCTAAGTGAAATGAACCCCAAGGTACAAACACAAGAGTTATGTCTTTTTTGTTATTGTTTTAAATGTACCATGTGATTTTTTTTCCTTTGTATGTTCTTCCCCCTATGGCATAGCCCCTGTTGTCACTGTACTTGATTTTGGTACTCTGCATCTTTTATATACAGTTGTCTAATCTGGGGAGAGGAAGGGGAATAAGAGAAAGCTGAAATAAAGACACAGGATGACAGATTGCAACAATGATACTACAGGACAGTTCATTGGAATTGAACTTTAAAAGTTTGGGAGGGGCAGAGGTGTTGAGGAAGGATAAGGAGGAGCATAGGAGGTGGGAGAGGGAAGGGATAGTGGGACAACAACAATGAAAGGGGAATAATAATCGATATGTAATGTATTCATTGCCTTACTCATGTAACTGTAACCCCTCTGTTCAGCATCTTTACAATAAACAACAACAACAAAAATAATAATAATCAGGTGCTGGTTGCTCCAATCAGTAATGCTAGCTACCTCAGGTAAACTCAGGGTAATACAGTATTCATTACAAAGACTAAACAAATGCAGCATGGTATTCAGTGGAGACTATGTTGAGAATGAACTGTAAAAGTTGTGGTTGGGATCAGGGAGAGAACAAGGGAGGGGTGAGATTGTGCAAAAAGAAATGTACTCATAAAGGTCCTGAGGAAGATGGCAGAGGAGAAGCTGGAGGCTAAACAAGCTCTCACACAGAAAGCAGTTTTAGTGTTCCAGTGAAAAGTCCTAGGCTAGAGAATCCCACCAAGTGTGCCATCATAGTGCAGAGAGTTTGGCAAAAGCGAGAAAATCCAGGCAGTTTGGTCAAGAAGACAGATCTGAGTACTTGTAGGTAGTGGCTGCCATATCAACAGAGTCTGGGACAAAGGCACCAGACTAGGGGTACTAGTATATTCTACTCAGCAAGAACTGACAAGGAGCAGAAATCTTCATCCTGCTGATGGAAAAACAGGGACGGCCCAGGAACCAAGAGTCTGGAGTAAGTAGAACCTTGACATCCTCACACCTTCTCAAGAAGCAGTGGTGGAAAGGCAACCCCTCGCCCACCCCCAGAAAAGATCTCCATCTTTGATACTGACAAAGGCCTAGCTGAGCAGCTAACTACAACTCAGGCCTTGGAGGAAAACAATAGGAGCCATACAGCATGTCACAGGAACCTGACCTGATCTGCCAGCTCAACACAGAGGGAAGTCATTCTGCCCAGGCAGAGAAAGCCCCAGCCCTGGAGGAGTGACTTTCTTCATTGGGTAAACAGAGCCAAAGGCTGCCCCTCCCTACTGCAGCCTAGACAAACAATTGAAACTCAGTAAACATAAATCCTGAGAATGGCTCCAGGCCGGACTCTGTGAGTGTCTCAGGAGCTAACCTCTCAGGGAAAAGCTATTGATTGCTAATAGGCCCCAACTCTACCCAGAACCTAGCCTAATCACAGAAACTCCAAGCTAGAGGAAATAGCCATCTCCCCCTTTTGTGAATCTAAAAACAGATCTCCCTCTCACTGAACTAACCTAGGAGGAGGATCACAAAGTCCTGGGTAAGGCAGAGCATTTTTCTGCCTGCTCAAACAAACTGACTTAAGAAACCAATCAAGCCACAGGAAAACCAAACACCACAAGTTGCCCAGAGACTCCACCAAGAAACTGGTTACAGACACAGGAGAGATACAATATCTCCCTCCCACCCCTCAAAAAAAAAAACAACTCTTTTTTCTACTGATTATTTTAATTAAAAAATGTTTTCTATTAAATTTGTTTCTTTCATAATTTTTATTTTAGATGTGTAGGTGTGTATATGTTGGGATATGTGTGTGTTTTATCTCTTGACATTTTGGTCTCTTTTTCTCTCTCTTTCTTTTGTGGTGACTTAATTGCTTTTCTGCTCATCTCTAGATATATACCTGTCATCGATTATTAGACAGTATCCCTCATTGTGTACATACTTACTCCAGAAATTTATTACTCAATACACAACCTCTTAAGATTAACTTCTTTTAATAGTAGTATTATTTCTTTATACCTATATAATTTTCAAGTATTCCAATTTTAAGATTTTTAAATTTTTTTTCATTTTTCCATTTAATCTCTCCCCTCCTCTCATCCTATCATTTTCTTCTCTCAACTCAATATCATTTCTTTAAACTTACATAATTTTTAAGTATTTCATTTTTTAAATTTAAATTTTTGTTTTTTCATTTTCTCTTGTTTTTTTTCTTTTTTAAATTGTTTATCTCTCTCCTATCATTCTGTCCTATCCATTTCCTTCTCTGAGATTAGGACTTGGTTAAATTCACTCTTTTCTTTTACTTCTCCACATCCCTCTAATCCTATTTTTCCCTACAAGTCTCTAAATCTAAGGTTCTGGTTTGCTGAATCCCTCTTTGATGTTCTTAGTCTATTAGTCCATGGTTGTTTGATGTTGAGTAGATTGTATCTGTTGAACTAGATTATATCTGCAGCCATTTTAACTGTGCAACTACAGGACTCTGGTTGATGCTTGCCTTAAAATGGTGTTCTAGCACAAAACTGGTGTTACTTTCATGCCAAATGGGCAGAACAAGCTGGAGAAACTCAGGAAACATAGCAAGTCTGGGTATCTCAACTCCCACTCCTGATAATCAGGTTATAAAACAGCTAATGAATAATCCAGAGGAGAGTTCCCAAAAAGCTCTACAGACAATACTGGTAAACATGGTGAATGAAAAGACTGAAAACCTGTAAAGGACTCAGTGTTATGAACCTGATAGAGAGTGAGCGGAGGCAAACCAAAGATTAATACAGGAATTTCATGAGCATGACGAGGCTAACCAAAAATTAATACAGGATTATGTGAGCATGAGGAAGCTAATCAAAGATTAATACAGGAATTGCATGAGCAAGCAGGCTGAGAAGAGTCAAAGAAAAATACTGGAATTGCATAAGCGTGGGAAAGCTAATCAAAAAGTAATACAGGAATTGCATAAGCTGGATGAGAATAGACAAAGATCAATAGAGGCATTCATGAAATCCATAAACAGATATCTGAAGGAATCTAGGGAGACCACAAAGGGAACGCTGAATGCAGCCCTTCAGAAGGAAGGGGAGTCCAAGGAAACCATAATGAATCAACTAGATGATTAAGAATAAACACTGAACACCAAATTAAGGAAGTAAAGAAATTCATGCAAGATCTAAAACAAAGCTCCAGCAAAGAATTTGAAGCCATCAAATCTGACCAATTAGAAGGAAAGGAAATAAAAAACAAAGTAGAAAGTCTTGACAGTAGGTTAGGCAATGCAGAAGGTCGAATCTCTGGGATTGAAGACAGCCTACATATTATAGAGAAAGAACAGACAACTATCCAAGACAAATCCAATAAATATGATAGATCCATTTAACACTTGGAAGACACCATCAGAAGGCCTAATCTGAGGATAATGGGTGAAGAGGAGCACTTAGACACAGAAGTTAATGGTCTAGGAAATTTATTTAACAGGATCTTAGCAGAGAACTTCCCAAACATGCAGAAATATAGGCCTATTCAGATACAAGAAGCTTTTAGAACCCCAAATAGACCATGCCAGAACAGGACATCCCACTGTCACATTATAATCTGCACATGATCAATTAAGAGAAAGAAAAGGATCCTTAAAGCTGTTAAGGAGAAAAAAATCAATCATCTATAAAGGGAAACCAATTAGAATAACCTCAGATTTTTCAACAGAGACAATCAAAGCAAGAAGAGTCTGGAATGATGTATTCCAAGCCCTAAAGACAAACAACTATCAACCAAGAATACTGTACCCAGCTAAACTCTCCTTTATAATGGAAGGTCAAATTAAAGCCTTCCATAGCAAAGAAAATCTGAAGCACTGAAGCAATATATCTCTACCAAACCAGCCCAACAAAAGATACTTAAAGATGTTCTACACAGAGAAAAACAAGAAGACCACATCAAAGGCCAAGAAACCACACCAAAACTGAGAATCCAAGAACCATAGGAAGAAGCTAGTTGTTACAGCCCCCAACAAGGTGGATAACATGGCAGTAACTACCAAATACCTCTCAGTCCCGACTCTCAACCTTAATGGACTTAAAGCTCCAATTAAGCTACATATTGTCTTGTTGGATTAAAAAGCAAAATCCGTCTATCTGATGCCTTCAAGAATCACACTTTGCCCATAAAAACAAACATATTTTGAACGTGAAAGGCTGAAAAGAAGTCTACCCAGTAAATGGCCAGCATAAACAGGCGGGAGTAGCAATCCTAATATCAGATAAAATATACTTCAAATTAAAATTAGTGAGAAAAGATAAAGAAGATCTCTACATACTAATTTAGGGATCTTCCCTTCAGGAAGATATTACAATTCTAAATATCTATTCACCAAACAATAGAGAACCCATATTTATCCATGAAACATTACTTTCCCTCAAATCTCATACTGATCCAAAGACATTAATTGTTGGGGACTTTAACATGCCACTATCCCCACTAGATATATCAACTTGGCAAAAACTCAACAGAGAAAACCCAGATCTAAACAACTGCATAGGTCAACGAGATTTAACAGACATCTACTGAATATTTCACCCGGCAGCATCAGAATACATGTTCTTCTCAGCAGCACAAAGAACATTTTCCAAAATAGACCACATTTTAGCTCACAAGACAAATTTGTCCAAATTCAGAAACATTGAAGTAATGTCCTTCATTCTCTCAGACCACAAAGGAATAAAATTAGAACTCAATACAAAAAGCCACCAAAGAAAGTCCTGTAACACATTGAGCTGAACAACACACTGGTGAATCACCAGTGGGTCATGGAAGAGATTAGAAAAGAAATTCAAATGTTCATGATATTCAACAAAAATAAACACACAAATTACCAGCTCCTCTAGGACACAGCAAAGGCAGTACTCAGAGGCAAGTTTATACCTCTGAGTTGCTACATCAACAAATTGGAGACATCTGAAACCAACAATTCAATGAGATATCTGAACCTCCTTGAAAAAGAGCAACAAGCTAAACCCCAATCCAGTAGATGGAAAGAAATAATTAAAATTAAAACAGAATTAAAAGTATTAGATTCCAAAAAAAACCATAGAAAGAATCAACAAAACAAAGAGTGGGTTCTTCAAAAAATTTAACAAAATTGATATACCCTTAGCAAATCTTATCAGAAAAAGAAGAGAACACACCCAAATAAACTAATAGAGTTGAGAAAGAAACATCACCACAGAAACAACCAAGATTCAGAACATTATAAGGGAATACTTCTCAAAACTTTATGCTAATAAGTTTGAGAATCTGGAAGAAATGGACAATTTCCTATCAAATATTGACATGCTAAAACTAAACCACGGTAAGTTAAAACAACTTAACAGGCCCATATTAAGCACTTAAATAGAAACAGAATTAAGAGACCTCCCATCTAAGAAAAGCCCAGGACCAGATGGATTTACAGCGGAATTCTACAAGGCTTTCAATGCAGAACTCACACAAATGCTCTTCCAACTCTTCAATGAAATTGAAAGAGAAAGTTCTCTACCAAACTCTTTCTATGAAGCCATCATAACCCTCATCCCAAAACCAGGAAGGGACTCATCATAGAAAGAGAAATATAGACCCATTTCTTTGATGAACATTGATGCAGAACTTCTCAACAAAATTTTGGCCTATGGACTTTAATAATCATCAAAAAAAATCATACATCATGATCAAACAGAATTCATTTCAGGGATGCAAAGCTGGTTCAATACATGCAAATCGATTAACATAATTCATCATATGAACAACAGCAATGATAAGAACCACATGTTTATCTCAATAGATGCAGAAAAAGCATTTGACAAGAAAAAAACACCCCATTATGATGAAGGCTCTGGAAAAATTAGGAATCCATGGAACATTCCTCAATACAATAAAGGCTGTATTTGACAAACCTACAGCCAGCATTATACTTAGTGGTAAAAAACTAAAGCCATTTCTTCTAAACTCAGGAATGAGACAAGGATGTCCACTCTCTCCACTTCTCTTCAATTTAGAATTAGAATGCCTAACTACATCAGTTAGACAAGATGCAAACATAAAGGGGACCCAAATAGGGAAATATGAAGTAAAACTCTCTTTTCAGATGACAAGATCATGTATTTAAAAAATAATCCCATGGACCCCACTCCCAAAGTACTCGAGCTGATTCGAAAGTTTGGCAAAATAACCAGGTTTAAAATTAACCCTCAAAAATCAAATGATTTTCTGTATGTCAACAATGAGAAGAGCGTGGCTGAAACCAGGAAAGCAACTCTATTCATAATAGCCCCACAAAAAAATAAAATACCTAGGAATTAACTTAACCAAAGGAGTGAAGGACCTTGATGAAAACTTTAAAAACCTGAAAAAGGAAATCAAAGCACAACTTAGAAAGTGGAAAACCTTTCCATACTCTTGGATTGGAAGGAACAACATTGTGAAAATGGCAATACTTCCCAAGGCTATCTACAAATTCAATGTGATACCTATCAATATTCCAACCTCATTTTTCAAGAAAGTAGAAGAGGCAATCCAAAAATTCATATGGAACAATAAAAGAACACAAACAGCAAAAACAATCCTTAAAAGAAAAAAAACAGTGCTGCGGGAATATCAATACCAAATTTCTAACTACTACAAAGCCATAATAATCAAAACAGCTTGGTACTGGCACAAAAAGAGACCTCAGGACCAATGGAATAGAATTGAAACCCCAGAAATGAACCCACAGACTTATAGCCACGTAACTGTCGATAAGGGAGCCAAAAAAAAATAGAATGGAAGAAAGACAGTCTCTTCAGTAAATGTTGTTGGCAAAAGCTAGATCCTTATATATTACCCTGCACCAGAATCAATTCCAAATGGATCAAAGACCTTGTAGTCAAGGCAGACACCTGAAAACATTACAGGACAGAATAGGAGAAAGCCTAGGTCTCCTTGGCACAGGCCAAAATTTTCTTAATAGAGACTCAGAAACACAACAAATCAAAGAAAGGTTGGACAATGGGATTACATGAAGCTGCATATCTTTTGCATGGCAAAGAACATAGCTAGCAAGATCAATAGAAAGCCCACGGATTGAGAGATCTTCACTAGCCATACAACAGACAAGGGTCTCATATCTAAAATATACTTGGAACTCAAAAAATTAAATTCCTCAACAACAAATCCTCAAAGAAACAACTGCCGTATAAATAAGTAGGCTAAAAACTCAAAGAGAAACTTCTTTGAAGAGGAACTAAGAACGGCCAATCAACATAGGAAGAAATGCTCAACCTCTCCAGCCATAAAAGAAATGCCAATCAAAACAACATTGAGATACCACTTCACCCAAGTTAGAATGATTATAATCTAGTAACAACAGATGCTGGAGGGGATGTGGCCAGAAGAGAACCTTACTACATTGCTGGTGGGAGTGTAAACTTGATCAACCACTTTGTAAAGCAGTATGGAGTTTCTTCAACCAACTCCACAGGGAGCTCCCCTATGACCCAACAATCCCACTTCTGGTCATTTACCCCAATGATAACAAACAGGACCATACAAAAATCTACCAGCACAACTATGTTTATTGCAGCATTATTCACCATAGCTAAGATCTGGAACCAACCCAGATGCCCCTCAGTAGATGAATGGATCAAGAAAATGTGGTATATATAAACAATGAATTCTATGCCTCCACCAGAAATAATGATATTGCCCCATTTGTTAGGAAATGGAAAGACTTGGAAAAAATAATATTAAGTGAAGGAAGCCAGGCCCAAATAAACATAGGTTCCATGGTTTCCCTTGTTTGCAATAACTAGTATACGTCTAGGACAAGCAGAAAAGGTCAGATAAGATGAAGTTAAGTGAAATGAACCCCAAGATAGGAACACAAGTGGTTTCTATTCTTTTTTTTTCTTTTCTGCTACTGTTTGTAACGTATTTATAAGGTACCATGTGATTTTTTTTTTGTTGCTTTGTATGTCCCTCCCCCATGGTATAGCCCCTGTTTTTACTCTGTTTGATGTTGGTATAATTTGGGTAGGGGAAGGGAAAAAAAAAAGTTTAAATAGGGATACAGGTTGACCCATTGCAACAATGCTTTGTGCAAGGCACTATGTTGAAAATGAACTTTACAATTTAGGCAGGGGGAGGAGAGGGGAGTGTAGTTGAGGAGGTGAGAAGGAAGGAATGTTAGGGAAAAAACGAAGGAGGAGGTAAAAATGCTTGATAAGAAATGTACTCATTACCTTGCTCATGTAACTGTAAACCCTCTCTACAGTACTTTCACAGTAAACAACTTATTAGAAAAAATAAGTGTATAATAAAAACAAAAGAATGTACTCTTAAATTCAGTCTAAAAGCAGGAAGGTTTTACTTCTAATTCTAGATTAAAATAAAGGTTGCTTTTAAATATGCTTTAAAAGGTACTGTTTTTCCCAACTTATGTAATGGTAACCCTTCTGTTTTTAGCGTTTTCAAATAAAATTAATTTTTTAAAAGAAGAAAGACTTTCCACAAAAAAATTAGCTATTCTGGAGACTGAGATCTGAGGATCCCGGTTCAAAGCCATACTGACAGGAAGTGCATGAGACTCATGTCTGATTAACCACCAAAGAAAACAGAAAATCTGAAAGTAGAATTGTGACTTAAATGTTAGAATGCTAAGCCCATTAGCAAAAAATTCTCAGGGACAGTGTTCTGGCCTTGTGTTCAAGGCTCAGCACCAGCATACATACAAAATAACAGCAACAAAAACAACAAAACAATAATAATAAGTACCATTGTTATTATCAACAAATTTAAGGAAGCCATGTACAAAACATCTCAATGAACTGAAGAAAAATACAAATAAGTAGTTGAATGAATTCAGACTACAAATGAACACCTGAATGAAATAAAGAAAACAATACAAGATATGAAAGAAAATTCATTAGATACATGGAAATAATGAAAAATAATTCAAACTAAAATCCTGGAAAAGAAAGGCTCAATAACCTAAAGCTAAAGCAAACAAGTTCAACAAGAAATGTACCCATTACCTTACATATGTAACAGTAACCCCTCTCTACATCACCTTGACAATAAAAGTAAATTAAAACAAACAAACAAACAAAAATAATTCTTGGGGCTAGAGGTTTAGCCCAGTGGAAGGGCACCCACCCGACATGCAAGGCCCTGGGTTCGGTCCTCAGCCCTGGGGGAAAAAATAATAATAATAATTCTCAATTGAAAGTCTTACTATTAGAATGGAATGAGTTCAAAATAGTGTGTCATGTCTCAAAGAGAAATAGAAGAATTAAATTAATCAAAAACAGTTGAAAATACTGAGCATACATATGAGCATTCAAGACCCCTGGGGCACTATCAAAAGACCAAACTTACAAATCATGATCATAGAAGAGGAAGAAGAAACTAAATGAATGAAAAACATATTCAATTAAATAATAGTATAAAACATCCTTACTCCTGAGAAATGGAGGGTCATCCAAGTGCAGAAGCCTCTAGAATACCAAATAACTAAGATCATAAGCACCTTTATACATTGTATACAGGAAAAGATACATTAAATAGAACAAGAAATAATGGAAGCTACTACAAAGATTTGGCAAGTTAAAAAAAAAAGATTTGGCAAGCTATATAAAGCAAAATAAACAGAAACTGTAATAGCAAAGATGATATGGATAAAATATCCCAAACTCAGAAACACAATAATTCTCTTCAAAGAGTAATATAGTCAGCATAGTTATCATTCATAATTAAAGAAGAAATAAACCATTTTCCATTACAAATAAAAACTAAGGGAATTTATGACTAAACAAGTGCTGAAGAAGATATTTAATGTAATTTAATATATGAAAGAGGAAGATAAATCAGAAAAATTCAGGAAATAATAAATTCTTCCCAATGAGTAGATTACCAAATGAACATTAGAGAAGTACACATCATTTATACAACAAAAGCTTATCTTTCAGAATCAATTATATCATTTCACTAACTAATTTAAAAAATGGAATAATAGATAAGACTACAAAGCAAGACCTGATCCCTTTTGCATACAAAGAATGCATTTAATTACGAAGCACAAACATTATCTTAAGTTGAAAAAATTGAAAAATATTTTCTAAGCAAATGGAACCCAAAAGCAGTCCAGAATAGCTATATTGATATCAATAAAAGAGACTACAAACTTATTTAGGTGAGACAAAGAAAACTACTTCATTTTAGGAAAGGGAAAATCAGTCAAAAAAGTAAAGCAATAGTAACATATTCACCAGATTGTGAAATGTTGTTCAACAAACACTACTAGATTTCCCAGCATAGATAGAATCCTAGCACAGTAAAAATAGAACACAAAAACATACTCTCATCTAAAGATAGGTCATCTAAACATTGTCAATATGTTTATTGAATGTAAAACTTCTTTGGTGTAAATATTAGGATCTGTACTCTACTATACTGTATAAATGTGAAGTAAGTAGATATCTTTGTCTTGTTCCTGATTTACAGGAAGAAACTTCTAAAGCCCTTTTATATTCTGGAACAAGAATAAGGTTAAGTAGATTATAGTAAAGGTACAGATTTTACCACTCAAATAACTAGTAAAAGATTAAGAGGAAAATGAATATTTAAAGATCAGTAAAAGAGCCAAGGGTTTTGTCTCAAGCTTATAGACCTAGCTATTTAGGAGACAGAAATCATTGGTACAATTTAAGGCCAGCTTAGGCAGAAAAGTTCTCAAAACTCCATGTCAAACATAGTGGAGTGGAGTGATTGCATCAGTGTCATTCCCAAGTAACACAGGGAAGTTCAAATAGAAGGATCATAACCCAGGCCAGTTGAGTCATAAAGTAAAACTCTACTTCAAAAACCCAATGAAAAGGTATTAGAGAGATATGCTCAAGTGGCAGAGTGTCTACCTAGCAAGGTCCCTGAGTTCAATCCCCAGTACTGTCAATTAAAGAGAGCAATAAGAGGATAGTCAAAAACAAAACAAAACAAAACAAAACTAACAAGCTGGGCATTGGTGGTTCATGCCTGTAATCCTAGCTACTCAGGAGGCTGAGATCTGAGGATCGCGCTTCAAAGCCAGCCTGGGCAGGAAAGTCCACGAGACTCTTATCTCCAATAAACCACTCGAAAACCAGAAGTGGCGCTGTTGCTCAAGCGGTAAAGCACTCGCCTTGAGCTGAAGAGCGCAGGGACAGTGCGTAGGCCCAGAGTTCAAGCCCCACTACCGACAAAAACAAACATACAAAAAAACTAACAAATGAATATAAAATGTTAATAAAAAATCCTTTATCTCAGAGGGCAAGATTTTGTGAAAGAAAAAAAAGACAAATAGAAACCAGTATTGAGATGGGAGACAAAATTTTCAAATTCTGTGATTAATTAAAATGTAAATATATATTAGACATACTTTGAAAAAAATTGAACTGGATACTGGATCCAATTATGTGCTTCTGACATTTTTTACAAGCATGAATGTTCAAAGTAAAAGAAATAACATGAAAAAATAAACTGGAACAAGATTCATGTAGCTCTTTTATTACACAAAGAAAAATTATAAAGATATATAATTAGAAATTAAGAGAATCATTTCATAATCATTAAAGAGTTAATGTAATGTGAAGATATAACAATTCTAAATTTATTATACATTATTAAAAAAGCTCTACTAGATATATAGGTGAAAGATCACCATTCTAAAAGGAAGAATAGAGAACTTCAAAATAATGTTTTAAAATTTACTATCACATAGAGCAAGCAAAGAAAAAATTACCCATCGAAGCTTTATATAATGATCAGATACTAATTTTTTGAAATGTGCCCAATTAAATGTATAAAACATACCCAAATTTACTTTGACCACAATAGTTATAATAGAGTTACAAAAACTTCAGAAAGGTGCCCAAATTAGAAAATTAGCCAATAAAGTAGTTAATGCTAGAACAAAGAATAATTCTCAATGGAAATTTATTCTATCAATTAATTGATCCATCTATCTATCTAGTGATCTTAAAAATTTTTTTTACAGTACTGAGAGGTATAAAGACCATAAAATATACACAGAAATCTGAAGAACATTTATTCCAGAAAACTACTGAGATTTGAAAATGAATTATAGAAAATAATGCATTTTGTTCTGGGTCACTAAACAACCCTTCCTTGCTCCATTGCTGAAGCAAGCTTAGGCAAACCACAAAGACTAGCAGCTTCTCTGCCATAATGAAAGGGGTTTCACTGTGTTCACTTTGTTCACAATGATGATAAACTTCTAATAACATTATCTGTATGAATAACATTTTGCATGCAGAGAAAGCTGATGAAGCTCACTAAAGATATACAATATTCATAAACTGGGCAATACAATGCTTTAAAGATAGCATTTCTCCCCAAGATTGAGCTGTAAATTCAACGCAATCAAAATCCAATGCATTATTATGTAAAACTTGACAAGATCATCTTAATGGAAATGTAAGGGGAAATACATACTGGGGAAATCAGTTTTAATGTAGGCTGAGAATGTCAACTAAATTGTATAATTATGTAAACATATCTAGAGTTGTGTTTACTTGAGAAAATGAGTTTTTCAAAAGCAATCTTGGACACTGGAGTCATGGCTGAAAGGCAGAATGGGAGTCATGGGTAAGAAAAAGAGAGCTCAAGACTGAATTCAATCTCAAATACAAGCAAACACATACACATAATGTTGGTAAATAATTGTTTTAATTGAATATTGTTCTATTACATTATTTTTCAGAGTACGGCACCTAGGCCTACCAGTTTCTTGTAATGACATATTAATAAAACATAAAATTTGAAAAGTTAAATATTGATACAAGAACTGGACATTTTTCATGAAAAAAGGGTTTCATTTATTTTATTTTTATTTTTATTTTTGCCAGTCCTGGGACTTGAACTCAGGGCCTGGGCACTGTTGCTGAGCTTCTTTTTGCTCAAGACTAGCACTCTACCACTTAAGTCACAATGCCATTGTGCGCTTTTTCTGTTTATATGGTATTGAGGAATCAAACCCAGGGCTTCCCTCATGCTAGGCAAGCACTCTACCACTAAGCCACATTCCTAGTCCCTAAAAAGGTTTTACACTTCAAAGATCATTATTAAATGCATAAACCATGAGACATTTTACCATGTGAACAAATACTTTCTCAACTAAAAGTAAAATGTGAAAGAAATTTTCTTTTGTACCTCTTATTCTTTTTTCACTTATGAAAATGTCTTATGAAAGATGTATTAGATCTTTTCAAATATGATTCTTATTTAGTATGTATTTCTAAATGGGTATCATTAAAATAAGTCAATATGCATATATTCATGAATGGCTTATTTTTTGCAGGACTTGCTTTATCACTTTAAAAATACTTCAAACTTGGAAACAATAACTTGAATTTCTATATTTCTTAAAACTCTCTTGGAATTCTTTCATTTTGATTTGCGAAAATTCTGTTTTAGCACTTGACCTTAAAATTGACAATTTTTTAAAATGAATCTCATGTTATGGAATTTTCCTCCTCTTCAAAGCTATTGTGAATATTTTCTCTAGAGATAATGAAAACTTGAAAATCTATAACAAGAAAGACTTAGAGGAAGAGGTAAAGTAAGCACAGCGATAAGAAAAACAGTGAAAAAAGAAAAAAAGAGAAATAATATGAAAGAAGAAAGCAGGGAAGGAAATGAAGAAGGGAGAGAGGAAGGAGAGGAAGAGGTGGAAGGGAAGGAGGGAAGAAGAAAGGAAAGAAGAGAGGAAAGTAGGAAGAGAAGGAGACAGGAAGGATGGAGGGACAGTAAATGTTAACTTTTCTATAGCTCAACAATGAATAGGCTGAGAAAGAAAAAGAAGAAAGAAAAAATTGTTTCACTCATGATAAACTAAAATAGAACCCCAAGTTCATACATTTTCCTGAAAATGACATAATATTATTCTTCTTACTGCATGAGTAAAATTCTATTGTATATGAAATATATATATATATACATATATACATACACAGGAATATTTCTTGATCCATCAATATATTATATGCCATCTAGATTGTTTCCATAACATAGATATGGTGAGTAGTGCAGCAATGATCTTGGGTGGCCAATGTCTTAACCATATCATGGTGAAGATATGTGGGGGAAATAATCCTTTATTTAATTTTGGTGTGGATATAATATAGTGCAGCCACTATGAAGATCAGTATGAATGCTCCTCAAAAGACTATTCTTGGGCTTATCTCCAAAGGATATGATCAATATACAATTGATATACCTGCACACTCATGTTTATTGTGGCACTATTCATAATTTCCAAGTGGTAAATAAGCTTCAATTATCATTAGCTGATGAATGAATAAAGAAAATATGATTCACACTCACAATATAATATTGCTCGGCTTTGAAGGGAGGGAGACTTCAATAATTAATTCAGTGTATATACCACAAAATTAAGAAAAATTAAGGAAGAGGTGGGTCAAAGGGGAGAAGAGAAAATTAATGGGGATGACACTGATCAAGATGTATTGGATTCATCATTGGCACCTTGACTAAGTCTATAACTTGTCTATTATAAAAGTGATAAAAAATTAAACATGCTGTATAGATACCTTCAGATTCTGACTTTTCATTCCTTTGTATTTACACTTGAGTGGTATAGCTGTGCAATATGAGAGTTGTATTTTAGTTTTTTTGAAAACCTACTTATTGATTTCCATAATGGTTGTACTAATTGACATTCCCACCAACACCTCAGTGGTTATTTACTGTTCTTTGTTTCCTTGATAATAACCATTTTGACTGGGTGGAGAAGAATATCAGTAATATTTTGATTTGCATGTTCTTTATGAATAAAGGTAAAGGTTCTTCATGTATTTTTGTCTATTTGTAGTTTTGTAAATTGATTCATTTACCTATTTACTAATCAGATTATTTGCTTTTCAGTGTTTAATATGTTTATCCTTTGTATTGTGTATATGTACTGTATGTGTGAATTCCATCAGAGAAAGAATTCAAGGCCTCATGCTCTTACTCAGCTTTCTTGCTCTGGTTTGGCACTCTACTGCTTCATTCAGGCCTCCCTCCAGTCTATCATTTTGTAGATAAGTTGGAGATGAACTCTCACATACTTTTCTGCTGGAACTAGCTTCCAACTGTGATCCTCCAGGTTTCAATCTCCTGAGAAGCTAGGATTACAAGCATGAGCCATTGTTCCTGGCACCTGGCTTGAGCTGTGCATATTCTCTGAATATAAATCCTATGTCTAATGAATAAGCTGGCAGAGACTTCCTCACATTCTGTAAATCAATTCTTAATATAATATTGTTATCCTTAGATGGGCAAAAGATTTCTAATTTGATAAAATTGAGTTAGTCAATTATTTTATATCCTGAGTTATTGGAGAGAAGCTCAATGATAAAAGTAAATTTGAAGTTCTAAAATCTTGGTCTAAACTATTCTGTATATTAAGATTTTTTTCCAAAAAAAGAAAAGTATAGCCAGGTGCTAGTGGCTCATACGTGTATTCTTAGCTAACCAAGAAGCTGAGGATTGTGGTTCAAAACCATGAGACTCTTATCTCCAATTCACCATCAAAAAGAAGGAAGTGAAGCTATGGCTCAAGTGGTAGAGTGCTAACCTTGAACAAAAGCTCAGGGATAGCACACAGGACCTGAGTTCAAGCCCCAGCACTGGCACAATAAAAGAAGGAAGGAAGGAAGGAAGGAAGGAAGGAAGGAAGGAAGGAAGGAAGGAAGGAAGGAAGGAAGGAAGGAAGGAAGGAAGGAAGAAAGAAAGAAAGAAAGAAAACTTAAGGCCCACTATATGCCAAAACCTATCATGGCTCCATTGTAGATATATTCAAAATCTTAACATTCATTGATTCAAAGTAAAAGCAAGGTTTTACTGGTGCACAGAACTCTAGATATTTCACCCTATCTGAAAGTATGGGAAAAGTTTCAGAAGCTTGCTAGAAAGAAGGGAGGAAGGGAGGGAGGGAAGAAGTGAGAAAAGAAGGAGGGAAGGAAGGAAGAAAGGAAGGGGAAGCAAAACTACAAAACACAAAGGAAAGAAAAGAAATGCAACTTTTCTCCAAACATTTATAATTAATATTCAATTAAATGAAAATCCCATTCAAACTAATTAACTTAAACAGAATACATAACATCTTTATTACTGATACACCTGATAATATACAGATATTACTTTGTAGGGAAACAATCTAAATTGATAAATACTTTGAAATTTACTAACAAATAACTGTATCTTCAGATGGACTTTACAAAAAGCTAAGAGCAAATAAAAATATCAAAGCATGTATGTCCCTCCCCCACAGTGTAACCCCCGCTTTCACTATATTTGATGTCAGTATAACATGTGGAGGAGATGGGGACAAACAAGTCGTTTAAGGATTCAGGTGGACCTGTTGCAACAATGAGAAGTACAAAATGTCATGTCAAAACCAACTTTACAATGTCGGTGTGGGGGGGGGGTATAATTGGGTGGGGGGAGGGGGGAGGCTGGGAAGGGAGGTGAAGGGTAAACAAAGGAGGAGGCTGCAATGCTTGGTAAGAAATGTATGCATTATCCTGCCCATGTAATTGTAGCCCCTCTGTACAGTATGTTCTCAAATAAAATTAAATTAAATTAAAAAAAATATCAAAGCAAATGCAAACTATCACCTTTACAAGGTAAAACCTTTTTTTGAATCTTGGGAAATTTCATGCTTAAAGTTCAAGCAGAAATATTTTTTGATAAAATAACACTTCAGGGAGAAAAAATGGACTTGAAATTGGTTTTACAAGGAATAGATGTTAGATGATGGAGATGTACATTTCTATTCATTTAATAATTCATGAAATATTTAGATAAGGTCCACTGTATGCCAAAACCTATCATGGCTCTAACGTAGATATATTAAAAAGCTTAACATTCAAAGTGTAAGCAAGGTTTCATTGGTGCACAGAACTCTAGATAGTTCACCCTATCTGAAACCATGGGAGGATTTTCAGAAGCTTGCTAGAAAAGATAACTATTAAGCTGAGTCATGGACAATGAGTAAAACTTTCCCGTATGGGAAAGAAATAAAAGGAAGGTGTCCAGAAAGGAAAGTAATTTTGCAAAGACAGAAATGTGGTTCCTTCCAGGAAATGTGAATAACTGATCAAGTCAAGGCCAGAAGACACACCTGGGTAACACCAGGAATGGGGTAGAAGAGCCAGTCAGGGGCCAGATAGATAAGAGTGATTCTGGGGCTCAAGAGGACTTTAACAGTGAAAGGAAATAGGTTTGCACTGCAGAAATGCAACTCTAGCAATGAAGATAAATTGGAGTGGCAGCAGCTTTTGAAAACAAGAAGAGAAGTAAAGACAGTTCCCATCAGAAATAATAAAACCTTGACATGATGTGGAACAAAGGAGAAGGGTCCAGACTTAAATTAGGAACTTATTAAGATGATGTAATTATAGCACTTAGTGACCGATTAGATGCCTGAAGAGCATTTATTTACAGGATGACTTTTAAATTTTATTCAGTGTTAAGGTAATTGTTATTTTGAAACCAGTTATGGTAGGCAAAGAAAAATATTTTTGTGCATTGTTTGCTTTAGCTGACTGTGGTATAGTCTGGCAAAAATAGGTAGTAAATAAGTAAATATTCAGCTAAAATATTCAGGACAAAGGCCCAAATTCAAGCCACAAATTTAGGAGGTATAAGTAAAGTTGAAAACTTAGGGAAGATCTCTAAAGAATGATGTCATCTCAAAATGAACAGAGATATAAATATGGGGTGGGGGAGTATATCCAGGTATCTATTACCTAGTAATATGGTTAATTTTGTGAGCTTTGTTGAACTGAGAGATGCCTAGGAGATTAGTAAAATATATCTTTGGTTGTGCCTGTGAATGTGTTTCCAGAGGTTTAGATCATGAAAGCTTTGATCTAATGAATGGTTTGATTCATTGATGGATGCAATTTTGAATAGACTATGGAAAGATGGGAGAAATTCAGAAAGGTAAGGCCTGGTAAAAAGTAGGTCACTGCGAACACATCTCTGAAGGGCATATCTTTCTCTATATCCTGCCTGTGTTTTCTTTTTCCTGGCTGTCACATGTTGAACAGCTTTGTTCTACCATGCCCTTCTCTCTTTGATAAATTGAAACTTAAAACTATGAGGTAAAATAAACCTCCTTTTAAGTTGTTCTCATAGGCACAGCTACAAAGAGCTAATAAGCACATCTAGGTATTTTCATATGTATTCCTGCTTCGTCAAAGCTTAAGACAGAATTATTACTGGGAACTGAATTGATCATTTGACCAAATAACTAAATTGACTAAAGATTATGGGATTTCTCAATGGAAGGATGGGCTAAAAGAAAGCCATACTGTAGTTAGAGAAAGGCAGAGATAGGAAGCAAAGCACTGAAAATTGAAGACAAAGTGGAAGAGTGTGAAGAGTTACTCTTAAAAAGTTCAGCTACTCAGAAGCTGGGCACCAGTGGCTCATATTTGTAATCTGAGGCTGAGATCTGAGAATTTCAGTTCTAAGCCACCTTGAACGGGAAAGTCAGTAAGACTCTTATCTCTTAACTGCTAGAAAACCAGAAGTGGCACTGTAGCTCTAAGTGGTAGAGTGATAACCTTGAGCAAAAGACTCTAGCAATAGTGTGCAGGCCCTGAGTTCAAGCCCTATGACAAAAAAGAGTTTAGCTACTTGAGGAAGGAGGGGGTGAATTATTTGAGAGAGATGATTAAGAAAAAACCAAGGACATATATTAGTTGTTGGTCATAAAATGAGCATCCAACAACCATTCAACAAAATCTTTTATCTACATTAACCATTGTATCTTGTAGAAATTAAGTAGAAAATAAAAGAGTTATTACGAAGAATCAACTGTCTAACTGCTACATTGCCCAATGACCAAACATTTTCCAAGCTTACTGTTTGGTTAGCATTTCATGGATATTGCCTCATGATTCATTTCCAATATGAACTATACAACTGCAAACCTATTACATAAATTTATGAAGGGAGTCATTTTGCCAAGTTCTATTTATTCAAAACATTTTCCTACAATTTTTAAATCCATTTTTCTTTGACACTCTCTACCTCTCCTCAACATGGTGGCATGAGCATTTGCACCTCATTAAATTCTTGGTGGAAAGGAAGCATGAAGGAGTGACAGAACAGTGCTTTAACTTTTTAGACCATAAGTAGCTACAGGAGAATCTGATAGTTTGACCCTAAAGAACAAAAGAAGAAAGAGAAAGAAAAGGGCAAAAAAGTAGGATCATCCTTCCCAACTCACATTTCTAGTGTCCTAGAAACTATTATATTCAGTTAAAAGAAACCTTAGTAAACATCTATGTCGGAGGCTCATTTTATGGTGTAATATAAGAATAATTGTACTCTTGCTCACCAATATTGAATTTCATATTCTAAAAATAAAATTCTAAGACCAAATATATTTACTTGTGACTAAATAATTATTAAACACACTTATCAAATAAAGTGGGTGTTTTGAATACTGATCTGAATGTTGGTGAAATTTAAAAATGTTTATTTTGCCAGTTGTAGCTTTCTAGAATCCCTTTATTATTTCTGAGCTATATTGTGACCTACATAAATGAATTCATTCACATATTCTTTGCACAATATTGGTGATAACCTCAAACAAACTGAAAGTGACTAATTCCTCACCTTAGTTTATTTTTGTTTAATGGAAAAGAAGAGAAATCATAAAATAAGAAGTTAAACCAGTTTACAATTGGAGAAGCCATACTCCGTTCCCTAACTCTATTTTCTGCTTTGTGTGAGTGTCTGTCTACTGCTTTTATAGCTGGGGGTCTGGTGGGCTCTTGTTGGGTAAATGTATCCTCTGTGTTTTCCATTAGCATTAATGGGTTTTACATATGCAAAAACAGAGAAGAAGAGACTCCAGACTGTCAATGATTAATAACAACAGTGCTTTCTACAATGGTGAAAGCGTCCTTAGAAAGCATCATATCTTACATATCTAGTTCAACAAACTACATTCTGTGTATTGGACAAGCAGCACTACATTGAATCTAAATAGCCCTGAAAGCTAAAAATAGGTCTGTGAAAGCAGAAGCAAAAATTCTTTAAGCTATGACTGTTAGAGACATACATTGTCAGTAGTTCATGTTTGTTTAACAACACGAGAGCTACCAAATTGAGTCCTCCCTATGTTCTGAGACACTTACCAATTAATACTCCTGAATGGTATTTTGGTTTCTTTTTTTTTCCTTGAGGGATAAGAAGATGAACAGAGAAAGGGATATGTATTCAGCTCATAGTAACTTCAATTAGTTGTCAACCAAAGATTTTTATCCTAGTAGCAAAACCAAGAGAAAAAAATCTTTTAAATTAATTTGAAGATGCCTACATTTCTAGAATGGCATTGCTTTAACAGGGGTATGCAAATGAGTCCAATTTAGCATCTTGTATTCAGCTGGAAACCATTGCTAAATGATCAGGATAGCCAGTCACAGATATTAAAATGAATTATATCTAATCTGAATTTTAGTCACGCTACATTAACTAATAGAAAGTTATTAACATTTCAAGAGAAAAAAAGCTTTTGCCTGCAAAATTAACAGTGGCTGAGATGTGACCTGTGAGCCATGAAGCCTGATCACTGTAATGACAGTGTAATGGCATATTTACATTAAAATCTCTGCAGCTAATATGGGATTCAGAATTGGACGGTAAGTCGAGGATTATTTAGTCTGGCCTGTTGGCCTTTCTGTAAGTAGTTTTTTTTTTTAACTTCAATACAAATCTGAAACTTTTCATTTCATTACTATTTGTATGACTAGTTTCTACAGCTAAATCAGTCTCCCCAGTCCATCTTTCCAGGACTAATTTTTCTTTGATTTTCCCACTTACTTGGTTTATCAATATATTTCTCTATACATCTATTTCTCCTACCTTTCTCTCCATGTCTTTTCTTCTTTTTTCTTCTTTCTCTTTGACTTGGTGAACTCTAGGAAGCTGTTGGTTGATTGGAAACCAGCAGGGGGAAAAGGACTCATTCCTTATTCATCTGTACAATTTGCCTTCAAAAATCAGGCCATTCATCTATACCTTTGAAATTCAGGTTACAGATGCCATTTTGTAACAACCACTGACTTGGAATAAGTAGAAGTACAGTTATTCTCAAGAGTCTAAAAATGTGAGAGGTGTTCCTGTTACCAGGCTATTTCATATAGTCAGTTTAGAAGTTAAAGATGCAACAATACTCAATGAATAATCTACAGAACCTCCTTACCTTGGACAATTAGGTCACTGCTGCTGTTTCATTTATTTTATCCTCCTAATTGAAAATAATAAAGTAGAATACATACAAATAATAGAAATAAGAGCAAGATAAAAGGAAGAATGGAACGAAACATTAATTTAAAAATTTGCAGGTGCTTGCACTTAAAAGCAGCTTCTTAATGGACTCATCTAGAAAATGCCCTGAAAAGTCTAGATTGCAGAGTGCTAAATTCTAAAGTTCTCAAATATGTCATCTGTACAGTAGTTTATTTTCTTAAAATGTCAAATTTGCAAATATTGGACGCTAAATAGAACCTGGAAAATGAAATATAATGAAGAGGCATTTATCTTTTTTAAAAGGAAGGAGAACAAAAGATAAATAATGGGTTGTTAATACAATTGAAGTTTGACACTTAGATATTTTGCTACAATTTTGTTTCAAAGATTAATTCAATCTATTCTTCTCTAATCACAACAACAAATAAAGTGAATGCATATTTCTAAAGTATAACTTCTAACAATTTGGTATTCCTTTGCCTTCTTCAGCCTCAAAGAGCATGTTATCAAGTATATATTTGGAGTTCTTGGATTTACATGTTTTTTTAAGTTTTCTGAAAGAGGACTTTCTCTGAAAGAAAATTCTATTCACCTTGAGTCTGTGCACAAATGTAGTTCAGTACAGACATGTGTCAATCACAAAGGACAGTAGGATAAATATGCCAACTCAGTTCTATTTCCTAATTAGACATAGAGTATTAAGATGGTGACACTGAATTGACTGACATAAATCTATTTTAAATGTCTGCTGGGCTCACATTTATAATAAATGTAGGTGATGCATTAAAACAAAACTAAAGCTTCATTCTGTCTCTTGGAGCTTTATTAAAATACAACCATATTATATTTGATTGAAGAAATAACTAGAAATTTCATCTAGTATAATATGATGCAAATTGAGTTTAAACAGTTTGAACTTTATTTGATATTTCCGAACGCACTTCCATATTTTGAATTTTTTGTAAGAAATAAAAGTGCTAAGCTCAAATGAACTGACAACTGGTGTCTCATTTTTCTTCAAAAATCCACCTTTCCCTTTTCACCAATGACAAAAAGATATTTATTCTGTGTTCTTATAGATAATCTACAGTTTACTGCATAAATATTAATCATATGAAAACTTGCTGGTCAAATCAAACCACAGCATATCACTGAAGAAAGAGAAAATTCTCTACATTCTGTATATTAAGCAATACCCTTATTGTGCCACAATATAATGTGCCATATCATGTCAGGTATTTGTTTTCTAAATATATTTCATATGTTTCTGAGTTAAAAAGCAAACAGTATATATGCTTAGAAAATAAAACATATTAGGGGAAAAACAAGTCGTTTAAATAAGAATACAGATGGACCCATTGCAACAATGAGAAGTATAAGTTGTCATGTTGAAAATGAACTTTACAACTTTGGTGGGGGGGGGAGGATTGGGTGGGGGGACGGGGGGGAGGATGGGAAGGGATGGGAAGGGGAAACAAAGGAGGAGGCTACAATGCTTGGTAAGAAATGAACTCAATATCTTGCCCATGTAATTGTAACCCCTCTGTACAGTATTTTCACAGTAAAAAATAAATAAAAATTTAAAAAAACATTAACAATTTACATAAGACAAAAAAAAAAAGAAAAAAGACATATTGACTCTTTGTTGATATAAAAATAAGCCATACATATCTACAGTCTAAAAAGATGTAAATTATTAACTTCATAATACATTTCCTAGATTATTATACATTAATAAAACTACTCAGTAAAAATTGTCCACACTGTTCTGCTGTGATTGTTTTGAGATGCCATAAGGAACATAATACTACTTCCCCTTTCTCTTACATTTTTAAGATATAATTTTGTAAGAAAAAATTAATGCTGCTTTTAAGAGGGTCCAGGAGTTTCCAAACCAGAGATGGAGAGATGGTAGCTTCTGAGAATACTGGTGAAAGCATAGTGAAGCTGACAGGAATAATGCTTTGCAATCTTGGACCAGCATCACCTGTATCATTGCTATCTTTTCAAAGTGATCTGGATAATAAGGCAGGGAATTAATTTAAATAGTATATACAGGGTTTTCTTTATTATTCTGTCTTAGGCTTTCTTCTCAGCTCTCTGTGGGGGTTATGAATTGATAGGCTTTTCCGTTGGATGGTTGTTTTTTTTTTTCTTTTTCTTTCTATTTATTTATTTTTTGTGCCAATCCTGGGGCCTGAATTCAGTGCCTAAGTGTTATTCTTGAGCTTTAGTGGTAAAAAATACTGCTCTACTGCTCATGCCACAACTCTACTTCTGGAGTAGACCTAATAGTTTGTGGATAGATCACTTGATTTCCCGAATCACTAGAGTTTTGTCATTCTTTTGCTTTCAAAAATATGATCCAATATATAAAATAAATTGTATATATTTGTAATGACAGCTAAATATACACTTCATTTTTCCCAGACAGAGAGCTTCCCATAAAGACAGAAAAGCTCACATCTTGTAGAAAGTGCATTGCATCTAATGACATCAGAATCTAGTAGCTAACTAGGATTGTGTGTCCTACATCCTAGGATTCAACTTGACTGTGTTATTGTTTTCTATCTGTGTAGAAAAGTTATACTTTCTCTTGGAGACTCAATTGCTTGTTTCAAGAAAATAAGAATAATAATAGGACTGTTTCTATTAATGTCCTAATAACTAATATAAGCCTTTTTCAAGGCTGGAAGATGGTAATCATTAGGACAAGAACTGAAAATGTCATTCTTAGCATTTCATTTTATCTGCAGGAGCATGGTGATCACAATCCATCAATGATTTGAACATTTAAACTATTTGTCTGAATTTACTAAATGATCATGGTAAACTCTAAACTTTCACTTAAAACTTTTTTTAAAATCACTGAGATATTATTTTCAAAATTAAGAATATAAAATTTAACAGAGACATAAGTTAGTACCCTATGGAAGATTTTAAAATCAATTACTGGTGGAGATAGTAGTTAGATATTAGTTACTAGATGAAACTGGTGTATCTAAGACATCCCAGAATGTCGTTGCATTAAACAAAATGGAATGATCAGTTTTAGGAAGATAATCTACATCAGGTATGACCATTCTTAAGTACATGGCCACAGAAGTTTAGAGTTTGGTCTTTAATGGATGTATATCCATAAGTCCAGCCAAAGAGTCAGAGGTATGGAGTGGGGATAGGAGGTAGATAATTCTTTTCCATTTCTTTCACTAAGTAAAATGAGGAGCAACATTAAAATAATGTTTTGATACTCCAGCTATCCAGTACTAGAATAAGCCAGTCTTAGTTCATTTGAAATGACATAAAAAAACTAAGTGAGACTGTAATTAGTAAAGAAGAGAAGTTTATTTCAGTTGTGCAGACTGATATGTTTCAGGTCAATTATCCAGTTTGCTCAGTGTCTGACAATGATCTGTTCTCTGATGGTGACTTATCAATGCATTCTCTACAGATGGCAAATCACTCAGTGGAAAAGCCAGTACGGTGAAAGGGGGCTTAGCACTGGCTGCCTTCAGCCCCTTTATAAAGTTTCTAATCTTACTCCTAAAGGTGGACTACACATGGTCTAATCAGTCCCTGTAGGTCCTACCTTTTATTACTGTTGCATTTGAGATTAAGTTTTAACATAAATTTGGAGAGGCTTACATAGTCAAGTCATAGCAGCAGTCTTCTGAACCAACTGCACGTTCCTAGGGAGTATTCAGGCAGGGTTAGTCAAGGGCAAAACAGAAAGGATTTCTAAATTCAATGGTCGATGAAACAAGATGGCAAATGTGGTTCCTTCTAACCCTGACATGTTGTGATTTAACAATGGCTTTTTCAACAAGCCTGATCTCCTCTCCCTCGCCACTCAGAACTGAACACACTTCGGATGAAATTTAAAGGTGACTGCTACACACTGTGATACCTGTTCATCTCTTTGTATCATTTGAGAATATAGTTATGTTTTCAGTGTCTCCCAGGGCAAAGAGTATATTCATTTACCCTTGGAAAGAGGTATACATTTTTAATAAATATGAATTAAATCTCATTTGTACCTTAGAGACTCATGATACCTAATATGTACTTTTTAAATGGAACTGAGTAAGAATATATTGCAAAATATAGTTTGGTTTAAAAGAAACTACAGCTACTGCTTTCTTTAACTACAAAGCTACATAAGTAATAAAATCAATCATAATAATTATGTTATCAACAGTGTTTTTAATATAGATAAATTCTCCTCTCATGGAGAGTATATATATGTATATATACACCATGTATATAGTATATTATAATATACTATAGCATATATATATAGACTACCTTCATTAAAGATAGTATAAAGAATAAAAGAAAATGATATCTCTTAATCTTGGCTTAATTATTCTAGACTAAATTGTTTCCTTAGGATACAGATGTGATTCAAGTCTGTTTAGTAGGCCAAAAAAATATCCAATCAAATTTGTCAGGTTTACTCTACTACTTATATCTTTCAAATTTTGCAATAGTTGGAATAAGTAGACAAAGTCTCAGAAGATCGACTGTAAATCTGAAAATGTACTTGTATTAAAGAATGTATGCATGGTACTATGTGGGATTTATAAAAAGTGGAAGATGCTTCCCCACAGACAAAAGCATGGATGGTTGAGAATAGATTAGATTTAGATATTCTCTCAGGTGTTCAATCCACAGTCTGCAACATACAGTCCACAGTTCCACGATCCTGAACTTTTTTTGACTAAGCAAACCAATTAATTGCAAAGCTTGTCTTCACAGATTTTATGTTTCACAGGTTTTATGTTTATTTCTTTCCCAAGTGAAGATACAGAGCATGAATATTATCTGAATATACTGGTCAAATTAAGAGCTAATCTGTCCAATATGGTAGTGCATATCTGAACATTCAGAATGAGTTTGAGGCTAGCCTGTGCTACATAGCGAGTTCCAAATCAACTTTTGGCTACAGAGTAAAATACCAAGACAAACAAACAAACAAAAATAATAAAATTCAGCAGTAGTTTCTTCTCTTTGTTCAGGCTTTATTCTTTAAGAATCAGATATACAGTATCTATATATTTTGGAAATTTACCCCTAGAAATCATTTTTACTGTTCATTCATGATCAAAAGAAATTCAGTCAAAAGTATAAAACATGAATTTCTTACTTTGAGAGCTTAACTACACATATTTCTATTTGAACTCCAAAAACTATTAAAATTTGTATGTGCTTATATGTATATACAAACATGCAAAACAGATAATTTTCCTTTAGACATGAAAAAATAGATGCATTTTCTGTGTTAAAGAAACAATGTTGAAGAAGTAACAATTCAATTCTAGACTCAGAGTTGAGTAATCTAAACAAGATTTGTTTCTAAATAACACAGACTAATGTTCAGGATGAATTAATTGTGTTTTAGAAGCTTTCTCCCTGGCTGTGAATTAACACATTTATTATTTTTCTCATCATTTCATCTAAAAATTACTGAGCCAACCCGTGGAAATCATGCTTCATATGTTGTTAAACTGATTTATTGCAGATTCTAGCTTCTTTTACTTTAGTAAAAGTCTATATTAAAAGCAAGAACAAAGCTTCAGACAGTCACAAGAAGTTGAGTTTCTGAGGAAAATCATGGAATCGAGCACATGTTCGTCTACACTATGATCAGTGGCATTTACAGAGAGGAATTGTGCAATGGGAAGGAAGATTATTGCTAATGCCTTGTAGAGATCAGGAGGCTTGCATTTAACAAACATAACTTTATACTTTCTAAGGCCAACCCCTGGCTAGAAGTCAGAATATATCCCCTTGGCAATTAGGCTCGGGATGAGGGTTATTGACTGACGTACCATGAAATACCACCAGGCCTTAACAGGACAGCTAGATCACAGCAGAATATCCTAACGAAATGGACACCTAATTGAGAGAGTAAGAGTTCCGTGACAAATGATAATATGTAATTTTCACCATTCATCTATCTGCTGCAAGCACACTAATAAAATAGGTTATTCTCTAATATTTTCATGATACTAATTGTTAAATATTCCATAAAAATCTACAGAATTAATTTTGTTCCTTAGACTTAGCAATCTCTGTATGCCCACTGTTTTACCTCTGATTAATATTTAATCTATATACTGATATATATGCATATATTTACATAAATATATAGGTACATATATCTATTACATATATAAGTATATATACACAGAGAGATGGCAGACAGCCATGTACTCTGTATATTGCTGGGTCAATATTAAGTTTATAAGTAGGTATCATGTGTTTGATTAAATGAGAGCATATTTCCAACACACTTATCATGGTGTTTGCATAGAGCTCACTTGATACAATATCATATACATTGTGATACAGGCAATAGAAGCTATCATTCACTCATCTACTCAAAATGCCATTGTCAATAGCCTCTTTTAGTATCTTCTCTTATTTATTGGTTCTCTGAATTGTGTGTGTATGTGTGCGTGTGCATGTGCACATGTGTATGATGTGTCTGTATGTATGTCCTTTGTAGGACATAGTCTGACAGCTTATCCTCCACAAGAATGCTTAAACAGATGATTTGCAAGAGGAAGTGGATAATCTTAGTGGTTTACAGAGTTATTCCTATTTGTATCCTGCTCTGTACTAACTCTCCTAGTTCAGCCTTCTGGCAACTTTGCAGTAGGGATAGAAATGTATAAATATGGTCACTTTAATACCTAACAGTATTCCCACTTTGACATCCTTTTAGGCTTATTTCTTATTTCTTAGGGCAGAGGGAGGGAGTTCTGCATATGCTCTCCTCTCTCATGACTGAGGGAAGATTTTTGAGAAGGATCTTCTCATTACTTTAGACCAAACCTTTCTCAAAGGCTGAACTCTAGATACAATGGTGTCTTATTGCCAGAGTGAAAAGAAACTGTAGCTATAACAAGTTGACAATAGCGTGTCTAAAGCATACCAGTAGAGCTCTAGGCTGCACAGCTTTTAATTTTCCCCCTTTTTTTGGGTGCCCTGGGATGATATTGAAGTTTGAACATAGGTTCTTGGGTTTGCCAGGCACGCATTCTATTACTTGAGCCATGAGCTTTTTCAGATGGAATATCATGTTTGCTTAAGATAGCCAGGATGACAATTCTATTTATTCTTACCACTAACAGGGATGACTCGGGTGTACCAATTCACTTAGTTCTTACTAATTGAAATAGGGTCTAAAAAACTTCTTTTGACCTGGCTAGCCTCAAAACACAATCCTCTCAATCTCTATTTCCTTATTGAGTAGAGTTACATGTCTGAGCCATACCACCAGCTTTCTTCTTCCTATCTTAAAAACCTTCTGCATTTTATACTCTATCCAGACTGATACTAGGCATGCTATTATCAAATCTTAATTTACATTAGAGTATTTAAAATTTGCTGCCATTTAAAAGTTTTATCTTTCACCAGGAACATATTATTTCAAGTAAGATTTCCAGGAATAAAATTTCGTATTTGTTGGAATTGATATCTAGTTATGAGAATTTCAATGAGAGGCTCTTGTGAAGGTATTTGATTAGGTGCCTGATGACTCCTACTCTCTGTATTTCAATATGGATAAAAGACCTATTTAGTTCCTTCAATCCTAAGTTATTGGAAATACAATTTAATTTAATCATATACACTGTACCTAACATTGAGCTTGATATTGGTTCAGGAACATATACAACCAGTGCATAGTTTAACTTTTCCTCTCCTAGGCTTTGGCATTTGTCTAATCTATATAACTAAAGATTCATCCATTTTACAAAAATTATCTGTGTACCTGTTATGTCTGGACACATAAGTCTTTTCTGGTGATTAAAAGGCACACTATTGCCAGGCGCCAGTGGCTTATGCGCATAATTCTAGTGACTCAAGAGGCTGAGATCTGAGCATTGGTGTTTGAAGCCAGCCCAGGCAGAAAAGTTCATGAGACACTTATCTCCCAATAACCACCCAAAAATTAGAAGGAGCATTGTGGATCAAATGATAGTGTGTTAGCTTTGAATGAAAAAGCTCAGGGATAGTGCCCAAGCCCATGACAAAAAAAAGTACATTGTATGATTCCAGACTTCAAGGAAAGGATTTCACTCCCCAGGAAAGGTCAGAGGTATATAAATTATCAGAAGTCATGTGATGAAGGTACTTACTCAGTTAAATCTCTCCTCTAATTCTTCTGCACAGATAATAATGCTTTTAATTTGTCTACTCCTGACACCCTGTGATCTCTTTGTGCCCAAACTATCTCATTCACTTTTGTAACTTTATTTTTTTTAACTTCAGGACAAAAATTATATATTATGTAAGAAAAACATATAATATTCTATAGTACAAATAGAGAAACTGATATTCATATACATTGAAGGCTTGCTCTGAATTAAAAATCTCATAACACCAGATATGGGATTCAAATTCATTGCATTTGGACACCAGATGATACGTTTGTACCTCAGCAACCTGACTCTGTTGACATTTCTTTTTAGGAACCAGTCATTGAGCAGTACATACAGAAATGAATGCAAAGCACATATACCTATAGTGCTTTCTAAGAATCATTAGATGATCCAAGTGTAAATTACCTACTCCATGGCTTGTGTGTTGAAAAAAAATTACTATCACAGTGGCTTCCATTTGCTTTCCCATGTACCTAGGAGCCTACTCACCCTCCATCACACACACTATTACTTGAACAGGAAAAGGAAATTATCTTGATTTTAACATTAGCCTACTAACTACTGATATTCTCACATTGGCCTACAAGTAACATAGTTGAAACAATAAATTTGATATACTATTCTCATTGCCAATTGACATAATGTCACTTAAGTTTAATATAAATTACTTTTAACAGATGTAGCCTGAATTAATAGGTAATTCAAAGTATATCGGATGTATTTAATTGTCATTTACATTCAGATATTCTGTTGGGGGTGGGATAGCTGAGAGTATTGCACATTTTTCTCTCTGAGGCAACTATTTCCAGGTAATACTTTATAACCTTACAATATTGGAGACCCAACAACTTACAAAATCTGGAATTGTAGTCCTCTCATTTTAAATTGTCATGGGATGATGCTATAAAGATGGAGAGGATTGCTACCAGCCTGTCAACGACAAAGCTCCCAAGTGAACACCAGTATCTTTACAAACATTGTTTCAACAAATAAAGCCTTACTGGAAGTGCCCATTTACTCAGGAAACCATTCTCTAGAGTTTCTAGAGAATTTATTTTTTTTCAGAAATTATTGTGAAAGACTCGCTAAGATGAAGTATAAAATTTTAAACACAGAGAAAAAGAAGCCTCTAGTGACTCAGAACAAACAACCCCCAAACTTTTCCATTCTATGTCTTCAATGAAACTTTTTTTTATTCAATCCAGATGGAAAACATGCCAGGACACCACACAGATAGGATCAGTCTCACCAGGTATAGTACTACTCAGAATAGCACTAGCAGATTTTCCATGGAGATCAGGAAGACATTGGATTTTTCATCTTCAGAATAAAAGATGAATTGCACTTGACAATAAACCTGGCATTTTAAACCCAGAAGGTTTCTATTTTAGAACTAATAGAGTTTGGCAATTGGCTTGCCTAACTTTGCCTAAAATTCAGATTTATATTAGATACTCCTATTATTTATTGTCCTCAAATGATTTCAAATGACAAGGTGTCAACTAATATGTTCATTTGAATAGCTCTCTTGAATAAACTACTACAGAGCCTTTTCACTGAAGTTAAGATGAGCAGTTAAACATAGACAGTAACCCAGATGGTGGATCCTCATCTTGTTCTCACTGAGAAAATTGTTATCTTAAGACAAGTTCATGCAAATTAGGAAGAGAGAGAGAGAGAGGAAAAGAGAAGAGAGAAAGAGGTTAAAGAAGAAAGACAAAAAGGGAGCAATTATATAGGAAGTATATATTCATGGTATTCTCTAAGACTATAAGTTTAGAGTGAGATAATTGTCCTCTTATTACATGGTTTAGAAGATTACACAGTCAAAAAAGACTAAATGTTCCTAATATATAATAATAAGCAGTAAATTATGTTTATTAATTGGGGAAATAGAACCTATAAGATTCCAAGCCATTAAAATAAGACATAAAGAATTAGTATTATTAGTTGCATTACTTTTTATTTGTTGCATTTGTAAAGTAATACTTCAGTAATGTTAAAAAAACATAATTAATTACTTTGGTTTCAAAATATTTGTGCAGGACTTTATTTGCATGCTGTCCTTGTTCTATTTATGAAAATAATTTTCTTCTCTTCTCCATGTCCACTCAGGAGACACAGTGGATCATCTCAGAATCTCTTTTGGCTTCCACCCTCCTCAAGTTAACCAAGCAGACAAATTCAACACAGGAAAGAATTTATATGTAATGATACACCACCATTTCTAGGCTCAAAGACAAGATGAAAATCTAAGAATAGGCATAAAACACACATGAAGAAATGATATGGCTCGAAATCAGTTTTGAATAACTTCTGAACCATAAAGTCAAATCAAGAGGAGGGAGAAGAAAAGAGAAAAGGAGCAGCAAAGAGAAAGGAAAAAGGGAGGTGAGTGGCTCCTTTCATTCTCCTCAAACACCAAGTTTACGAGTTTTAAGCACAAACATATTTCCTACTGACAGGCCACCAGGTATATATCAACTTGCCCAAAAAGCATGGATGAAAAAGAAGGTCTGCTTCCCTTGTGTCAAGTGGGAAATGTGTGCCTACTTTGGCCATCATGTTTTTTTCTCTGCTGCTGCATACCTTCTTGTCAATTGCACAGTTGTGCATAATCGAAAACATGTACCATTCACAGCCGCTCCTTCAACCTTCATTTTCCTTTCCCAGATATCGACTCCCTGTCTCTGCTCCTGCAGAACATCACCACTTGATAGGAGCTCTGTAAATCTATATTTAGTGCCTGAGAAACACCCTCGACTCCCTTCACCCTCACGACAGCTAAGCTCAGCACTTCGGTTAATAGTTTCCAGGTTTGAACTCTGGAGAACTAGCCTAACCTGGAATTTAGTTTTTCTCAGAGACAAATAAAGCTTGAGGAATAGTACAAAAATCCATCCTTTCCAATGAATGCATCCTCAGGCTATTTTTTTTATTGATATTTGGATTAAAATTGAGGACATATGTGCTCTTCAAAATCTGGACTTATAATTATGCATTGTTATATACATCACAGAGAAAAAAGCTGAATGATGGACATATACATGGTATTTCCACTGGTGGGTCTGTCTTTTTGAACTTTTGTGCATGTAATTCACTCACATAGAATGCCATTGTCCCCTCTAGATGGCACACCCCTTTGGCATCAGAAGCCAAGCAGGGTCTAGAACATGAGAGGTGTGGAATAACTGTCTTCTCATTTAAATATGGGGTTATGACACAACCATTACTCAATATGAATACTATTGTTTAACTGGGAATAGCTATAAAAATAAGCCATCTTATTGATTTCTAGAGGTGGGAAAAAATAAACTAAAGAGAAAGAGAATTCTACAACCAATTCCAAGCCACTGACTTGGATTCCTCGTGGTTCCTAGAGGTCGGCAAAGAATTGTGAGAAGGCTACGTCCTTGCTGACCTGCAAGCTAATTTTAATATTAACCATTATAGAATTGAGAAGATCCAAAAAACATAAACATGTGACAGTTACCTAAAGTGATATCCATGTAGATATATTGTTTGGTAGATTTATCTCTGAGGCCATGCTAAATAAGGAAACAAGGAAAACTAGGTATCTGATAGCTAAACAAGTATTATTTATTGAGCTGAAAGTGGAGAAGTCACACACAAGCAGAAGGAAACTTGGGCTTCAAAGTACCTGCTATATGTAGCTAAAAATAATTTGGTAAATACCATCATGTAGGTGCAGAATTCTAAAATGAAGCAGGTCCTCTTAAAAAAACTTTTCTGTAATTTAAATTTCCTACACCTTCATGTTTTATTTTCAATATGCTCTTGGCAAAAAGTCTTTGAAAGCATATGAAGTCATAAATAATGTTAGGCAATAAAAGGCTGGATGGCAATTATAATTTGCAAGTTTGTCATTTCTGCCTTAAAAAGTCAGAAATACAATTTTTATAATGACTTCATTCTTTGAAAGGCATCCAATTGCAAAATAGGACACTTTCTTTAGAAGCAAGGAGTATCTAGCTTGAGAAATACTGATTTAAAGTGAATACTTAAAATCACACTAAACATTGTTCTTCTGAAAAATCCAATTAATTATTGATAACCACCTTGATGTCATTATCAGTACCAATATCTAGAGACCCAAGCACTATTTCCTTCTTACCTTTCACACCAATAGCTATTCGAAGGTTTTTTGGTTTTTTTTTTTTTGGGGGGGGGGTCTGGTCGTGGGGCCTGAACTCTGGGCCTGGACGCTGTCCCTCAGCTCTTCAGCTCAAGGCTAGCGCTCTACCACTTGAGCCACAGCACCACTTCCAGCTTTTTCCTTTTTGCTTATGTGGTGCTGAGGAATCGAACCCAGGGCCTCAGGCATGCAAGGCAAGCGCTCTACCACTGAGCCACCTTCCCAGCCCAAACCTAGAGGTTTTTTTTTTATTTTGGGGGGGGGGGTCCGGTCGTGGGGCCTGAACTCTGGGCCTACGCACTGTCCCTCAGCTCTTCAGCTCAAGGCTAGCGCTCTACCACTTGCACCACAGCACCACTTCCAGCTTTTTTTTTTTTTCTTATGTGGTGCTGGGGAATCAAACCCAGGGCCTTGAGCATGCAAGGCAAGTGCTCTACCACTAAGCCACCTTCCCAGCCCCTCGAAGGTTTAAATGGATTCTATTTTCAAGTTTAGTTTCTATTGGTTCACATTTTGTCTCATAACAGCTCAGAGACTCATTCCTACCTGCACTGGTCCACAAAAGTTACCTAGCTGCTATTACAAATATGTGGCTCCCAGGAGCCAGCTATAGCTCATAGATATTTTTGTTTGTTTGTTTTGACTTCAATAGTCCTAACAATGTATAAAATTTTTTCCAGTTAATAAAATTCTTAGTGTCCCCAATTGTGTTTACCTACATATTCACAATATGTGTGTTTCTGTCTCTCTGTCTCTCTGTCTCTGTCCCTGTCTCGCTCTCTGTCTCTCTGTCTCTCTGTCTCTGTCTCTGTCTCTCTTTCTCTCTCTCCCTCTTTCTCTCTCTCTCTATTTCTTTGTAGCATTACAGGTTATATTAATGTAGGCAAGCTCCAGCCTATAGATTGGGCTTCCCTGATACAAAAAATATTCCTTATTCTATCTGAACTATTTCCTTAAGGTTGACTAAATCTAATTCACATTGAATTATTCCCAAGTATTCTCTGTTCACTAGTATTATGGGCTAATGTACTGTCTTTGGTACAAATAATAAAGCAGTTTCACCAAGAATATTGCATTCATGTTGACAATGTGAGGGAATGTTGGCAATAAATGGTACACTGCAAATGATGATAAATACTGGGTAAAAAATAAATGAAGCAGAAGGAGGAGAAAAGTGGAATGGTGGCACTATTTTCAACAGTTGGTCAGGAAATACCTTCCCTGATGACATTCATCTTAGCAAGTACCTAGGTAAAGAGACAAAAATGAACCACATGGGAATCTGGGGGAAGAATTCTCTCAAGCAAAGAGGCCTCCTGAAAAATAGCTCCCTCTTTACAATGCTAAGAGCATTTGTCTCTAGCACATTCTTGATTTTCTTAACTGAAGACAGAAAAAAAAATTTAATGGTTTCTACTTAAATTTGTCTGTATATTTTACACTTGCTTATACTATCACACAAATAGAAATAAAATTAGTTATTTACAAACTCTATGTTTTTACTTACAACTTCATATATCATTTATCATTGAAGCAATAATAGAATTTCCTAACTACAGGAAAACATCTATTGGAAAAAATCATACATACAGAAAACACATCAAAATTCTGATATCCATTTTAAACAGCAATGACAATCACCATTGGATGTTAGCCCAGAACAAAGAAATGTTTAAATCTATTATTTCTCTAGTATACTGTATTGTAAATGAAAGAAGAGCAGGAGTTTAAACACTAGGAACCCTGGGTTCAGGTTCCCTGTTGGTTAACAAGTAGCCTCTTTTGTGAGCCAATGATTTCTTACCAGCTTTCTTTTATTACTAAAATGTTTTAATCATAGTAAATGTTATAAAATGCATTGTACATATTATTGTTACTCTAGCTTACAGATAGTATCCTGTCAATAAAATTGCAGCAAGGAAATTTCACTGACTTCTTTTGTTCCAAATGGGGCTGAAGGAAGGCATCTACTGTCATGGAAATCCTCAGGAGAAATCAGGAATCTCCATGTTATTTCTCTCTGACAGACACACTACTAGGCTCCATGTGGTCATCATAAAAAAGAACCTGCCACTATAGAAAGACTGGGAAAACAAAACAAACAAAAAAAGACTGGGAAAACAAACAAAATCCCAAGGATGTTTGAAATTCTCTGGCAGCAGTGAATCTAGAAGTACCTGGCACTTAGAGACACTGGAAGTTAGACTTTGCTAATATGACAATGGCTCGAATAGAAGTTTTGTCAATGTTTATAGGATGCATGTGAAATACTTTCAGTATATCCCTTTTATTCTCTCAGAAGCAATATTTTGAGATGCAAAATACCACAACTTGAAATATGTTTTGTTGTAGGAATTAAATTTTCAGGTAATATAATCAATTCAAGGTATCTGAAGGGAACATATTGTCCAATTCACAGGTGTTTTGATTCAATAAATCTTAGTTTTAAATATATTTTTCAAATAAAAGATAAAAAAGAAAAATAGTGTGTATTAGAACTGAAGTATCTACCCATGAACTTTCATAGAAAAAAATTGTGATTCAAAAAAAAGGGGAAATTTTCTCTCAAATAGTTGGTTGCATTTCTTAAAAAAAAATTCCATTCTGTTTGGCCAGGCGCCGGTGGCTCATGCCTATAACACTAGCTACTCAGGAGGCTGAGATCTGAGGATTTTGGTTCAAAGCCAGCCTGGGCAGGAAAGTCCGTGAGACTCTTATCTCCAATAAACCACTCAGAAAACCGGAAGTGGCACTGTAGCTCAAGTGATAGAGTCCTAGCCTTGAGCTGAAGAGCTGAGGCACAGTGCTCAGGTCCAGAGTTCAAGCCCCATGACCTACAAAAAAAATCCATTCTGTTTATTTTGAAATTTTGCCAGAAGATATATGATAGATGTAGTTCTATTCAAATTTAATAATGTCTAAATGAAATTAGTGTACTATAAGTGCTGTATTTTTCCTATATTATGACTTAATGACATTCAGATTCTGAACTGTAACAAACAGCCTGAGAATTTATGTCAATCAATTTTAAATTTAAATATTCAATAAGTTTTATTCTAAATGTATTATACATGGCCACCAGTTATTTGACCTTACATAAACAAAACCTATACAATACAAAATGCCATTTAAAATCATAGTATAAATGTGATGTAAAACATAGTAAATAATATTAACATTGATGCTTCATCTACCTCCATTTAAAATAGAAGAAAGAGAAATGTAAACCATGTCCTTCATTTACTTTCACAAGACTGCATAGCTTACTCATGGAAGTAAGTGCACATTTTGCTAATGCTTGCCAGTTAACTTGACAACCACTAATTACAATAGTAGATTTTTAACTAATAGTGATACACTGATTAAGTTACATCTTATTAAAAGCTAAGAACATTTATTTAGACTTTTCTAATAAGAATTTTAAACAAAACAGTTGCCAGTACTTAAGGATAATCCTTATTAGTATTTTGACCAAGGCTTGGTGTTTAAAGTGTTAGCATTTTGTTTTTCAATTCAGACATTTCATCCCTGATGCTTAATTCCATTAGAAATAATATGGATGAGAAAGACAAAAATTCTCTATATTTATCCAGACACCATTTTTATGAGGTTAAGTTTTATATCTAGTAAGCACTGCAGAAGATAAGCTAATTTTTTGAGGTGGGTAGACTTAATTAAAGTCCATAGAGATTAGCATATTGAAAGGAAAAGAAATTACCATAGTTAGGATATGGTGGTACAATTGGCAGCCATGGAATTTGTAGCCACAACAAAAGATGGCAATGCACAAAGGTGAGAACAAAAATCACAGTGTTAGATTGCATGTACCACACCAGCCGTATTGCAACCAATTCTGTTTCTAGCCTGTCTCTGACCCACTGTTACCCTCAAATCCCACTCAGCCTTCATGCCGAGTTTTTTATTCTGCTGCTGTTTTCTCTCCACATAGTTTCTTTCCACACCAACATCCATGTTGCACTCATCAACCATTGCTTTAGAAAGCTTCAGGCTGGAAGGCCAGGCATGAAGTGCTGGCAGGTGGTGTAGCTGTTAGCCTGCCTTGTATATCACAGGAGATCTGATGTTATCAAATTCTGTTTCCCCCAAAGACTAAAGAGAGCAAGCCTTTGTGAGAATGCAGGAGGGGGATGAAAACACTTTGTCTCCTGAGCAGGCAGCCTTTGTCATATTACAAATGAAATCACTTTGGAAATTTAGAGAATTAATATCATAATGAAGACAGGAGTACCCATTAGGGTGGTCTAATGTGGCTCTGGAGAAATGTGATGGATGCCCAGTGGCTGCAAGCCCTTATTTGCAGAGAGTCACCTCTGCAGTTGCCACTATTAGGAAGATGTCTGAAGCAGAGGATCAGACACAACCATTGCAAGATGAGATAGTGTTTGACTGGTTTCCAGGGAACCGAAGGATACAAGCTTAGTTGTACCTGTCACTATGGCTCCCAGCATTTTTTCCCCTTAATGTCTTTTTTAGCTGTAGGAAGTTTCTCTTTAAAGATTCAGTGCTTTCCTAATGGTATAAAGTGAGTAATGGAGAGCACATAAAATGTTATATAGATTACAAATGAATCCATTCTATTTTAACACACCATGTGCTAGTCCTAAAGAATGAGTTTATTTAGCTTCAGTTTTCTCTTGAAAATAAATTTAGCCAAACATTCTGAAATGAACATACCACTGTCATCTTCATGTTCATTTTGCTATGTAAAATAGCCCTGGATTTCCAAGGTAATATCTGTGCCCACCTAAAACAGAATCTGTATTTGATGCTTTTATCCCAGGCTAACGCCTAGTATACCATACCGCAGGAATGATTGTAAAATGTAAATGATCATGATTTCTGATTTTGCTTTCTCTCTTTCCACTGTATTGCTTTCCACTAAAAATGGTACATATAATAGAAAAATGAGGTTTGAAAATGCTATATTAAATTGAGACTAGGTGAAATGAAAGGACAGTTACGCAAACAAAATTCTCAAGGAATGAACAGACTGTTTTATCTGAAATTAAAAGAAAAAATTCAGATTTTTCTCCATTTCAAAATTAATCTATTGACTTGAAGGTTTTAACTTACCCTGCTTGTATTTCTTATTCCTGTGTCTATTATCAAATAAATAATAACCATTCCCTGTAATATTTTTTTTCTCTAATATCTGTCATTCTTCAAGGCAAGTTTATACAGTAGCTCATTCTCTTGATGAATCCAAATATGATGTTCTATTTGAGAATTGTTTAAAGATATGATCACCCAGATTATGTAAATCTGGATCAGTTATTAATAGAAACAACCTTGAAAATATCCCCAAGGCTTTTTTTCAGCATGAACAACAAAAATTATATTAAAAATTACTAATTGATCAAAGAACAAATTGGACCATGACAGAACTTCATGTGGTGATGATCCAGGCTCTTGCTGTTGAGCTGTTATTAATTTCCTATCCTCTTTTATGTACAAGTCCTGTAAGAATAGCCAGCCTAAAGTTCCAGTCAAATCTTTCCCACCTACAGTGACAAATTGGAAGCAGAGTTCACCAAAAAGCTTATTATTGATATGCCTTTGGTCCATTGGGAAAGAGAAATAACTGATTTCATTTATAAAGCCAATCATTACCTAAGACAAACATTCTACTTATTCTCCAAGCACAAACTTACTAATCATCTATATGTATACTTCAAATATACAATTTGGTGTTTCCAATTTTGCAGTTCATTTGGTACCTTATTGCTTTATTTCTATCACATGTCCAAGTTACTTTTCCCCAGCTAGATTTTAATCTACCTAAGAGTAAGAGATACATATCTCCATAATCTCTAGCCCAATGTCAGGCATATAGTGTGGTATCCATGAATATATATGAAATGAAATGAAATTGATGCAACTGTTTGATATGACTACATGTAGAAATAATCCCATGTGTGTAACAAAATATATGAGACCCTATTCTGTGTTGTTTTTTTTAATTTTTTTTATTCTAAACTGATATTGTCACATTCTGATAATAAACTTATGTTCCCTACTGGAAATAAAAGAGTCCTACTGAAAGTACCCCACTTAGTATTTAGATCCTGGGAACTACACGTGTGATCTTGGATAGAGAATAATCCTAATGAAAACAATCACATTAAACATAGCTCTTCGTTGCTAGTGCTCAATAAGTGAGCAGCAGGCTCTCTGTGTCTGGCTTACAGAAAACAGGAGGTAGCAGTTTGCGAGGAGCAGCGTTTTAATGTGATTGGACTATAACAGACAATCTATTTACAGCATGCTCTGGGGAGCTTATAAACAAATGTTGAGTAATTTCAGCCAGCAGTAATTACCCTTGCAGCTGACAAGGATAGCATGAGACTTTCTCCTTCACCTTCAGCCCAGTCCAGAAGGCAGTGTACACAATGCCACTTCTAATTATTTCTGCATTTCTATGGCTAAAGACCAAAGTGTGTTATTAGAGAACGTTTTAGAAGCTTTTTAAAAGCTTATTTATTAGGACAATTAAAAGTCATCACTATGACAGCAAATAAAAGGTTCCATTCTCAGGAATACAGTATCAAATGAGCTTCTGCCCACTTACCTTTAAGGCACCATGGACTTGTTTTCTGTTGCCTATTGTTAAGAGCTAAGACAAGAGATCAGTAATAAAAAAAGAAATAGTATATGGAATGCATTTGGTTTAATTTTCAGATGTGCCTTTTGCTCTTTACAACTGTCAAGTAGTTTAGAGCAGAGAGCTGAAGTCAATTCTGAAAAGGCACCAAATTTTGAAGTGTATGTATATGTGTCTGTGTCTGTGTGTTCTGTTGTGTGATGACAGATGTTGATGGAGATAAAATGCATATGGTCATATTATTTTTCTTTTTCTACATATCATCAGAAATGCTGATTACCCTAGCTGCTTAAAGGCGTTATCAGGAGAGGTCACTCTTATTGCATCAGTTTGACATAAGAGAGATGTTAAAAATTCAAGGATCTAAAAATAAACCGTTAGCAGATAAGCTTCTAATGGAGTGCTGAAGGAGTAAAACAATTATGCAGAGCAATCACCCTGAGCATTTGTAATTAACAATCAAATTACTTCCCAGAAGTGTCCAACAAGAGAACTTTTGTTGAACATTTCTATACGTGCCAAACTACCCCAAAGTAATTGGGGAAATCAGTGAACTGTGCTGTGTGCTGGTTCTCAAACACCATGGCCAGTTTGGCGTTCACTGAGCTTCTGTTCGCCTCAGTGAGTTCAGTTCAGATATCTACTACAGGAATTGACAACAGATATCTAATCTCACAAAGTATAGTATTTACATTTTTGGATATATTACATTACATTCTATCATATTATATTTTATCACCAAAGGGGAAAATGTTGAATAACTTCCTATGACATGACAGGTCTCTCTCTCTCTCTCTCTCTCTCTCTCTCTCTCTCTCTCTCTCTCTCTCTCTCTCTCTCTCTCTCTCTCTCTCTGTACCATATACTAAGGAGGTCTAGATCTAAAGGAATGTTTTAGTTTGGAGCTCTAAAAGGATACAAACCCTTTCAAGGATCACAATTACCACTTCACAACTGTTCCCTGACAATAACCTTATGTTGACTTGTTTGGTAATGCCCAAACTTATTTAATATATGCATTTTTCCAGAAGCTTATATATAATCTTGATGTACAAAGGAACACCTAAAGCACATGTTCTGTAACATATAAAACAATATTATGCTGCAAATTAAACATATTGAAACACATCCTCACAAGCACAGAGTTTAATGATACAGCATCAGATGTACATCTCCACACTTGCTCTGAACTCATTTTTGAAATGTGGTTGGCAGAAGGACAGTAACTTGTCCTTGTTCTTGAGACTGGCAGGTGTCACTTTGGCCAGTGTGGAATGTGAGTGACAGATATTTTAGAGCTGAAGAAATGAGAATGCAGAAATTTAAGAGTACCTCTGGGATTTCCCTGGTCATTTGTGGGCAGACAAGGGCAGGGTAGGCTGCTATGCTAACGCAGGACTGCTTGTTGTTGCCTCTGCTCTGGGCAGCTGCCGATTCACGGCATTTTAAATAATATTTCTATTAACAAGAGTGTGTTTCTGCTTTGATGGAAGCATATAGAAAGCTGCTCTTTAGGCTGTCTGCCATGCACTAAACCGCTCTAATTGCTTTCCTGTGCTTTATTCAAAAATCTGGTAAATGCTGATTTCAGTAGAAAATTGCTTACAGATTTAGCAGTGTGCAACATACAGGTTTTGATCCACACTGATATATGCTGGAAGATTATTTGGCTCCTCTATTCAATGGTGTCAAATTATTTTAGTTTTCTGGAAAAAATAAAATTTATGGGAAGATATTTAAGTGACAATAATAAAAATAATAAAGGGGAACACAGTGCAGAAGAAAAAGTAAGATCTTTTCTATCAGGACATAATTGGGAACTTATATTTTCCTGACTCAGAATACTTAAATGAAATGCAAAAAGAAAATAAGTAGCTCAAAAGTCTCAAATATATTTAAACTACATAGTTTTAGGTTTACCTTTCTCTGTTGGGTTAAAGAAGAATTTTTTAAAAATATAATTCCAGATACATTTGTATGCAAGTTTCAGGCTATTGAAGGGTTATAGAAATATGCTTAAATTAGCACAAAGTTCATGTTTTTGCAAAAATTCATAGAATTATGTTTAAAATGAAAAGATAAAAATTACTTTTTTGTCAAGTGCAATTAAAACAATGAATGTGCCTAATTTTTCATACATCTTACAATGAAGCATTGCAAAAATCTTGTTCCAACTCTGAGTCATCTCCTATATTTACATATTATAAACATAGTAATGAAATTGTCTTATAATAACTACCCTTGTCCTTTATCTATATAAAACTTGAGTTCACTCAAGCTAAATGTTTTGAAGCAGACAAACTTTTAAAAATCAAAGGTCCCTAGTGTGATTGCTTATAAGACTGATTATGATACACAAGCAGTATGAATACTAGGCTTCAGTTACAAGGATAGTTATCTGCCTTCATTTTTCATTAATTTCCTCCAAACCACTGCCAAAATATTACCTTGCAAAATGAAAATGAAAACCATATGTTGATTAGAGAAACATGTGATGTCAAAGCACATTTCAACGTTCATTGAATGAGCTAACATTAAAAAGCTCTCCACAGAGAAAGAAGATACATTGATTCAGATTGATATTAGAATATGTTGTTTAATATCATTTGCTAAATGTTGTATATATTTTAAAATTATTACTTATGTGAAATAAATTGAAGCGTGCAATTTCAAATCACGCAAACAGCATAATTTGAAATTACATCTTTAATGCTAGGATCAGGAGTAAGATCTTTCCTCTGAATGGAGTAAACTTCTCCATTAAAAATAAAACAACCAATAGCATGCTGAAAAACATACAGTCACAATTATTTTCTTCCCTACTTAGTAATAAATTGTTCTCCTTTGGAAATCAAATATTTTCTTAACCACTGCATTTCTTTAATTAAATTGCATTCTTTATAGTGATCAAATATAATTAGTAGAAACACAAGTATTTAATGAAAACAAACTGCTACTCCCAAACCTTTCCTACAGTTTTGTTTAAATCCCACAGATGCTTTGAAGAATACTCTATCTCCATCACAAGTACAAATCACATCCTCCTCTCTCTACTCTGCTTACCCCTATCTGCCAGGATAATTTAAAACAATAAAAACAATGACAAAACCTTCTGTGATTCCACGGACTTTAGTTCACATTTAAATAAACATGATTCTTCATCACCTCTAAAGAAGCCTAACACTTAACTGCTCAAATGTTTTATAGATTTGTTCTTCAAAAATCCCATTTGATAGAGCCATATAATACAGCATTACCCTGGTATCTTTGATTATTAGTAAGTGACCAAAATGAGAAAGAAAGTGCCCATGCTGGACTCATTGACAGCTAGGTGATATAGCAAGTCTTCTGTAATTAATTATGAGTGAAAGGGGGTTTGGTTTTGCAGCCTCGTAAAAGTTTTCCCACATGGCTGAACCCTCGGTCAGGAGATGTTAGGCAACATTAACTGTCTGCACATTTCTGCAAGGCTCTAGAGAAACAGCTAGGCACTGGGGCTCCAATCCTGAGAACCTTGGGACATAAGACATCAGTGTCTACCTTTCATCTTAGCTGAGATTTGGAGTGGATTCAGACCACAGAGGCTCCTTAATTCTCACTAATTCATCTGCTTTCCTGATTTGCTTGGCTTGGGATAACCTGAGAATGATAATGAACCTGTGTGGGGAGCTCTTAGTCCCTTGCCTTTGAATGTGCTTGGCATGGATCGAGGGCTTTCTGTGAATCTTGCGAGAGGAAAAGAATCTTATTAGCACTGATTGCTAGTCATGAGGTTTCCTCTAAAAATTGCTCTTGTGCTTTAACTCTCACTTGCTTTCTCCAAAGGAAGGTGATAAGACAGAAGAAAAAGTTAGGTAATATATACAAATGATGAGCATTTCTAGAAACTGGCATGTATAATCAAACCAAATTTAAGCAGCACCTAGCTTGTTCTTTGTGACGCAAAAGTAAGCTTGGTATTGCCCACTTCTTTCTGTAACTGATGCTAAGTTTTATATTTTATTTCTAGAACCAGAGAGGTAGAGAATTTTGAAAGTACATAAGCCTCATTTAAGAGTATCCTTTCTAAATTTACCCAAAAGTTGTCAAGTTCACAAACATTTATTGTGGTTTTATTATCTTTTTTTCTTTTACAATTAGCATGTTATGGACATTTAACTCCTACCTAGATAAGAATTGTGCTAAAAATGAAAAAGCCAATAAATGAAGTGGGCCAAGTGGTATGTTTTAGTAAGGTAATAAAAAGGACAATTTGGTTCTACTAGTCTAGCTGAAGGTGATCTTCCTTTATACTTTGAGGCAGAAACTATTGAGTGAATTATTCCCTTGTTGGTGTCTAAGTGTGCTTTTGCATGTTCAATTGCATAGACCATTTTGCTCACATGCTCACTGATGTTACACACAGCAATTGTCATGAAATGGATGCACCAAAGGCAGAAGAGGCTGGACTCAAGAATTTGAAAGGGACTTTTATGGCAGGGCAAAGTGCTAACATATTTTTGTACATAACAAAAGGAATGTGACCTCTGATGTCATGTGGTTGTACCTCATTTGAGGACTCTTTTATTCAAGTTTTAAATCTTCTTTTATAATCTGAGTCACCAGATCACCTCATGACAACCATAGATGATGTTAGCAAATCTATCACATACGTGAGGATGTTCAAACTTCTAAAGCATAAGCCATTGCCACATTTTCAGCATGTGCAATACCAAAACACTAATAGAGGGAAGAGCCATAGGGCTCATCAGTCCACCCTCTAAGGATTTGAAGAAGACAAAACTGGGTGCCATAATAGCAAAGAGATTTGTCTAAGGTCAAATAACCAGTGATAGAGTTGAGAAAACTCAATATTCCAATCTCCAGTCCAAGTCTGTTTGACACAATGTGCAAAAAGTAGTAGAATTTTTATAAAAGCTGATTTGACATTATAATGCATATGTTCAGGGGTTTAATGCTAATGTAAATCTTGCAGGAGATAATCTGTCCTAAAGTATACCATTGTTCCTCCTCATTCACTTCCATGGCCTGACACCTTAATTTTGTTTCAATTCTGACTCTTTTTTTAATTTCATCCCAGCTAGAGATCAAATTTTTACTCATTTCCTTTCTCTGTAATATCACACTATTTCTTTTACCTGCCCCCTCTCATAATAGGGGCTGACCTTATTTCTGGCCAGCACTGGGAAAATATTTGCTAGAATAACATTTATTTATAATTTAATTTTAATTCTATGAAATCATTTGTTTGTTGTAATTCTATATCATCTGTGGTTATAAAGATACACAATTTGAGAAATATTTCTGAGAAACGTATAAATGTTTTCATCAAAGAAAGAGGTCATTTCAAACCATTGTAGAATAGCAAAAAAGAATGTGTTTAGGAGCTAACATGTATGAGCTTAAAATCCCTAACTTTGATATGGATTATGCAGTTCTTACCAACAAGTTATTTAACCTTCTTAAGTGTTTGTTATCTTTATTATTCTTTTTATAATATCTTATTTCCACAATATCTGACACAAATAGGCTCTTCATAAATTTAGCTATAATTATTATTATCAGTAACATTGCTATTATATTACTATAAATAAAAAAGGAAAAGATGGATGTGTGAAGCATTGTAAGGTTAAATATATCTGGATGAGCTAATCTGGTGACTGTCCTAGAGAAACAAGAAAATTCAAAAGTGAAAGGTTACTTCAAGCATTCCAATTTGAGAGACGAAAAGTCAGGACATTACTTGTCTCACCCCAAGGAGTGACTTTTGGAAGCAGGTTCCAATGAAGTGTCTTTGATAATTGTAGATTTATGTCAGGTGAGGGCAATAGAGAGCTTTTCTGGCAGACAACCTTGATGACCTGAAAAAATATGAAGATGATTACCAACCTTTTATGGAAAACAGCAAGGCCAGTCTGAGCTAAGAAGAAAACCAGAACAGAATCCAGAATCGTTGTTGTGCCTGGAAAAAACAGTCAAGAGTAGATACTCAAGCTAGCCAGCACATTCAATGAGAAATAGGAGGAAATGTAGAGCTAGAGTAGATTCCAATTAGATATGGGGGATCTGTTAGAAAATTATCCCTGATCCATTCTGAGGCAGCTATAAAGAACTTTCCAGTTGAAACCAGGTAGCTGGCACTGACCTTCTGAAAACCATGATGACTTTAGGCTATAATATGTACGACTATCATGTTTGTGGAAGCATCCACTAAAAACAGCCCACAGAAAGATGAACAAAAAAATAGAATAGGAAATTTAGAAAACTACTCAAAAATACCCGGAAGCTCCCATCTAAAGAGACTAGTGTGTATTTCACACTGTCAAATCCTGTGCATATGCATTATTATTCCTACTGTGAGATGAAGAAATTGAGATTACAAAAAACTGAAAAGTTTGCTCAAGACCGCAAGCTTATGGAACTAATTTTATCTGTGGGAAAGAAAGATGAATGGAGAGAGGAGAAGTGGGCAAATACAATCATACTATTCAATGTGCATATGTGGAAATGGAACAAGGTTACTTGAGAGCAAAGATGAGGTTAGTAAAGATGGGAGAAAACAGTGGAAGATATGACAATGATCGAAATGTATTATACTTATAAGATGTTGAAACATCTTTGTACAACTACTTAAAGATATTTTTTAAACTTAGATCACATATCTCATAAATGGAAGAAACCAACAGAATTAGGATAACTATCTGATATCAAAATTCCTTCCATACAGCCCAGGATGCTGAAAATGAAACTGACGAGAACTTCATGAATTTGTTGAGGAACACCTCACCCCATCACCCACCCCAAAAGGAAATAGGAAAGAGTTAAAGAAATCAAGTAAGTGTTTAGTGCTATGGTGATTTCAGGAATTAGGACTGATAATGCAAATTGGATCTAGCAATTAGGAAGATAAGAGTGACCCTGGAGTTGCTGTAAATTGATGAGGAAGGAAGCTGGAATCTGGATTAAGTGTAGCATTGGTGAGGACATTGTGGCTGGAAATGTAAATCTTCCTTTGGAACAGTTGTCAGTACAAGAGTAGGAAACTATGCTGCCATCAGTTAATGACGATGCAGTTACTAGAAATCAATCTATAACTCGAAGAAAATGTTACAATGCACAGTTAAAGTAAGACAGAAAGAAAAAATAGCTAAAATTTTAGAGATTTTTGTTCCCAAGTGATAAGAAAAAAATGTAAAGATCCATGGAAGTACAAGTGTGACAGACAATGAGAAAACTAGATTGAATGTCTTCAACCAGACATGTAGGAGACAAACTATATGTTGTAAATGGTAAATGATTATAAATGATAAGTTGAACCTGGGATCTTCAGCATTTAGTAAAGGAAAAGGGGGAAAGAATAAAAGGAGGAAGGATGTGAGGAAGGGAAGGGAAAGGAAGGGAAGGGAAGGAGCACCCAGTAGAAAATCTGAAAGTATATCTTGCTCTGTGTCAGGGAGGGAGGAAACATATGGAGTACACATAATCTTTGAGTAGTTCTCTGAAATCTGGTAGAAACAATAAAAAAGATACCTTGGCAGAAGTCCTTGAATGATGGGATGAATATCCAAATGTTGTTTGTCTACTCATTCATTACTAAAAGTTGGATTTTTTTAATGTATAAGGATGAACTTAAGGTATTTGTAGAAAATATTCACCCAGCATCTCACATCTGGAATAAGGGGTGATATAAAATCTTTTTTTTCACAGAAAATGAAGAATGCATGAACCTAAAGAGCTGGTGAGATGACTCTTCAGTGGCTAACTTGGGTTAGGAAAAGGTTAGACATTTGTTCCGCTTGTCCTTTGCCACCTTGTTTCTACCAGATTTCAGAGAACTACTCAAAAAGAATATCAGATCACCTGGTTACTAACCATTTATGTCGCTTTGTTTCTGGACTAGAACTAGTTTAGCAAGTTAGATTTGAATTTGCTTGATGACTGTTCTTTACATGGATCTGTGTATGTTCTATTGAGCTCAAGGAAATAAAGTTCTAGATGAGAAATCAGAAAAAAAAATCTTATTAAATGAATCTGAAGTAGTGAATAACTCCTGTGTGTGTTGCAAATTGATGGGTCAAGGTTGTCATGAATTGACCTTCCTGGGTTTATCATAGTTCGTTCCCTCAAGAGATGAGTCCTACTACAGCCTCTGTGAAAGACACTCTGATTGAATGAGCAACATAAAGCTAGCTTTACATCCAAAGGTGAACAATTAGTAACTCTGAGAGTATCTTTTGCCACTATTAGCAGGGAAAATGTCCTCAAACACAACACAGCAAACTTTTCTTTGTGCCTAAACTATACTGCTAAGTCACAAACCTAGCAAGAACTCTAAACATATTAGGGGGACAGTGAAGATTTCCAGGACTCATATTTAGGTCAACCAAAATAGTAGACTTATTAATTCCCTTTAGTGACAGGAAAACCTAGATAATATATAAGCTTAACCCTTGAAAAGATGACATTGAGGCAGGCAACTCTTTCCTTTTGTATCTTTAAAATATATATAAAATCAACTTCCTTTTATTGGCCAAGTATTATCTAACAACTCAGTCAACATTCAAAGTACATACTTGAACAAGATAAGTGGGAGGGTGGGATACTTTTATCAACCTATAAACCTGGTTTGTTTGAATTTTGAATTTCAAATACAATTTTTAAAAATGTCTAGTACTCATGCCATTTATTGAAGGCAATTTGGCTTGGAAAGGTTTGATTATCCTGAAATTTTAAAGACATCCATGAATTCAAGGGTTTTACAACACACCACCTAAAGCTCATATTGATTTAGGAAATGTCCACATGACAGTAAAACAACGAATCAATTCAGTGGAAAAAAATCAATTGATTCAATAAAAACATCAAACAGGCTGTTTGCTGTCATGAAGATCAAACTATTGTTTGACAGAACTTTTACTTTTTAATCAATTGTATTGATGTCCGTAAACACTGTCTTAAGTTGACTAGGCTGTGTTCATTATACAAAAGAGAACCAACTTAGTAATCATTAAATAATTTCAGCAAGAAAGGTCATAGGAAAACCTAAATGTTAAGTCAGGTTTTGGATTTCCACTTTGCAATTCTTCCCAAGTCTAATTTCTCTCTTATTTGCTTATTTATTATAGAAATTCCTTTTGTAATATGGTATCATTTATTATGCAACAAGCTTAACCCTCAGGTAAAATTACCATTGTACTGAATGAAATATTGTGTTTACCCTTAAAAGAAAGGTAGTTTATTTCAGCCTTCTTTTCTGATCTTTCTGAAATTTGTAACATATCCATCATTATCTAACTGCCCACTGTTTTCAGAAGAGGTATTGCTTTAAGCTCATTATTTCTCTCTTTGGATTGGAGAATCTGCAGTTTCTTTTTACAACACACAGCAGCCAGCATGGTAAATGTGTACAGATGAATGATCGGGTTTGTCCTTCAGAGTCCCTTTGTACCCAGCTTTGCTTGTAATGAGCAGCAAATGCATACACATGGGCCTTAAAACTATGCAGTGAGAAGTGTAGGGAAGAAAATACCAAAATAAAGATCACATGTGTAAATAAATCACATAGTTCCACAGAGCTTCCCACTTACTGAAGAGTTGAAGATTATCATGACTCACCTACAATTAGTTTGTATGAAACTTTCTTTAAATGAAGTACAGTTGATTGGCCGGTACCTGTCAAGAAGACTTGTATGAGCTCCATTTTGGGAGCATGCAAATCAAATATGAGAGTGAATGATGAAAGCAGTAACATGTAGACTATGAGGAACATAGGTCAGAACTCATGAATTCTCTTAGTTTAAAGGGCTGTGCAGTCATATCCACAAGGCATTGAGTTACAGTCAGAGGGAAAGGCTATATGTCCCATCTCTTTCTCTAGGTCATTATTTGACAACCCAAGTTTAACAGGTACAGACACATTGGAGTTGCAGAATGCAATTTGCAGAATTTTAAAGATTGGATAGTACTTAGAAATATTGAAAATGTAACATTTACCATCTGCACTGATTGGAGGTCTATTTTGTGATATGAGATAATAATGAGGAGTGTATCTGCAAATAATTGCTAGCTAACCAAAATACATCTTTTTTTTTTCCTGCCCTCTCTTTTTCTTTTCACATAGGTCAAAGCAAATATACCTTACACTCCACTATGATCAGACCTGGTCTTGTGCATTTATGTACTGTTAGTGTTTTGTTAAAGCAAAGAAAAGCCAAGAGGATTAGTTATCTCAGCTGTAAATATCTGAGTTACAGAAACACAGCTGGAAAGTCGTGGTTTCCACCCACTCTACCGTCTTTCCCATGGCTAAAATCAGCATGGCTCTGTTGAAAACTAAAAGACAAAGATGTATTGTCACTGACTCCTGCCATGCTAGCATTCAACTATGTCACCTTCAGCTAGTTATCTACAGTCATTTTGGATCTTAAGGTATTGATGACAATTCTTTATGCTCACATGAGTAGATGGAAAATCATTGTGATCATGAGAAATACAAATCTTTACCCTATGATTTTAGTCATGCTAGTAAGAAATTTAACATACAAAACAAAGTCATTATTACACCCTAGGTCATGGGAGAGTTAAGTTTCATGGAGGAAAAATCAGAAAATAACTATTTTTAAGCTCCCAGCAGGAGCATATACTGCTGCTACTAATGGTTATATATTTCTCAGAATTGAAAGTTAGAAGCTGCTCTAATATTTTAGATTTTGTCACAATATATCATTCTATTTTAAAAATAGATCAGTGGAAGATGCTCTTCCTTTGAAGATATTTCTGTACTGCTTTATACGCAAATTTTTTTGAGGATCCTATTTATCCTCTGACCAATTCTTTTTAAGTTTAAAAGCAAAGATTGTCCCAATTTTCTGGGATTTCTATGAAAGAAGAACAAACTGTAGTAGCTCAGCCACTTTATGTCATTTTTCTATAAAATTAAAAGCCCACAGACCAACTAAAGGTTCTGATTGTAGAGAAAAATATTCACTGAAAAATCATTTCATTTAAAAGCTTCATAAAGCAATAAGAAGTTGAAGATCTGTTGAAAAACATACATACATGTGTATATGTACCTAGAAATTATTTAGATGATACCTATTTCCTCCATTTTTAGTTAAATTTTTATTGGAAATAGTTATGGATTCACATTCTTGTACATTTGTAAGAAAGAAATCCTCTCCAATATTCTTTGCTTAGTTATCCCTAGTGGCAATATTTTATCAAACTGTTGCATGTAGTTTTATAACTACCAAGTTGACAATTATGTAATCTACCTGTCTTATCACACATATTCGTGTCTGACTTAAACTCAGGTCTGCATCATTTGGTGTTATAAAGTGTCAACAACCCAATAATAGAATCATTTCTATTAAACTTATCCAAAGGAGGTATGTACTATTTTGGTGTCTGTCCAGAAGCAATTCCTTGGATGTAGGGGAAATAGTTGTTAATATGCTTGAGCACATTTGATTTCAAAAACTGACTCACTTGGAGAATGACAGCCACAGAGTCTAAGACTAGGGTAGATGTTAGACAAGAAGGAATAAAACCTGCCAAACATCATGGCCTACATCTTCCCCCACCCCAAGAAACTGGATGCTTTGAACAACACTAAAAATATTATGAGACAGATCTTTAAGTTCACTCCTCTGTGTAGCAATGGGTTGATTTTTGTCATTATTTTTATTGAATGCCCTCTGGTCATAGTTCTATGTGAGTGGGGGAAAAAAATCTCCACTGTTTTATGGACAGAGATATCAAGACTGAAAATCCTGGATCCTTGGTTGAATTCTCTTATAGACTTCCTGAATATGGTTCCCAAATGGCAATTTTTATTTTCTCTTTTTTTTCTTTATACCTGTGTGCTAAAAGAAAGAAAAGCCTGTGAAGTGTAATGAAACAAAGTATTACTACAGTAAAATGGAAAAGAAACTATTCAGTTTATTCTTTTTCATTTTTTTGGAGAATATCTTGTGCTCAGACATAAAGAGTAGTATAATCTAACACTGGAATATTTACTACATGTTGTGTACCAGACTTAGCCTGAATGTATCCAATTCTTAACCTACCTTGTTTAACTACTACTATTCCTCAAAAAAAATCTGAGTTACAGTCTATTTTCCCTATGTCACAGAGAAGAAAATACTAAGGCTTATAAAATTTATTTTATTCAAATCCATAGATTTGGTAATAGGGAGTCTAAATCTCAAATTACTGTTTTGTTTTTATTGTCTTATTCTTTTAAAATCACACGTGTGAATCCATGTGTTGCTCTAATCTGATACATTTTGTTTCCTCATTCTCTTTAACTCATATGGTCTCTTCTACAGTGAATTAAAGAAAAATAAAGGCTGGGAAGGTGGCTCAGTGGTAGAGTGCTTGCCTTGCATGCATGAGGCCCTGGGTTCAATTCCTCAACACCACATTAACAGAAAAAGCGGGAAGTGGTGCTGTGGCTCAAGTGGTAGAGAGCTAGCTTTAAGCTGAAGAGCTGAGGGACAGCGCCCAGGCCCTGAGTTCAGGCCCCATGACCCACAAAAATAAATAAATAAATAAAATAAGTTCCAGGATCTGTGATCCTGTTCTGTAGCCAATTATTGAGATTTCCTTGAATTCTGTGTTGCAACAGAGGAATTTGTGAAGGCTAATACTATGCAAAGTGCATTGCCTAGCTACCATGCTCCAGTCTTACCCAAAAAAGGAAGATAATACTAGGAATAAAATACAAAATGATGTCTCTCATGAGTAACACAGAGCCACCATTTTGAAGTAAAGTTCCAATGCCAGTTAAAAGAAAGAAAGAAAGAAAATAGTGGATGTTAAGTCATTTACAGAGTACCTGATAACTGTCAGGAAATCTATCAAGAGCAAAGTATAGTTAAAAAAAAAAAACAGGAAAAGACCAGAGGGGAACAGAACAGTAGACACATACACATCCCATACTTTAATCCAGAAGCACTGAATTTATGAGTCCTCAGAGGCCTTTTAAAAGCTAGAAGAAGAATCCGGCTGGTAGTCTTCAGAGGATACTGTGAAGAGAACAAAGCCCTGATAGCATCAAATCATGGGACCTCATCCCCTAAGAGCTGGTAATAAATCTCAGGAGGGACACCCATAGTACCAAATGGATCTCTTGTGGCACATACATGAAAATACCTTCATTCCTTAAGCCATCAAAACTCCTGCCTAAAGAGCCTTCATTATGAAAGAAGGTAAGAACACTTCTGTCAGACTCATGGACTGGCTGCCTGCAGCCTACACTACTGAGAGTAAGGAGTCCACGCAGCATGAGATGTTTGATGAGTAACTCAGCAGCAAACTGAACCTCATGGCCAGAGCCTGCTGCTGTGCACGCCCCATCGTACAGAGAGACAGATGGAGGTGATGAGCTGAGGATGGCTTCCAGTGCAGATGGGGTGCTGGAAAGGTGGCTTGTTAATAACACTGCTGCTCCAAGCAACTTCTTGTCAGCAGTCAAAGTTTCAGGATCATGGACTTGTGGCTTCTTGAAAATTGCTGCAGGACTGACATAATTCCTAGTGTAATTCCTGGTGTAGTTCCAATAAAAAATAAGAAAAGTCATAGCACTCCAAAGGGCTAGGCTAAGGCCAATGGTGAGAAGTGACTGACATCTGATGAAATTTTACATCTAGTCTGCCCATATTTATACTCTTCCAAGAGTCAAATTCCTGGGGTTGATTTCCATGTGAAACATATATTTCTTTTTTTAGTTTCCAGCGGAATAAAAGAATTTAAAGTCACTTTTTTTTGGAGATCTTTTTTTTTTATTAATAAGATTCCTTTACTGTGAAAATACTGTAAAGAGGAGTTACAATTACACGAGCAAGGTAATGAGCATATTTCTTATCAAGCATTGTTGCCTCCTCCTTTGTTTCCCCTTCCCATCCCTGCCCTCTCATCCTTCCCCCATAAGGTCTTGTACATCTCATTGTTGCAATGGGTCCACCTGTATCCCTATTTAAACACTTTGTTTTTTCCCTTCCCCTCCCCAAATCATACCAACATTAAATACAGTGAAAACAGGGGTTATACCTTAGGGGAGGGGCATACAAAGCAACAAAGAAATCATCTTATAAATATGTTAGACACAATCACATGAAAGAAAAAAACATTTGAAGAGGGGTTCATTTCACCTAACATCAATTTATCTAACCGTTTCTGCTTCTCTCAGACATATACTAGTTATTGCAAATAAGGGAAACCATGGGACCTATGTTTCTTTGGGCTTGGCTTACTTCACTTAATAGAATTTTTTCCAAGCCTTTCCATTTCCTAACAAATGGGGCAATGCCATTCTTTCTGATGGAGGCATAGAATTCCATTGTATATATATACCACATTTTTTTGATCCATTCATCTACTGAGGGGCAATCGGGTTGGTTCCATATCTTAGCTATGGTAAATAATGCTGCAATAAACATAGTTGTGCTGGTAGCTTTAGTATGGCTTTGTCCTAAGAAAATTTTCCAATGATGATGCTAATTTTTTATATGAGAACAAGCAAGCATATAACTTTTGGCAGAAGTTCATTTTTTAGATGAACTATTAAAGTAGTGACATTTCTACACAAGATTATGTGATCTTTACTAAAAATACAATTAATGAAAAACCAAATAGGAAAATTAATTTGAGTCATGTTGGAATTTGACAATGTAATTACACACTAGCTTTTTCCCCCTCACATTGTCACAGATTACACCTCTGAAAATGATATTCTGTCCTTTCACAAAATATGAATTATAATAAACATTATAAATTTTTTAGGATAAGCTATTATGAACATATGTCTTACTAAAACTGTACTTACCAAGAAAGGTGAGAAATGACAATGAGTATGTAATAATTTGCAACTGTCTCATTGAGCCTACATACATCATCAAAGCTTAGAATATCTAGAATTGTTTTTATGACAGGAACTTCCCTTTTATACAGTGTTTATGTATGAACCTTTACCTTTGTGAAGCCTGCCACAGCCCAGAAAAGGTTACCTTCAGGAAACTTAGCAGAATGTGGTAAAAAACCTACCCTGTTTTGTTGCTCTAAGCTTATCCTTTTTCACCTGTTTTCCCTACATTAAAATCAATACACATCAATACACAGTGATTCTAAAGATCCGAATTCTTGTTCCTCTTTGATCAGTTGTTACATGCATGCTCTCAAATTTGGATTTTCAAGCTCCAGGAGTTCATCTTATCATCTAAAATCTTGAGAGCAAAGTGGAGGTGTGGTTCAAGTGTTATAGTGCCAACCTTAAATTAAAAAAAAAAAACCCAAGGGACTGCATGAGGCTTAGAGTTCAAGTCCCAGTACTGGCACAAAAACAAGAATAAAGTCTTGAGATCATAAGAAGGATCAAGTGAGATAATAAAATTTACTTTTCCTTGATATCTCTAAAGCACAATGTATGTATAGACTGCTGATTACAAATAATAATAAGATTTAGCATTAAGGCATTTTACCCCTAAAATTATATGTATAAACTTGCATAATCATGTTAATATTATTCAATAGTAAAAATGGGATCATTTCATAGGATTTTTTAGGAGTGATCCCAGTCTTATTAAAGTAATATTAGATAAGGTGCCAGTGGCTCATGCCTATAATCCTAGCTACTCAGGAGGCTGAGATTGAAACCAACTGGGGAAGGAAAGTCTCTCAAACTTTCATCTCCAATTAACCAGTACAAACAAAACAAGAAAAAAAATGCTGGAGGTAGAGCTGTAGCTCCAGTGGTAGAGCATTACCCTGGAGTGAAAAAGCTAAGGGGCAGTGCCAGACCCTGAGTTCATGCCCTCATACCAGCACAAAAAATTTAAAAAATAATTTAAAAAAGCAAAGTAATATTGGCTGACTACTTCGTATGCAGCAGGTAAGCAAGTAATACATAGAAGAGACAATGTGATAAACCTATGAGATATTATCATTGTTCTCATTTAACAGCTTAAAATGCCAAGTTTTGAGGAGGTAATGTGCTTGTTCAAATCTATTTAACTAACAAGTGTTTACAAGAAATATCTATGACTGGAGGCACAACCAGAAAAAAAATATTCTGAATATGTAAGGTCAGCTTACATATGGTGACAAATAAAATAGTAATAGGATTACAGGGGGAGCACACAGTTTTACAATGAATATCCTGTGACTTACTTAGAAATGAGATATAAGAGAGAAGCATGATTTCCATCCCCAATTTTTTGTTAAAAATTCATACGTGTAGACAGTTACAATTCAGTTGGTGGTTCATGTCCATAATTATGACCACTCAAAAGGCTAAGATCTAGATAATTGTGGTTTTGAAGCCAATAAGGGAAGAAAAGTCTATGGCATTCCATCTCTAAAAATAAACAGCTAAAAGCAAGACTGGAGGCGTGGTACAGTGCCAACAGAGTAAGCCAAATTAAAATTAATGTGTGTACACAACACTGCCCACCCATCCCACTCCTAGGAGCTAAATAGGAACGCCACAGGGAAAAAAGCCCTCTATCAAGTAGCATCATGTCCTATGCTAGGGTATTTACTAAGAATGCATGCAGACAAGCCTGAGGGATCTACGTGGTAAGCTCCAGAAGCACAGGGTTTATAAGCAAATGCTACAAAAAGGAGGAAAAAGACCTAAGCAAACATAACCTGCTAGGGCACTTTATCAAACTGTAAAACAAATAGACTTCTTTTTTTTTTAAAGAAAGCACGGTAACATATTTTTCTCTTTCACTTAATCTCTGATTGCCTTTCTGGTGGTGGGGGAAGGGTGGGAGGAGAAGTGGGAGCCAAGTGATGGGGGGAAGCAGCCAGAGTCTGTCTCTCAAACATTGCTTCTGCTAATCTTCTCCCTGCTGCCATCCCTTCCATTCACTGCAATCCTAGGACCAGGAGCAAGTGTTAAGAAGAAAAAGGAGAGCTAGAAGAGGAGGAGAAAGGGAAAAGGAAAAAAACTTCAGTTGTGTTTGGCAGAGCATGGAGCAGGCATCGTGGCTGTGAGAGCAGAATTCTAATACATTGCTAAAGATTCCCAAATCAGCCACACTTCCATTCAATGTCAGTCAGTGCATGTATGGTGTCTGGCTAGTATCTATCTTCAGTGTTTATACATCATTAATATTTTTCTTAAGACCTTTGGGGCTTATTTTTTCTCCATTTTTAAGCATTTCATCCCAGACACGTATCTATAAACATGCAGTAATAGGTATATACGCACACACTGACACACACATTAGATGATAAATGAATCAGATAAATCTATTTATAAATAGTTATCGATTTGTTGCTCTCTCCAGTGTTGCCACTTCACACAGTAGACCCAAATGATCTATTTCATTTCTGGACCTTTGGGTTAGCTGAAAGATGACTAAAACCATGTATTATTAGAAGGTAGCCTATTAGGTCTTTGCCCTAAGGACACAGAAGAATAGGAAAGAAGACCCGGGTGAGCTAGAATCATCCTCTTCGTTGGGTATAGGACATTCCTGGTTCATTTGCAAGGTTTATTTCTAGGATAAATCACTGCACAGGAGTCTGCACTATGGAAGAACAGCCCAGCAGGTAACACGCACAGCCAAAGTAAGCTGCCAGCTTGTTGACAGCCAGTGTGGTGGATTTCATACTCTATAGGGATGTCAGCTACCAGGGAGTTCAAACAGAAGCCCCGGTGCAGACAAACTCCAAGACAGTAATTTTGCCTGTCAGGAATGCTACACCAGATGGATTTAGCAATGGCCTGACATGTCCAGGCTCTAAAGGAGATTTTGAAAGGATAGGAAAATCACCCCCATATTCCTTTTTCTAACTGTTTCCAGCTATTTCTACCTCCCCCCCATACACACCCAGAAATCGCAGCTTTAAAATCAGGAAGGTCTGAGCAACAGAAGAAAGGGTCATCAGAAGAGAAATTTCCATGTAGTGGGGTCAGCCTTTATACCTGCAGCTTTACTCACTTCAAGTTAGCTGATTTCATTTGGAACTGAAATCCCCTGCCTGTCTGAATGCTCACAATGACAAGCGAATCCACTCTCACCTAACTTAGCAGTATATCCACTGTGGAGTTTTATATAGAACAAGACTTTTTGGAAACTACTTTTCTCTAAAAGGGTTAAAAACGAACAAGAAAAGTTCTATATATAAGAATAAAGATGTTCCCATGGTTTCCCTTATTTGCAATAACTAGTATATGTCTGAGTCAAGAAGAAAAGTCCAGATAAGTTGATGTTAGGGAAATGAACCCTAAGATATGTATTCAAATGTTTTTTTTTCTTTCATGCGATTGTTTCTAACACATTTATAAGATTATTTCTTTGTTGCTTTGTATGTCCCTCCCCCACGGTATAACCCCTACTTTCACTGTATTTGATGTTGGTATAATTTGTGGAGGGGAAGGGAAAAAACAAATCGTTTAAATAGGGATGCAGATGGACCCATTGCAACAATGAGATGTACAAGTCATTATGTTGAAAACGAATTTTACAACTTTGGTGGGGGGAGAGGAGGATTGGGTGAGGGGGTGGGGGGAGGATGGGAAGGGATGGGACAGGGAAACAAAGGAGGAGGCTACAATGCTTGGTAAGAAATGTACTCATTTTCTTGCCCATGTAATTGTAACACCTCTGTACAGTATTTTCACAATAAAAAAAGAATAAAGATGTCTGCCCTACACAAAAACTTATGTTCACTCCCAAAATATGCTAAATGTCCTTAGTCTTTCTCAGTGCCTTGATCTTATTTCAATGGAAAAAGAGAGAGAGGGAGAAAGGAATGGGGTAGGGGAGACAGAGGAGGAAGAGAGAGAGTGACTTTAAAGTGTTTGATGATCAATAAAAAACAGTTACTAATCAAAGTGTAATGATAGATCCATCCCAAAGTTTCTATTAGTTCGAAGTGCCTACTTCACATTGCTTAGCAAATAATGCTTTCCTAAACAATATTAAGTTGGATTTTTCTTCACACCTGGCAGAATGCTTGCCTTAAACTATTTATGTGGACTGTTTGCCTGAAACAAATCAACCAACCTCTGGAAACATGATTCCTCTATTTAAACATTTTAGATACTTTTCTAAAAGAGAAACTACAATTTTGTGTCTGCAAGGCATCACAAACATGTTCTTAAACATTTTTTGTAGATTTCAGGTAGAGAGAAAAATAATTATGAAATAGTTGACATTGATCAAGATACATTGTACTCATAATGTGATACATTGAATTGATTCCTTTTTTTACAACTACTTGAAGATAGCACAAATAAATTTAAAAATGTAAACAAAGTAGATAGAATATAGATATTGGTAGAAGTTTAAATAACTAGATCCAATGGTAAATATTCTCATTTCTTACTTTTATGTGCCATTAGTGAATAAAGTTTTTGTATTTGAATCAGGGAGCAAATAATGAAGGTGTTACAATTCTACATAGTAATGCTACTTCAGAATAGAGTTGTAATCTTGATCCTTTCTAAAGGGCCAGCATGTGGAACAGCCTATTACTGAACTCCCCACCCCCATCCAATCTCTACATTTTCATTTAAGAACACTTAATAAATATGTTATTTATAGGTTCTATAAAATACCTTATTATGACTTTGGAATGTATTGCATGTGTGTGCCTTAGCAAAGTATTGGAATTTTAAAGTTCTCTTTTTATTTGCCTTGGGTTGGTTGTTTTATTCCTGTATCCCATAATAATACAAGCACTTGTATAAATAAAATGTTTAATAAAGTACATACTAATCCATATCAAAGGCCCAATACATGTTAGCCTTTTGTGACAGTATATAATTCATTGCTTTCAAATTCTGTTTCTTTTATTATGAACTAGTCTGTATCACTTCACTATTTGAGCTTAAGCAAGTCACATAGTCTCTCTACAGATATTGCATTTTTTGTAGTTTTGCTGTGAGCTAATGCACATCAAGCAATTAGCACAGCTCTTACCATTTAATCCCAACCTAAGAAATAAATACAATGATCTCCAATTGCCTTTGTCTGGTCTTCTGATATCAACATTCTATTGCGGTGAATCCTGGATTCCTTCTGACTTTGTGCTCATCTAGTCTACTTCTGTACATTTTTACTTCCTCCTTTGGCTCTAAATGTATACATTCCCTAAGCCTGAGGAATTCACAAAATTCCATTTACAATATGTTCTAGACTTAGACTTCATTTACTCTCAAATGTTTGTATTTCAGAGAACTATAGAGCCATCTCTTTAATGAACACTGATGCAAAACTACTCAATAAAATTCTGGCCAACCGACCACAGCATCTAATCAAAAAAGTCATACATTATGATCAAACAGGATTCATTCCAAGGATTCAAAGCTGGTTCACTACATGCTAGTCAATTAATGCAATTCAACACATCAATAGGAGCAGGGACAAGAGCCACACAATCATCTCAAGATATGCAGAAAAATCATTCAACGAGATCCAACACCCCTTTATAATTAAAGCTCTGGAGAAACTAGGAATTCATGGAATGCTCCTCAAGATAATAAAGGCCATATATGACAAACCTATGGCCAGCATTATACTTAATGATGAAGGGTTAAAGCCATTTCCTCTAAAATCAGGAATGAGACAAGGATATCCACTTTCTCCACTCTTCTTCAATATTGTATTGGAATTCCTAGCCAGAGCAATAAGGCAAGAGACAAACATAAAAAGGATCCAAATAGGGAAAGAAGAAGTAAAGCTCTCCCTCTTTGCAGATGGCATGATCCTGCACTTAAAGAACCCCATAGACTCCTGATCCAAAACTTTGGCAAAGTAGCAGGGTATAAAATTAACTCATAAAAAATGGTAGCTTCTCTGTACACCAACAATAAGAAGAGCAAGGCTGAAATTTTAAAAAGCAACTCCTTTTGTAATAGCCTCTAAAAAACAGAAATACCTAGGAATAAACTTAACCAAAGAGGTCAAGAACCTCTATGGTGAAAACATAAAAAAGGAAATTGAAGGATATCTAAGAAAGTGTAAAAACCTCTCATCCTCCTGGATTGGGAGAATTAACATTGTGAAAATGTCAATACTGCCCAAAGTTATCTACAAATTCAATGCAATACCTATCAATATCCCAACAACATTCTTTTTTTTGGGGGGGGGGGGTCTGGTCGTGGAGCCTGAACTCTGGGCTTGGGCGCTGTTCCTCAGCTCTTCGGCTTAAGGCTACTGCTCTACCACTTGAGCCACAGCGCCACTTGTGGCTTTTTTCATTTTGCTTATTTGGTGCTGAGGAATTGAACCCAGGGCCTCATGCATGCAAGGCAAGCACTCTACCTCTGAGCCACCTTCCTATCCTCCAACAACATTCTTTAATGAACTAGAAGAAGCAATCCAAAAATTCATATGGGAAAATAGAAGACCCTGAATACCAAAAGCAATCCTCATCAGGAAGAACAGTGCTAGAGGAATATCTATACCAAACTTCAAACTTTATTATAAAGCTGTAGTTATAAAAACAGCTTATATACTGTACCAGATCCTTATATTCTGTACCAGAATCAACTCCAAATGGATCAAAGACCCCAAGGTAAGAGTAGATACCCTGAAAACATTACAAGAAGGGATAGAAGATATGCTAGGGCTCCTAAGCAGTGCAGGTGGAAACTTCCTAAATAAAGATCCAGAAACACAACAAATCAAAGAAAGAGTGGATAACATTAAGAAAGAGTGGGATCACATTAAATTGCAGAGCTTTTGCATGGCAAAGGACATACTTAGCAACATAAATCGAAAGCCCACAGATTGGAAGATCTTCACTAGCTATACAACAGACAAGGGTCTCATATCAAAAATATACCTAGAGGGGGCTGAGAAGGTGGCTCAGTGGTAGAGCGCTTGCCTTGCATGCATGAGGCCCTGGGTTTGATTCCTCAACATGACACAAGCAAAAAGAAAAAAGCAGGAAGTGGCACTGTGGCTCAAGTTGTAGAGTGCTAGCCTTGAGCTGAAGAGCTGAGGGACAGCGCGCAGGCCCAGAGTTCAGGCCCCATGACCAGACCCTCCACCCAAAAAAAAATATACCTAGAGCTCAAAAAAGTTAACCCCTCAAAAAAAATCCTCAAACAACCACCAGATTAATAAGTGTGATAAAGAGTTAAAAAGAGAATTCTCTAGAGAGGAAATAAGAATGACAAATAGATATATGAAGAAATTTTCAACATCTCTGGCCATGAAAGAAATGGAACTCAAAACTACATTGAAATTCCACCTAATCCCAGTTAGAATGGCCATTATCACGAAAACAAATAACAGATGCTGGTGGGGATGTGGCCAAAAGGGAATGCTACTACACTGTTGGTGGGAATGTAAGCTGGTTCAACCACTCTGGAAAGCAGTATGGAGGTTCCTCAAAAGACTAAACATAAACATAGAATTCCCCTATGATCCAGCAATCCCATTCCTGGGCATTTATCTAAATGATCACAAGCAAGGCCACACTAAAGCTACTAGAACAATGATGTTGACTTCAGCATTATTTACCATAGCTAAAATATGGAATCAACCCCAGATGTCCCTCAGTAGATGAATGGATCAAGAAAATGTGGTATATATACACAATGGAATTCTATGCTTCCATCAAAAAGAATATCAATCACCCCTTTTGTAAGAAAATGGAAAGACGGGGAAAAAATCATATTAAGTAAAGTAAGCCTGACCCCCCAAAAATAGGCTCCATAGTTTCCTTCATTTATAATAATTAGTGTATGTCTAATATAATCCTGGCAGAGAATCATAGTAGCTCAATAGCTTTGTACATATGACAATATAAAATGATGCTAATTGAAATGTACACCAAGGCATGTTTGTTGACCTTCTTGCCACCAGTGTACTGTATCTATTTCTTTCCTTTTATTTTATTTTTCAAGTGGTTTATCCCTGGCAATCACTGTCTTTGATTCTGGTTCCCTGTGTCTATATATACATTTATCTTTGGGGAAAGGGAAGGGGAATAACAAAATGCTGAAACAAGGGCAAAGTATGACCCATTGCAACAACGATACTCACAAGACACTATGTCTGAAATGAACTTTACACTTCATGGGGGTGGGAGAAGTAAGGGAAGAAAGGGATAGTGGGAGAACAAAGGAGAGGGTAACAATGTCCAACAAGAAATGTATTTGTTACCTTACTCATGTAACTGTAACCCCTCTGTACAACATCTTTACAATAAAACAAACAAGTAAACAAACAAAAAGGATTTTACTTCAATATGTGACCTAGCCTCATCTTCCTCACAGGGGAAATAAAAGAAGTCAAAAGACAATTATCTTTATCTTCCCTCTTCACATCTCTAAATCCAGCTGACCTTGTCTTGCCCACACATTCCGTCCTTTATATATCTTACCAAAACAAAGCTAGTCTTCGTTGCTTCTTTTCCATTCCTTTCCAATTCCCTTGGAAATGGCATATTTGTGTAAATACTTCTAAGTTCCCTTTGGCTAGAATCACATTTCCCACTGATGTATCTCTAAATGTTGATGCTTCACAGGTCTTCAGATTTCTTCATTTTCCATTTATTTGTTTATTTATTTATTTGGTTAGTTAGTTAGATAGATACTTAGTTAGTTTTTTGTCAGCTGTGGGGCTTGAACTCTGGGCCTGGGTGCTGTCCCTGTGCTCCTTAGCTCAAGGTGAGCACTCTACCACTTGGGCCACAGCTCCATTTCTGGTTTTCTGGTTCTTAATTGGAGATAAGAGTATCACAGACTTTCCTGCCTGGGTTGGCTTTGAATAGCAATCCTCAAATCTCAGCCTTCTGAGTAGCTAGGATTACAAGAGTGAGCCACCGGTGCCTAGCTCACTTTCTATTTATTTTAACAATCTTAGTAGTTTTCATAGTATTAGATATGGTTTATATCCTACATCTATTTTAAGTTGAATTATCTTCATAACTGTCCATGGCCTGCATTCTTACTTCAAAAACATGATTAACTATCCATAGGTTTGCTTCAACTGGATCCTTGTTAGACAGGCACTCTATCACCTGAGCCACATACACAGCCCATTTTTGCTTCAATCAATTTTGATAGAGGGTCTCACATTTTTGTGAAATCACCTGGGACTGCAATCCTCCAGTTTATGCTTCTTATATATAGCAGGAATAATAGGTGTTTACCACCACACCCCAACTTTTATTGGTTAAAAAGAGGTCTCACAAACTTTTCTCCAGACTAGTCTCAAGCTATGATCCTTCTGGGCTCTGCCTCCTGAGTAGCTAGATTTACAATGGTTTGAGCCACCGCTTCTGGATAACTGAAATTCTTTTAGGCACCTTAAACTTATATCTTCAAAATAAATCTGAATATCTCTAAATTTTCCTAGTTGGCAATAATAAAATCTCTATAATTTTATTTGAGATTGGAAACATTTGTTTTGTTTTGTTTTTCCTGGGCGCTGTCCCTCAGCTCTTCAGCTCAAGGCTACTGCTCTAACACTTGAGCGAGAGCGCCACTTCTGGCTTTTTTCATTTTGCTTATGTGGTGCTGAGGAATTGAAACCAGGGCCTCATGCATGCAAGGCAAGCGCTCTACCACTAAGCCATCTTCCCAGTCCCTGAAAACAGTTTTATGAATTGTTCTGACAAGAAATTTGAAAGTCATTTTTCAATTTTTTTCTTTTCTCTTTCCATATATCATTCATCGCCAAACCTTTAAAGTCTTCTGCTTTTGTAATACAATACCACCATGTTAGTCCAATTTCTCTCATTGTTCACAAGTATTATCAACTTGATCTCCTAACAAAACTGTTTTTTTTGACCACTTTATCCATCCTTCTTCCTAACAGACACAGTATGACACAATATATCATGACACTTCTCTGCTTACATTTACCTCTATTTTTCATCATTTGGAATAAAAATTTAAAAGTTTTAACATGGCTTTCAGAGTCTTTTATGATCTAGTCTCTGACTCCTTTCATCATTTTATCTTTTTTATTCTATAAGCTTTAGCCACTCTTATCTTTGAACTCTTTGAATACTCATGACTCACTCTCACCTCAGAAATTCTACATATGCTGACTAGAATACAGAACCAGCAACTTAGCTATGACAATTCCTTCTTACTCTTCAGGTTCATGATGAAATTAAATATTTTAATTAAATGTTTATTTTTTCTGATTCTCAAAATAAAATGAAATTACAATCATATTTGAAGCTACTCCTGAATTTTTCTTCCCAGAACTAATAAGTTATATGATCCTTGTGCGTGATTTAGTATCTTTCCCACATGGCAAGCTTTATAAAGGCAGAGTCTATTTTTACACATTCACCATTTTTGTCTCTAACAGAGAACTCAGCAGATAGTTGAATGACTATGAAAATTTATATATGTTTATATAAGTCTGATATTTGGTAACTCTACTGGATAGCAGACTTTGACCTCCAACACCTACCTTACTATGTAGACAGATAAATCATACCTTAAACAACAAATACATTATCAATTCCCTTCTAACCTATACTGCTTTCATTCCCTATCACTGTCACTCACATGCATCTTCTTCCTCTGCCTTTGAAATCTTTTCTTTCTTTCTGAGGCCCAATATATTGCTCATATTGATTGCTTCTTTCTCTGCAATGTTTCTCAAATGTGTTCCTCCATTTCAATACTAAGTTCATGTCCAGGCTTTAATCATTTTCCCAGATTTACTGAGTGCTCTTCCTACCTCCAATATTTTTGTTTATTGAGACGGGGTCTCACTATATAGCCCAAGATGGCTTTGTACTCACAATCCTCCCGCTTCTCAAGTCCAATATTTTACTTAAGTTACTGCATCCTCTACACTAGATATATCGAGAGACAGTTAATAAAGCATTTTTTAACTATCTGCTGTCCATAGCATATACCCCAAATCTTTCCTGCTTGAGAAAAAAAACCTTGCTCATTAATTTCCTAGCTGTATTTTTATACTTAAATTCCTTAAACTTCTGTGTTGTAATGGAAAAGAGGGACAATAGAATGTATAATAGTGATTACTACCCTATCTGTGGGTCTGTGGAGATCTGAAATGAGTTAATACGCAGTCCTTAGGACCAAGAGTATATAAACATAATAAATACTTAATACATATTATCTACCATTATTAAACTGACAATAATTTTCAAAAGTTTCAGACTAAATCATATCAGTTCTTTTTTATTGTTTGTTTGTTTTGGTTGAACTCTGGGCTTTGGCGCTGTCCCTATACTCTTCAGCTCAAGGTGAGCACTCTACTGCTTGAGCCACAGCACCACTTCTGGTTTTTAAGTGATTTATTGGAGATAAGAGTCTCACAGACTTTCCTGCCTAGGCTGGCTTTGAACCGTGAACCTCAGATCTCAGCCTACTGAGTAGGCTGAGCCACCGGCGCCTGGCTTCATGTCAGTTTTTATTGAAGCATCACCATTGCTAACAGAAAAATGCTCAAAATCCTGCTTAAGATATCAAATAATCTAGACACAGCATACTCTCATAATTATTCATTAGTCTTCCTCTTCAACTTCAACCATTCCAGACTGACTCAGTGTTCCCCAATCAGAACATATACTCTTGTGTTTGCATGCCTCTGATTGTGTCTTTCAATTTAGAATGCCTACTTCCTATCTCAAACACTTGTATATTATTCAATGTAAAAATTACTTTCACAAGAGGATGCCTGAGTCTCTTAATTAAAATTACTCATTCCTTTGTCTCCCTTAGCACCTGTGCTTTTATTTAGTGCACACTTCAGCTTACCTTATGCTATTGTTAATAGCATAAACTACTGCCTCTTTGCCCCATTTGTCACCAACCACCAAAGACATACTTAGCTTGAAATCTCCATGGTTGTAGCAATCAAATCATGAAGAGCTCTTTTTAGCATACAATATTTATCAGTAGTTTGGCAAATAACCCCTTCATGGGAAAAATATTTATTTGCTAAATTTGATTTAAAAGAATTGACTTTATGATTATGGTATAAATAAGACACTGACAAGCAAGGATGATAGTATGCCATTTATTATTATTGCCAACTGGTAATCATATCTTTTATTAGCAAAAAAATTTAAAGAATCTGTTACTACATGTTATTACATTTTACTTAAAATTACTTTGTGAATCTTAGCTTATTGGTAAATTATTTCATACAATAAAATTTTGTTATGTGTTAACAAACATTTAAGCATTTTTATATTAAAAAATGATTATCAAATCAACCTGAAGTCATTTGTGTGTGTGCACACACCCATGCATGTACACATGCCAGTCCTAAGACTTCAGCTCAAGGCCTGGATGTTATCCCTGAGCTGTTGTACTAAGTCTAGTACTCTAGCACATGAGCTACCACTCTATTTCCATACTTTTGATGCTTAAGTCTCATAGACTTTCCTGCCTCAAATGTCTTCGAACTGGAATCCTCAGATCTCAGCCTCCTGAGTAGATAGGATTACATGCGTGATCCAGCATTATGTGGCATGAAGTCACATTTTCCAAAATAAAAAAGAATGTTTTGGACCAGGAACAGCTCATGACTCTAGGTTCAGCTATGCTATAGGCAGAAATAGAAAGGTAACAGTCCAAGTCTTGCCATGAATGAAAGCAAGATCTTATCTGAAAAGTAACTAAAGACAAAAGATCTGGAGGCATGACTCAAGCTTTGTTCACCTGCCTGTATAATCCCTCTGTTTATTACATTTCAGAATAGTGAAAGTGGTTAAGTTTTCTTTACACAGTCAAATTATTAACCTTAGGAAATTAAATTCAGAAGAAATGTAATGCAATCCTGAACTAAAAGTTAAAATTGCCTAGAGGTACAACATCAGTTAACTAGAAGCCTTTAGTTTCCCTCCCAACTCTACTCTGGCCTTTATGTGGAGCAAAATTCTGATTTTTTGGCAGCCTCTTTGACTAATCTTGAATCTAAATATACAATCTTAAGATATCTCAACAAGACTGGTAGAAAAACAAATTGTGCTGATCAGTACACATATCCTAAGACCTAGAATGCTTGATTTTAGCCTCTATATCAGTCCAGTAAGGGTATCTCATGGCTAGAATCTTATCCTTGTTATTTTTTCATTTCCTATTTGATTCACTGTTAAGCTATTTTCAGTCATACACATTGACCTAGATTCTCCCATTAAGTAAGCTACTCCCTGGGAGTGCACTAGGAACTCAAGGAAACCACATTAACACTTTCGGGTATGCTGTGATAGCTGGTTACCTGGTACCTGAAGAAGAGTTACTTTACAGGATATTAAATGATACGTTCTTATGTCAAAGGGAATTTATATACTCTCCCTAGTATCTTCAGGGGAAGATAAGGAGAACTCAGAAGCTAGTTCACTAAAGGGAAAGCAAATATTTAGATTACACACTTTAAAGATTCTCTAATAGCAACTATATTGTACAATTATCTTTTTGATGCAAATCACAAAAAGTCATTGATCCAATACCAAGGTAAGTACAAATTAACAGTCCTATTAATTAACAAATAAAAAGCCCTAATTCAAACTAGTTTCAGTTTATTGCAGTTGGCTTTTGTCACTGAAAATCTAGGGGTGTATTTGTGAAGAAGGTCTTATGTAGGGGATCAAATGACATCCCCCACCACATTTAATCTGTGCCATTTTACTCTTCCTCTACTCATCTCTTTCATCTGTGCCTTCTTCCATGTTTGATTGCCTTTTGGGAGGGAGTGAGGAGGCTCTATTTTCAGTAATAATAGCATTTGAATTTTCCCCATCATATCAGTTTAGCAACTCAGGAGAAAATTAATGTTTCAGTAAAAGTGTCAACAATAATGTCTCTGGCCTGGCTTGAGTCTCTTTATCTTCAATATTTCACTCATCCAGTTTCTCCTTACATAACATAGGAGACAGACAGAGAAATAAAGACAGAAGAACCAAAGCTAAAGAGAGAGAGGGGGAGGGGGGAGGAGAGAGAAGGGGAAGAGGGGGAGAGAGAAAAAGAGAGAGAGAGAGAGAGAGAGAGAGAGAGAGAGAGAGAGAGAGAGAGAGAGAGAGAGAGAGAGAGAGAGAGAGAGAAATTAGCATGCAATAGGCCATCTGCCTGGATGAAAACTTGACTCTGCCCCTTTCCAACTGTAACTATCATCTTTCCCTGAATGAATAATCATAGGTAGAAGGTTGTGATGCCCATATCTATGAGTCCTGCACAATATCCCACCTCTTGATGGGTAAGGGTGGGAGAGTAAGGTCAGTTCCACCTGATTTGAAATCAGTGAAGGGAGAGAACTCAAAGAGCTATTACAAGGAAATTAGCAGGCATAAACTACATTTGTCTGTGGAACTGCTGTATGAAGAATAACTAACCTACATTTTATGGTTAAGCACTAAGCAAAATCCAAGAATATGTGGGAGGTACTTATACCCTGTCTTTTTCCGACTTCCCTGTTGTTACTTGTTTACAGGCATATCTCCCTCAATAAACCCAGGGCTGCTGGAAGTCAGGGGCTGCTTCTGGTCAGAGAAGGCATACCTGGTAGGTAGAAAGATTTAATAAATGTTTACTGAATAAAGACGGGTAATATGTCTAACTTTCAGCAAAATCAGGTAAACACAAATCTGCAAATAAACATTCCAAATTCACTTTATCCACAAAACAATACAGTTTATTTACAAGGAAATGGTTATAATTAAAAAATCAAGTAAGTCAATAAAATTTAACAAGTTATCTCTCTCTTTAAAAATAGTTAAACATTGACACCAGTGTATTTGTGCTGTACTGTCCATTCCTATTCTTTAAAAAAAGCAAAAAAAAGAGCTTATAGGTAAAGGGATGATGGAAATGAACTAGAACTTGAATTAAATCAAGGCTGTTAATAGTTCAAGTTTATTACCATAAAAAACTGTTTACTTGCTTCTTTGAAATATAACAGTGGATTTAGCCCTGTTCCTAAACTCAAAATTGATTCTGTCTTCACTGGAATCTCTGAAAAACAGGAACAGAGTGGTTCACAAAGGTCCGCGGCTACACTCGCACTTGTAGTCTTTGTGGTGTCCAACTTTTATGCCTCCAAAATAAATTCCCTGTCTAGGATTAACAATTCATCCTACAGCTTAACTTCTTTTTATAAATGGCCAAATAGAAGCTTCCATAAATATCTCGCTCAAAAACAGGCAAGAGAACTGCAAAATGCTCTCCCACAATGGTGTATAAAATCTTCTAAGCCTTGGAAGAGGTTATTTGCTAAACGTCTAAGAGAGTTAATGATCTTCTAGAAGGGAATAAAGATCAAACCCAGTGTCCTCCAAGAAGCACTAATGGCCTAGTACACTAAATCTTATACTCGTCTCTTAAGTGATTTCAGTCTATTGCACTGCTCTCCTTAAAGCAAAACTCTATCCGTTTACAAGGGACAAAGGAGGAAACTGCTTGAAGATTACATTAAAACCATATGTTGCTCAGGAAATTTAATGTTAGCAGGTAGTAAATTATGCATTTAACCTGTTTGTTGTTTCTTGGAGTTGCCACAAACATGTTACATTATGTGGTACCACTTAGTAGCTAGATACCCTGTTCATGCCATTTGGCCAACATGTGTTGTACTAATGGTGGATTTTAGTTTTAACTCGGTATTCCTCTCTGGGACCTGCAAGCTGGTTTAGATCCTAACACATTATTTCATAAGTATGAATAATAACCACTTGAGTGCAAATTAGTTTAGATTCTACCCTGCCCTCCCTCTATTTTATAAGGAAAAAAATAAAAGAGATTTTATTTTCAGCATAACTCCCATTGCCCATTAAAGCTGTGTATATAAATAAGCCAGGTTATCTTTTTTTTTCTTTATAAGAAATGCTGTTTTATCTAACAGTCACCTTCCTAGTAATTCAGAACTCCACTACTGTAAATTAGGACACTTTATCTTAAAGCTTCATAATCTTATGAGACTATAATTGGAAAGTATATATATATATATTTATATATATATGTATATATACATATATATATGAAAAAAAGTCCTGCTTTGTAAGCTTGGCAGCTGAGATAGAAGGAAGGAATGAGAAGGGCTACAGCAGAATTACACCATCACGGCTAGCCTGACTCTGCTTGACAGAGCCGTTTAATATTTTGACAAGACAAAATATAAAGCAGCATTTTATTCTGTAGAGACTTCACTCGACACAAGCATGGAAGAGCTTGTGATCAATAAAGTTTGCGGTGGAGAGTGATTTATTTACAGCAGGGTATTATGTAGAGAAAGAGCTGTGATATTTCCACAGGCTTTGACGGCATAATGGGCCCCACTCAATCCTTACATGGAAGGGTTAGATTGTCATGGTTGCTCAGGCAGTATTCAAAACGTTATCTGATCAGCCTTAAAGACTTCAGAACGAGACAGATGATTAGTTACCCTAAACGATCCTCATCATGCAGAAATTGATGATTTAATATAGTCAATGACAGACGATTCCATTTGTACTAGATAAAGTGTCTGCGGTTTGTATCAATCATAATAGAGTTATTATTGAGCATAAAAGAAAAGCATGTTTAATATCATTAATTCCAGATATGTCGCTTTCCACATCTGGCATTCATCCATAGACCAGAACCACTCCGGGCTATCATTCCTGCCGCTGTGCTGGCGACTCCCGTGTTTTTTGTAATTTCAAAATGTTTTTCAGCACCTCCAGCTAGGCGCAATAACAGTTTACAGATTACCTGTGTCATCACATTTTGACAAACTTCTCAATCTGATGTGACCTTCATCTTTAGCCATCTGCTTGCCTTTGTTTCTGTTCTTTTTTTTGATAAACCTCCACAGCTTAAAGCTGTAGTAGTGTGTTCCATACACTGTACTTCTAGGTCAACGCTTCACCTCTGTAAATCCAAAAACACAGACTGCAGTGTAAAGATGGTGACCTGAGTTCAAGTCCCTTGGTCCCTGACCCTCCCTTACCCCCTTAGTTATATTTTTCATCATTCATGTCAAATGTATTTTGATTGTATGGAGGCAAAAGCATGCAATCAGAAAAAAGGAAGCACATGTGGGAGTTGGGAGGAAGGAAAGAGGAGAAAAGAATAATCATCAACAAGACTGAGAAGTTGGAGAAAGAAAAGGAGAAACATAGTTTTTGTATTTGTCTTATCTGTAACAATGTAATAGTGAGAACAACATATGACTTAAAAGGGAAAAAGAAATACAAAACTTTCTATGGGCACATCATGATAACTACCAGGAGTAAATGTTGTTTCTTCTTGATTTTAAAAACTCCATTTTGCAATTAGATGTTGAAATAACAAAAAGAAACATCCAACTCTTAAATGTTGTCAGTCTATCTTTAATGGAGGTAAAATAATCTCTTATAAATGCCTCACTTTGGGGCTGGGAAGGTGGCTCAGTGGCAGAGCGCTTGCCTTGCATGCCTGAGGCCCTGGGTTCGATTCCTCAGCACCAAATAAGCAAAAAGAAAAAAGCCGGAAGTGGCGCAGTAGCTCAAGTGGTAGAGCGCTAGCCTTGAGCTGAAGAGCTGAGACAGTGCCCAGGCCCAGAGTTCAGGCCCCACGACTGGACTCCCCCACCCCAAAAGCCTCAGTTGAATTATTCCTTCTCACAGATGTTTATGTAATAGCAGAGATTATAAAAGATACTCGTGGGTTTTTTTCCCCTTTTGAATAAAAATCAACCCAGAAGTAATTTTATATGTGCTGATTTACTGGATATATAGAATGCCTACAACATATGCAGGCCCTGGGTTGGTCCCGGAAGCACAGTAAAGGAAACAGACAAGAAAAACTTGTCTTCTACATTCTTACATTATAAAGATGGTCACTAATATGAAGGGGAAAGTGCAAAGTTAGTTATAAATAGGACTCTTTAAAAATTAAGGTCAGGATCAAAATGATTGACCCCGGAAAATGCACACAAAATCAGATCTCTCTGCTTATCAAAATGAACTCCAAGAAATGGAAACAAGAGGTTTTGTTGTTTTTGTTTTGTGTTTTGTGTACTTTTGTGTACTATTTTTTCTTTCTTTTCTCCTTTGGTTTATTCCATGTCACTGGGTTTTTATTTATTATTATTTCTGTGCACTTTGTCTTGTATATAAGTTGATCTGATTTAGGGAAGGGAAGGGGAACCACAGAAACAATAGGAAAAGGATGAACCAATGCAACAGTGACACTCACCACATTGTAAATGAACTTTACAATGTGGGAGGGGGGAGAGGAGTTGGATGGGAGAAAATGAAGGAAAGGGTAACACTTTTCATAAACAAATGTGCTCATTACCTTACTTATGTAACTGTAACCCCTTTGTAACATTGTCTTTACAATAACATTGAAATTAAAAAATCCGATCTCTGCTTTCAGAAGATTTGGGTGTTAATTTCATGTACGCTGAGAAGAAAAATAAAATGATCCCTTTCAGATACACTCAATCCAGTTTATGCTGTGTCAACACTAATATGTGTTTGCTTTCATTTTGTTTGGTGGGGTAGTGTAAAAGAGTTTAATAGTGATTAAGATGCTAAAGGCAGTTCCCAAGTTAGTTCTCATTTCATCTCCAGTCTTAGTTGTGATTGCTTCAACATAGATGGACTTATCAGACAAAACCCAGATCTTTCTGTATGAACCACCTCTGATCATTACAGAGGCAGTGTAAAAGTCACAGGTAAACATGTAACTTTCCAATTATTTTGTTTGAAAATATTGATAAAGCAGTACTTACCAAAAGAGAACCAGATTGTGTGGGATATGAGGAAACAGAGTAAAATGAAACAATAAATGAATAGTATCTTTATTTTCAAATTTAAAATATTAGATGAAAATATATGTATATATCCAAGTAGAGGAAAAAAATTAATAATTCATGGGTAACGATGTCTTAGATGACAGTATTTTATTTGATTAGCTGTTAGCTAATGAGCATGTTTCCAATACAAGTTGTGTATTTGTTTTGAAAATAAATATTTAAATTAAAATAGTGATGTCTTTTTTCAATTAAATTATGTATTTGAAGTCATATTTTCCTCAATATTGTTTGTGGTCATTTACCTTTAAGTAGCTGTACAAAGCAGTTGCCATTCAACAGTTTATGAATACAGTACATTCTGATATTGATGACTTTTAAAGTGTAAATATCACTTTGTTCAGGATAATAATTTATCAAATTAGCCAAATCAGCTTTATGACACTAAATGTTAGCATAGTCCTTCAAAAGTTGTACAACATTTAGTAAGAATCACTACTATTCTAAGTTCAGCATTTCCAACTATATATCTGACAAAGCTTCTCAATATAAAGCGAAATACTTTCAAAGTAGAAGTTATTTATCTTATCTTTTGTGCAATGTAGATTATGAGTGAGGTTTTAGGAATAAAAACAATAATTGAGGCTCATGCCTCAGAAAGCTGAGATCCGAGGAATGAGATTTGAAGTCTATAGGAAAAGGGAAAGTTGATGAGACTCTTGATCTCCAAGTAACCACCAAAAGGCCTGATGCACAACTGTGACTTAAGTGGTAGAGTGCCAGTCTTAACAAAAAACTCAGGGACATTGTCCATGCTCTGACTTCAAGCCTCAGAACCCACACAATAAGAGAGAGACAGAGAGAGACAGAGACAGAGATGGAGAGAGACAGAAAAAGAGAGAAAGAGAGACAGTGGCAAGAGACAGACAGAAACAATAAAAAAAAATCCAAGATGTGATCTACTGAAACTCTAATTCATAAGTAAAGAAATAGAAATTCAGGACACTTAGAAGACTTACTCAAGGTTAGTTTATTTCATATAAGAATTGAAATTCTGTTCTAAATTGCTTATATAGTGACCTTTCTTTTCCATAATGAGATAATGAAGTAGAAATATTTTGAAATCTGTTATGCATAAAAGATATGATATAATAATGTCATAAAAGAGCAAAGTGATATGATCTTTCAATATATGACTTTTTTCATTTTTCAAAACAATGTTCCTGATTTTCTCACAATTACTGCCAGGATTTCAAAAGAAAATTATGTAAGAAACAACAATTAAAGAACAGAGATTTCACAACATCTATCAGTTTTATGCATCTAAGACTAATTAATGCCCATCAATGATCATCATGTTAGATCATCCCAATTTTGACGTCTTAGTTGTTAACATTATCATTTATGTAATCTTTGATATCAACATACTATTGGTAATGCCTAAAGTAAGTTATGGTTCTTTTATCACCAAAATTTAAAACTTTTTAAATTTTTTTTATTGTGAAAATACTGCACAAAGAAGTTACAATCACAAGAGCATGATAATGAGAGCATACTTTGATGCTCTAATACTATCAACCAAGATAACAGATACTAGTAAATAAATGTTCTTATTTGGGTAGGACATTCTGTTTACTGATGGTTTAACCTTGACACTAAAATGTAGTAGAACAGTATCAGTCAACTTTGGCATGCTGAAGATTGTGATTCACATGGAGTAAGTTATAAAGGCAAGTAATTATATATCAGCAAGTAATTATATATCACCTAATGCTAAAATTCAAAAGCTTTCTGAATCATAGTCTAAGAAACCTCTTTGGTTTAAGTTTAAATTTATCATTTATTTTACTTTGGCTATGAATAAATGTGTTTCCTCAATTTGTTTTAAATAGCCACATCTATTTGCTTGACCAAAAAAACTCACTGTGCTGACAATTACTATTTAAAATTGATTTTACCTGTGTAATTGTAGATTTATGAATAGAAGACTAGATACAATCTATATGATAAAACAGAGGCTACAGTTCTCTATTTCAGTTCACAAATCTAAAAGGTTAACTGCATCCATCATGATCTTGGTCATCAGCTGGCAGAAAAACTTAGAACTAAAATTATGCAAGAAGTCATTCTGATGGATAGGGAAGAAAAAGTAAAAGGTTTCCAATCAATTTGCCACTTCAGAACAATCTTTAAAAATAGCAAATAGTGACTAAAATGGAAATAATAGAAAATGCTAGTTTGAGTGTGTTTTCTTATTTCTGTTTTAAAGACAGGAATGCTACTACAAATTTGTTTTTCTTAATCATATTCATATCTGCAAAACGTTGAGGCTGTAATCTTTAGTGATTTCTTACTGCACATAGGAATAAATCTAAAGCTTGTTATTTTATCAACACTTTGTGGGGTTTGTTTCTCTGTTTTGTGCACATGTAAGCTGATATTTTAGAATGATTTTCTAATATCCTTTTTATTCCTTTAATTTTTTTGTGACATACTTGAAATTTCTTTACTCATTAAATACTATATTTCCATGAAATGCTAATTTAAATCTAAATACAGCATAAATCTCTCCCTGAATAGTTATGGTTTACTTATTTCAATTTTTTATATAAATGCCAAACCAATAGTGTTTAGGGATATAGACTCTGTATTAGGAATACATGGTGCTAAGAGAACAAATGAAAATAGCAGGAGAGGGAAAATCATGCATCTACCTTGACCCAGAATTACTTTTACATATTAGTTCTAGTGAGGTTAATTTACTCCATCTATTTTTTTGAGAAATTGAAGCATTAGGCAATTGGGTTTTGAGCTTAAAGACTTCAGGGAAAGTGTTCTTCTAATCATTTATATTTATAATGCTACATCTCTATAGCTAAATCAATAAAAAAAGAAAATGTGACATGTTCTTAGCTCTCTATTTCTAGTTTGTTTACTGAAAATATTCCTTAGAAAATGTGTAATTTCAAATTGACTGTCCTTAGACACAATACTCTGTAAATTCATTTGTTTCTTGCCAGGTTCAACATTCATGTACAAACTCTAAATAACTGTGTTTTGTACTGGAAGATTACACTTATGTCTGGCCTGTCTGCGGAAGCATTTGGAAGGAAGTTCACCATTCTAGGAGTTGGTATGTTCAATACCTACTTTAAATCCTCCTACTCATGAGTTGTGAGATTTAGGATGAGTTAACACAGATCTGTAATTAATGTCTTGTGAGGTTGTGGTAAGTATTAAATGAGATATATAATATAATTTAATGAATAGCACATAAATAATGTTAAAACTATTAGCCTTATTATTGGCCAGTAAGTGCTAGCCAGTAAAATCAACATGCCAGTAGAGTTTAACTTCTTCAGAAGCAAAAGCATGTCATATTTGCCTGTCTATTCTTGATAGATTGAGTGTGGATTGAATAGCAGACTTAAAAAAATGAGTGTAACTATATATATATGTGTGTATATATTCATAAAAATATGTATATACGTATGGTTTGATTGTGAATTAAATTTAGTGATTTGCCAAGTAAGTAAAAATAATAAATTAGACAGATATTCAATGGAATTGACCCAAGCTTAACTAAATTCATGGCTCATACATGTAGTCCTAAAATAGTCAAGTTTATTTTAATAATATTTAGCAAAACAGAAACAAGGAAGGGTGGTGACTCACAGCTGTAATCCTAGCTACTCAAATATTCAGGAGGCTGTGATTTGGGATCGCAGTTCAAATCCAGCCTAGGCAGGAAAGTCAAGGAGACTCTTATCTTCACTGGATCACAGAAAAAAAGCTGAAAGTAGAGCTATGGTCAAGTAGGAAAGCACTAGCTTTGAGCAAAAGGATCCCAGGGACAGAGCCTAGGCCCAGAGTTTAAGCCCCAAGACTAGAAAAACAACAACAACAACAAAAAAAAAAAACAACAGAAAATCAGAAATAAGAAGTAGTCTGAAAAAGACAATTTGGTACAAAAATCAAAACATAGGAAAGAGGTGAACATATTTTAAACCATGTCACTGGGGAGATTGCAGAATATAGTCACAGGGGATTTGGGCCTCTACATGAAGTACAAAAGGCAATGCACTAGAAAATACAAACTCACCTTCTCTCATAAAATGTCATTAGGAGAGTAAATAGACTTCTTTAGAAAATTTATACTAAGCATTCCAAAACCAGGTAGGAATAAAAACTGGAGTAGCCATGTAGTTATCCAGTGAAAGAATTCTCTTCACATAAATAGTGAGTATGCCTAAGGAAGGTACTTCAAAAACAACAGAAAAAGTCTTAATTAATACCAAGTCCAAAATTACATTTTGACCCAACCACCAACATTTTCCTCTCCATCTTTGTCAATACCATACTCTGTGGTAAAATTATGGTATTAGCCAGGTGCTGGTGGCTCATGCCTATAATCCCAACTACTTAGGAGGCTGAGATCTGAGGATCATGGTTCAAAGCCAGCCAGGGCAGGAAGGAATCCTGAGACTCTTATCTCCAATAAATTACCAGAAAATTGGAAGTGGCACTGTGGTTCAAGTGGTAGAGGGCCAATCTCGAGCTGAAGAGCTCAGGAACTAGTCCAGGCCTAGAGTTCAAACACCATGACTGACCAAAAAAGAAAAAAAAGGATATATCATATTTGACTAAATTGTCATTAATTGTGGTTGATCTCAGGCACAATATTAACAAATACAACTAAAGAATAAAAGACAAGTGAAATAATAAATTCAGAAATCTAAATAGGTTTAGAAGAATATTTTAAAATATTTTATTCATCAGTTGATTATCACACATCTCTTTTTTTCATTGACACATAAATGACTTTCATCTATCATCTACTAACTCATGAATATCTCATTAAGTCAATGAAATCAGTAATATTCCATACTCATGTTTGATTGCATAGTCATTCACAAAGTCACAACACTGGTACCTGCTCCTCCCGTTTTAATAAATAAATAAATAAATAAATAAATAAATAAATAAATAAATAAATAAATAAATAAATAAATAAATAAATATCACCGCTTCACTGTCTGCCCCTCGCCTGATCCTACCCAACAGCAAAGAATATGTATTCTTATTTATGACCTCTAACAAATCCTCAAATATTATATACATTTGCAGACTCTGGACAACTCCAGAACTTGTCCACACTAAAACCAAAATTTTTTCCTTAAATTCTGGTTCAATTTTTATGATTTATTTTGGTGTTCAACAAAGGATTTATTTCTGTATATTCCTATGCTCCGCTACCTTCTTCTCTATATTGTTTTGCCAATCATTTCCCTGTGCCATGCCATTTTGAGGGGAGAACCAGATGTTCTGTGCTTCTTTCACTACTTACCCCCTTAAGTAGTATGTCAGGATTTTTCTGGGCAAGGAAATCAAATCTCTTTTTCACTATTACTGCATAACCTTTGTGTCTGTTGTCTTAGTTTGAGCTACTATTTTAAAAAATGGCCAGTTGTCATATAAACAAAAGTGATTTATTTCTCCCAGTTCTTGACCATGTGCCGTCATGATCAGATTCTGGTGAATGCCCTCTTCCAAATTTGAGTTTGTCAACTTGCTTGGTTCGGGCAATGATTTGCACCTAGAAGCTGCACTATAGAAGCCAATCACCTCGCTTAGGACCCACCAGCTACTCCAAACACTATCACATTGTGATTATATTTCTACATGTGAGCAGAATAATTAACATTCAGCCCACCACATTTGACATATCAGTTACTTACAGCATGTTTCTTCAAAAAAATGAATGAGTAGGTCTGAACATAATATGCCTGTAATATGTCCTTTTGTCTAAATTCAAAGCAAGTGTTTATCATTGCATAAGTTACATTGGCATTTTTTCTGAACCTTCTAATTCTTCATGGACTCCACTATTTAAATTATCCAAGTTTAGAGCATTTTATGTCTGTTCAGAGCTACACCCAAGTACTATGCCCCAAATACTAATAGTTAACTCTATCTCGGTTCCCCATATTTTTATCCTGATAACAATAATTCAGAAGATCAGATTTCACAAGTATCCTTTATTGACCAGTCATTATGTCATAGTGATGTGGGACTCAAGTCTTTATATTATCTCACAAAGTATATTTGTGGGGTCATCCAATATAAAAGTAATGTTCATATATGCTTCCATGATATAACAAAAGAGTTTACACACAAGCACTAAGAAAATATTCCTATAAGACAGAGGTAGATTTGAGAAACTAATGGTTAGAAAAATTGGAAAGTCTAAGGCAAATTAAAAATCTAAGGCAAATTAAAATTAATATCAGAAATATTAATACAAATGTGGTAGCCAGGTACCAGTGGCTCATACCTATAATCCTAGCTACTCATAAGGCTGAAATCTGGGAATAACAGTTTGAAACCAGCCTGAGCAGGAAAGTCAGTGAGCTTCTTATCTCCAATAAACTACTCAAAAAAAGCTGGAAGTGGCCTTGTGGCTGAAGTGGTAGAGGACTAACCTTGAGCACAAAGAGGCTTAGGGATAGTGCCCAGGCCCTGAACAAAAACAAAGCATGTGGTATTAAAACATGCCTCTTTTTCACTAATATTTACTTGCATCAAAAAATAGTATATGATGTATCAAAAATTAATAAAATGGAAGTCAATGCACTTATTGCCAGTGATATTACTTCTTTTATCTCATTGATAAACTGTCAGAATTGAAGTTCTCTAAGTAGGAAACTTAATGGATTTAGAGGAACAATTAACATAGGAAGATACTTGTACGAGTGACAGGCTCACTTATCCTAATTTTAGTGTAGTGATTGTATCAATGTTCATTTTGCAGAAGACTTTGTTTCCTCATATCAGTACTTCCCAGTTATATTGATAGTAAATGGTATACTTACCATTGTAGCTAACAGTTCTACCACAAGGACAGTATTAATTTAAGTGGCAAGACTATCTGTAACCCACTAAAACACAAGAAAACGATCTGTCTTGGTAGGATTTCCACTTACTTTTTGTTGTGGTTGGTGGTGATTGTGGGGCTTGAACTCAAGGCCTGGGTACTGTCCCTGAGTCTGTGCACAAGGCTAGTGCTCTACCAACTGAGCCATGGCACAACTTCCAGTTTCTGAGTGGTTAATTGTAGATAAAAGTCACAAAGGGATGTTTTACCCTGGCTGGCTTTGAACTGCAATCCTCCTATCTCAGCCTCCGAGTAGCTACGATTATAGGCATAAGCCACCAATGCCTAGCTTCTACTTTTAATTTTAGTTCTAGAATGAACTCTGCAGTATTCTGTTGTCAGTCTTGCACACACACACACACACACACACACACACACACACACACAAACACACACACACACATACACACACACACAAATTTCCATAATCTTTTAAAAACAAAGCCTTAGGGCAGGCTAGTTCAACACCTGCAGAGAGAACTCTGAATGACATTTAAGTCAACCTTGGAAATAGCCACTCATCTCTTTGTTTAGAATGAATATGAAAAATGTCATTTTCATTTGTTTTTAAGTAAAATGTAGGCACTGAGAGGAGAATAACTTGTGATTTTTTTTCTTTGTTTTGTTACTGTGATTTGCTGTTGTTATGTTTTAATCCTTGCTTAGAATAAACATCAGAGAATGTTAATGTAGGAAAGTAGGCAGTGAAAAGAAAATACATTGATAATATTTGTTTTATTGATTTTATTTTACTTGTGTTGCCTTTTTCTATTTTCACTCTTACTTTTTTGAAGGTTTGCTTGTAAGTAACTTATTTGTAGGCTTCATTGGAGGCTAAGTCTAATACTAAGTATAGACATTAAGGATAAGGAAATGAAAAAGCTGAAGACATAGTCTCAGGAATTTTGGGGGAGAGATGGAGAAGGTAATAGTTTAATATAATATGACAGAATCTATATAATGTTGATGAAAAAAGACCAAAATATTTGTGCAGAAAAGGCTAATGAACAAGAGCTGTGTCCCTATGTCAAGGGACATAGCCAGTTCATGTTGACCCTTTAGAGATTATGCAAAAGCAATAAGTATCTACATTTCAGTCTCCTTCCTCTTTCTGATGTCTAGGCAATGTTTGACAAATGGCTGGATTCAACCAGACACTGGAGAACAAGGAAGCCCTTTGTGGTAGTCAATGTAAATCTAACTCCCTGAGCACAAAGCACAGTACTTAAGGGTGGAAAGTAAGAATTTGAAGCAAAAATGAAAGATTTCGAACACAGACACAGTCTAGGAGATGTAAGTTTTATTTTAAACATGACAAATGTCACGTGTTTATAGGGTATTCCAGTGGATGTAGAAACCCTGGATTCAACATTTGAGAGAGAAATATGTGTGCTAAATAAATAGATTCAGCCTGTAGCACATGATCAATACATAATAAAACAAGAAGTCAATGAAATATTAAATACAGATTAAAATACCTCAAAAGAGCCAAAAGAAAAAAAAATTCTACCAAATTCTAAGGTTTATACTGTTAGAGATATAGAGCATACGATTGACTAAAAAAAGCATTAACTGGAAGAGAAGACAACCAGGAATACATGTTATTACACACTAGGAAGAAATGGTTGACTGTAGAATTTGGACAAAATAATGATTGAACAATGTTCAATATGGTGATCAGGAGATAACTGGCAATTTCAAAAAAAAAGTTTGGTGAAGAAGCAGGAAGATAGGAATTGGAAGAAATCTTTGCAAACATTCCAGTGTCTTAATAATTCCTAGTAAATCGAGCCTGGGGCTAATGTTTCATTGGGAAATAAGTCCTAAGGCAGCCAGGGGTGAGGGGTAAAACATGAAGCAGACAAGAAGGAAGGCAAGTACAAAGAGGTACATTGTGAGTAGTCTCTATGAGGAAACACAGCCGACTGTGTGGTATCAATACAGGCCAATGCAGCTACATGCTGTAGAATGATCCAATAGGAAGAAAAGGCAAAGGAATGCATCTACCGGGTCAATAGATACATTTTCTCTCCTAGTTGGTCAACGTTTACCTTAAATATATTAATGGCCCTTGAGTCTCAGGTTGTACACATGGTCCTTCAGCACAGTATCATTACCACATGTCTCTGCAGCTGAATCCTGAGAGGTAGAAAGAACTGGATCTTTCATGGAACTGGACAGCTTGGACGTTTGTGGAATAGCTATAATTATTTCCTAGGAAGGTAAACCTAGGCTATTCTGGTACTTCTCCTCCTGGAGGAGTTCACAGAGCCAGAGAAGGATAAACCTCAGGGTTAATGGAGACTCCACAGAGCAAGAAGCTAAGAAGTAACAGAGGACAAACAAGTCTGGAGAGGCTTTTTTGTTATTATTATTTTTTGGGGGGGTCCGGTTGTGGGGCCTGACTTCTGGCCCTGGGCACTGTCCCTCAGCTCTTCAGCTCAAGGCTAGAGCTCTACCACTTGAGCCACAGTGACACTTCCGGCTTTTTTTCTTTTTGCTTATGTGGTGCTGAGGAATCGAACCCAGGGTCGCAGGCATGTGAGGCAAGAGCTCCACCACTGAGCCACCTTCCCAGCCTAAGAGGCATTTTAATATACTAGAAAGAACTATGACTTTGCAGCCACAGAGCCATGGGTTCAAATCCTATCTAGGAAATTTACGCTGTGTCACCTCAGGCAAGTTACTTAGTCTCTCTGAACCAATTGTTCAGCAGCACATGTAGTGTAGTTTTTGCTACTAAGGGTTGTTTGAGAGAAAAGTAACATAACAGATCAAAACTACTCAGTCCAGTACCTGACCCATAGGAAAGGTAATTCTCTCTTTTGTCTTTCATTTCTTCTGGTAAAATGAACTAAAGATCAAACAGACTTCAGAATCAATCACAATCATTTCTATTCCCCTAGACATCCTACAATTTTTATAAGCCACTCCAATATCAGATATATAGCCATAAAAGCTTAATTGTCTGCATTTTTTTCCTTGCATAGACTAAGCAAATTTGAACAATTTCCTAAATGGGAAACATTTAAAGGCATTTTTCAATGGGGCTTATTTATTTATTTACTTATTTTGTAGCCCCTGGTCATTATGAGTGTGCAATCAGCCTTATTGTGGTGGCACAGCTTTGCAGCTGTGAATTCTAGGCATATGTGCAGCAAAGTCCCTTTAGAAGTGAAGGTATTTGCTTTTCCTGAATTGGGTTATGTTTGAAATATTCAACAAAATCCTAAAACTTGAACATTCATTTCTAGATGTGGCTGACTGGCCAAGACCTTTCCAGATGGCTAGGGGAAAATAATCAAGCATTTCATTACATATTCACTAAATTAATGGTCTTGTCATGACCGTAGGAAATGACATGTATCCACCCTTTTGTTCACATATCAAGGCAAAAATTGGATCATGAAAGTTTCAGCAACCACCTTAGATACCTAAGTCTACCTTAAGTATCTGTCACTCCCCAATATGAATTGGTTTTGATATTTGCTTCTGTCTACATGTTTCAAAACATATACTCAAAGACCTTGATATACCACCTATTAATAAGTGAAGACTGTTTCTTTTCCTCTTGAGGTGTAAGAATTCAACACATATTTAAATGGTTTTCGGGAAAACAACACACTTATTCAAAATGGACCAATGACACACATAGAACTTTGAAAAGAATATAAGGGTAAATATTCAAAACCTTACATTTGGCAATGAACTCTTGGATAAGACAATGGAAACATAGGCAACAACAACGAATATAAATAAATTGCATTTCTTCAAAACCCAAAACTTCCATGTATCAAAGAAGATTACCAAGAAAGTGAAAAGGCAATTTGAGAAAATATCTGCAAATTAAATATCTGATAAGAACTGAACATCAAGAATAGCAAGCCAAACAAATTTAAAATTGAATAATGGTCCTGAATAGACATTTCTCATAAAAATTACTAATAGCCAGTAATCACACACTAAGATTACTGACATTTTTAGTCATCAGAAATGTGAGTCAAAATTACAATGAGTTACTCTTTCATGGTTACTAGGACAAAAGGGAAGAAGTATTGGTAAGGATAGGAAAAAATAGAATCATTATACATTGTCGGTGAGAATATGAAAAAGTACAACTTAACTGGACAACAGTTCCATGGTTCCTCAAAAAGCTGGAGGGAAAAAAAAAAAACAAAATTCCTCCTGTTTACATACCTAAACCCATTGAAAACAAAAGTGAAACCGATATTCATTAAAGCATTATGATAGCCACAGACTAAAAAATCATGTTTTCCATCAATAGATGGATAAAATGAAACACACACACAGAGACATGAACATACACAAAATGAAATAATATTTAAGTATATAAAAAGGAATGAAGGGAGCTGGGAAGGTGGGTCAGAGGTAGAGCGCTTGCGTTGCATGCCTGAGGCCCTGGGTTCAATTTCTCAGCACCACATCAGCAAAAAGAAGAAAAGCTGGAAGTGGAGCTGTGGCTCAAGTGGTAGAGCGCTAGCCTTAAGCTGAAGAGCTGAGGGACAGCGCCCAGGCCCAGAGTTCAGGCCCCACGACCGGACCCTCCCCCACTCCACAAAAAAATGAAACATAAAAAAAGGAATGAAGTTCTGATGCATGTTGTAACATTGTTAACCTTGGAAACACTCTGCTAGGTATAATAAGCCCAAATAGAGAAGGGGATATATTGTCTGTTTCTAATTAAATGTCATGCCTAGAATCTATGGATATTTAAATTTGGTAAGAGTCACAAGAAGGTTGGAAAAAAGAAAGTCAAAAATTGGTAAATTACTTCTTGATGGGGAAGGATTTTGTTGGGTAGGGGATGAAATAGTTCTGTAAGCAGATGGTGGTGATGGTCAGATAATGTAGTCCTTACAATTCCATACTTATGATGGCTTTATTGGCAAGTTTTGTTAGTTATATATTTACCACACTTTAAAAAACACAGACAGAATTGAAAGGAGAAAGAGATAAAACCAAAATTATATTTGAAGACATCGCACTCTCTTAAACACACAATTTGACCTAGTTAACACTTATAGAACACTTTACTCAACAGCCAAGATCCCTTTTTCAAGTGCACATTGATTATTTTCCAAAATAGACCAGGCCTGAGCCATAAAACTTAACACCTTATAAAGAAATGATTCAAAGTTTATTCTTAAATGATAAGATTAAGCTAAAATCATTACAAGCAAAATATCTAGAAAATCTTCAAATATTTGAAAATCATGCCATACACTTCTAAATTGCATGTGAGTAAAAGAGGAGTCACAAACAATACTAGCAAATTTTTATTGGCTAAAAGACAAATAGATCAAAATTTGTGTGTGTGGCTATGGCTAAAGCAGGGCTTTAGTGGGAAATATATAGCATTAAGTGTTTATGTTAGAAAAGAAGAAAGGTCTCAGATCAATGAACCAAGTTTTGACTTTTTGAAACTAGGAAAGAAAGAGTGCTTTAACCTACAAGCAAATTAAAACAGAAAGAAGGAAAGAAAAAAAAGATCATCATAGCAGAAACAATGTCACATAATAGGTAAGATGTTGATTGAGAAAGACTGATAATGATTTCAGTCATGAGCCCCAAATCCAAACTGAAGTTCAGAGACTCAATCATGAGAGCTGAGCTGCTATGAAGATGCTTTCCCACTGAGCAGCTACACTCGAGATGTATGTTGGCGCTGAGGAATCATTAATGTTGGTGACTGCTTCTTCCACCAAAGTTCACATGCCCTAAGCAAGGCATAAGCCAGGTGCCCAAAAGAAAATGTTCTTACATACAATCGATTATGTTATCTGCATAGGACAATGGAGATTGATGTCTTTTTCCTTTGACTAATAGCAGCGTCCCTATGTAGAAAGTTCCTCTTAGTAAATGGACAAGGTTGTATAATTAAATCACTGAACAACTGGACAAGTGAATGTTTGGCATTCTCTCATTATTTCTGATAGGCAAAAGTAACTTCACTGTTCTTTTTTAAACTTTTACAACTGAATTACATGACACACATCTAAAGATGTACCTTAAAAATAAGCAGCGATGCAATAAAGCTCCATTCAAGTGACAAAATGTAGCCAGAAACCCATTTTCCTTTCTAGCAATGCCCCCTTCTAGAAACTATAAGTCACTAAAGATCCTTATAGTTTCATATCCAATTATCCATCTTTAAACATTAGTTCAATTCTATCCATTTTTTAAGTTGGCATAGTTGGAAATAGTCAGTAGTTGAATACAGCGGCTCATTCCTATAGTGTCAGGACTCAGTAGAAAAAGGTTGGGAAGACATCAGTTTGAGTTCCACACAGGAAGAAATGTTAGAGAGACCCTATTTCAACCAACAAACGAGGTATGATCGTTCACATCTGTGATTCTAGATACCTGAGTGGCCACAGGTAGGAAGGACAGCAATTGAAAGGATGCTCTCTGTGCCATATTACCAGACTCACATAAAAAAAAAAAACAGTCTAATTAAAATAGAAAACAAAAAAATGCTCATGGCCTGGCTCAATTAGTAAAATATCTGTCTAGCAAATGTGAAATCCTTAGTTCAAATACCTGTATAGAAAAGAAAAAAATCCTGTATGATCCTTTAAGAGTTCCTGATCTTAACTTTTTCATTTAATGTTACAATCCATGTTAATAAATTTCTGAGCATGAAACTCATAAGAAGCTTCTAATTTCATGTTAATTCAGAGATCTAATTTCATTTTTAATTGATGTTCATTTGTTCACATCTATCTTACAGTTTTTCTCCACTTGGCTAGAGACCTACTTTTATCATCAATCAAGAATCCAAACAAGCATGCATATGCTCCTGAATTCTGTTATTAGAATTCTGATATCCAAGCCTAGTACTAGAGGCTTATGCCTGTGATCCTAGCTATTTAGGAGTCTGAGATCAACGGATCATGTTTCAAAGGCAGGAAAGTCCTTGAGACTTGTTAATGGAGTGGTTGTTTCTTTGAGGCTTTGTTTTGGGGGAATTTAATTTTTTGAGCTCTAAGTATATTTTAGATATGAGTCCTTTGTCTATTGTATGGCTAGTGAAAATCTCCCAATCTGTGGGCTTTCTCTTGCTCTTGCTAGCTATGTCCTTTGCCATGCAGCTCTGCAGTTTAATGCAATCCCGTTTATCCAACCTTTCTTTGATTTGTTGTGTTTCTGGGTCTTTATTAAGAAAGTTTTTACCTATGCCAAGGAGCCATAGTGTTTCTGCTATTCCTTCCTGTAAAATTTTCAGGGTATCTACTTTTACCTCAAGGTCTTTGATCTATTTGGAATTAATTCTGGTACAGAATGATATATAAAGATGTAACTTCAGTTTTCTACACATGTACAGTCAGTTCTGCCTCCACTGTTTGTCTTTCTTCTATCCTGTTTTTTTTTTTTGGCTCCCTTATCAAAGATTAGGTAGCCATAGGTCTGAGGGTTCATTTCTGGGTCTTCAGTTCTATTCCATTGGTCCTCAGGTATGTTCTTGTGCTGGAACCAGCCTGTTTTTATAACTATGGCTTTGTAATACTGTTTGAAGTTTGGTATTGGTATTCTTCCAGCACTGTTCTTCCTGCTGAGGATTTTTTTTTGTTATTCTGGGTATTTTATTATATCATATGAATATTTGGATTGCTTCTTTTATTTCATTAAAGCATGTTGTTGGATACTGATAGGTATTGCATTGAATTTGTAGATAGCTTTGGCAGTATTATCATTTTCAGGATTTTAAAACTCCCAATCCAGGAGCATGGGGGGGGTTTCCACTTACTTAGATATTTAATTTTCTTACTCAGGTTTTTAAAGTTTTCATCATAGAGGTCCTTCACTTCTTTGGTTAAGTTAATTCCTAGACATTTTTTTGGAGGGGGGGGCTACTGAAAAAAAGAGTTGCTTTCCTGATTTTAGCCTCACTCTTCTCATTGTTGGCATACATAAAAGCTATTGATTAACATAAAAGCTATGGATTGATTTTTATACCCTATTACTTTGCCAAAGTTTTGGATCAGTTTGAGTAACTTGGGAGTGAAGCCTGTGGGGTTCTTTAAATACAGGATCAAGTCATCTGTAAAGAGGGAGGAGTTTACTTCTTTCCCTATTTGAATCCCCTATATGTTTGCCGCTTGCCTTGCTAGGAATTCCAGCACTATACTGAAGAAGAGTAAAGAAAGTGGGCATCTTTGTCTTATTCTTGATTTTAGAGGAATGATTTTAACTTTTCACTTTTAGGTATAATGCTGGCTGTAGGTTTGTTATTTCTATGGAAAAATGAAATACATTTTTCAGACATGGCTGAAAAGTGAAACATAAAGTTTATTTCCAGCAACTGTTTGTTGGCTAATATAAACAAAAATATTAAGCAAGTGAAAAGCTTTTCTGATGCCCTAGCTTATGTAGTAATACATCAAATCAACAGAAATAATTAAAACATGCTTACAGTTTCATTACAGGCAGAAAAAGTTCTGCCCAATCAGAAATAGACTCCTTCATGTAAGGAAATATTTGTTAATGGTCAAGCAAATATGTTGTGTTCTGTATATGCTTAAGGAATGTTAGTACTTCTTAGATTGTGTAAAGCTAAAGAAAAGATACTGGAAAATAATATTCTCTTTGAACAAAGAAAATAAAAAGTCCATGTGAGTCATTATCTCCAATTAATCAGCAAAGTGTTGAAACTAGAGCTGTGGCTCAAGTAGTAAAGCATCTTGGACAAAAGTGCTAAGCAAGAGGGAAGGTCCTGAGTTCAAGACCAAGTATCAGGACATAAAAGAAAAAAGGAAGAGAGAGAAAAAATAATTTCAAAATCCAACTATGTAGTGTTGCATTACAATTTAAGTCCTGTATCTTTTTAGATTAAGCTTTATAACTTAATAGAATATATATAGGTACTTATATTAGGATAAAAATATAAGTAAACCTGTTATTCAAAAATTAAGGCTTTCCAGATGATGAGAACAGAATATTGACTCAAACATGGGATCCTCATATATTCAGGACTCACAGCAAATATAAGAGGCTTCAACATACAGCCTATTATTCCCCATCCTAAATTCTAGTGTGTGTGAATAACATTTTACTGAAATATTTAATTTTTTTATCCAGGGTTTTCTTTGCTCTACAATGGAAGAGTTGACTATTTGCAATTGTCGTTTTGGCCTCCCTTCCTCAGCATATGTACTCTGAGCTTACATTCTCCACTCCACATCCCATTCTCAGTTGCTCAGATAAGAACAATCTATATGTCATTCGTTGCTTTATCTTTCTCTACCATTTCATACTCAATGCGTCTTATTCTTCCTACTTCTTACCAATATAGTCACCTACCTAAACAATGGGAAGAATTCCTAATGATTCACCCTAACCTCACATGTGTTTTCAACAAATGACCCCTTTTGGACCTTTTTTTTTTTTTTTTTTTTTTTGTCAATCATGGGCCTGGGCGCTGTCCCTCAGCTCTTCAGCTCAAGGCTAGCACTCTACCACTTGAGCCACAGTGCCTCTTCTGGCTTTTTCTGCTTATGTGGTGCTGAGGAATTGAACCCAGGACCTCATACATGCAAGGCAAGCACTCTACCAATAAGCCACCTTCCCAGCTCCTTTTGGAACAATTTCTAACACATATATTGATTCCTGGCTGAAAGCTTTCAGAAGTTCCCCATGATAGATGCATAAACAGAAAAATATAGTAGTGCCTAAGAGATCATAAGTGATCTAGTCCCTACTTACTTTTTCACCCCTGAACAAATACATACTTCCTATGCTACATTTGTTCTTTCAAAAAATCTAAAATATATTCTTCTTCTATAGCCTTTCCACAAGATACTCTTGAGCTCAAAGAGACTTTCTATAACTTTTCTTTGCCATTCCTTACTACATCATCATATCATTTATGTTCTTAGAGAAAGAGATTAGTGTAATTATTAATTTATGTGTTTTCCATCTTTCTCACCTCTTCTTTAGAAGGTATGTCCCTTTGAAGCAGGGGCTTGACTGCTGTATTTACTGTTGGATTTCGTGTGCCAAGAACAATGTCAGGCACATTGTGACTGGTCATTTACCAGTTCACTTCACTGACTTTTACCAGACAAAGCAAGAAAAAGATGCTAGACTTCATTCAATGCAAGAGAAATAACTGAACTAGAAACATCAGGTAAATAGCCTCTTATATGTCATGATTTCAACTATGCTTTATATATACTTCATGTGGTATATTTATGTTAAAGAATTATTTAGAATGAAATGTCATTTGCATTGTGAAACCACTTAGAGGACACAGTGCTGAGTGAAATAAACCAAGCATAGAAAGACATTACTACATCTAAGTTAATGTGCAGTCTAAACAATTTGAACTCATGTTAGTAGAGAGTAGAGTGATGGTTTGGAGAGCTAGAAGAGAAGGTAGATGCAGAAAATGGACACAATGATCAAACTTTCACTTAGGAGGAATAAGCTTCAGTAATCTATCCATAACTCATTGGTTTTAAATATTTTCACCACAATAATAATTCTGATGATAGATTTTTAATTAAGCCAATTAAATTGTGCCACATTGTGAACATACTCCAAAACAGTACTTTTTCCCCCTACAAATTTTCCAAATTATCATTTGTCAATAGCAAATGAAAATTTACACTTCTAATTAAAACTAGGTGTTACAAGGTAGAAATCCTCTCTCACAATTAGAGCAAGTGAAGTAAAGTCAGTGTTAACCCCTCAGAATCAATTTGATGAGTTTCCCCTACCTAATTTGGTAGAATTACATCTTTATTATCATTCAGTGTCATTTGAACTAGCTACAGCCCTAATACATATTTCTAAAGAGTTCTTGGGTTTGCTATCCAGATCAGCAGTCACTGTTCCTGAATGCCTTGTTAATTTCCAACTACTGAATTCAGAGGCTGAGGTCTCAGACACTACTTTGAGACTCTTCTGATAGGATAAGTAATCCTTACAACTTCCTTGTTTTCCCCAAAAGCAGCTAGTGATATCTCAAGTATTTAGTTCCTTAAAGCATGTGCCTCTCCAGTGTCTCTAGTACCTACTCCACATCTGCAGAAAGAATTGCATAGGTAGAGTGATAGCCATAGAACTTCCCTGCTCAGGTATGTAGCAAGTGGTATAAAATCTGAAGCAGGAGAAAGAGTTCTATTTTGGCAGAATTAGTCATAGATTTGTCTCCAAGCAATGCTTGGGCATTATTTTATGCATTAATTTATTTATGGTTTTAGTGTAAAGCAATACAAGATTATTGAAAAGGCAACCAGATGTCTGAGAGCTCTATGATCTTAAACAAGTCATTCAGTTCCATCCATATGTCAGATATGTCACCAGCTCTGCCCCTTGCTTGTCGAGAGACCTGACAATAGTCTGCTTTGTCTAAAAGATGGACTCATGTGCTCCATAAGTACTAATTGATGATTATTATCACCTCCCAGCCACCAGCCACAGTTGTTGTTACTATAAAGTTATTAATATTTGGTACCAGATGGTATATTCAAAATAACTTGGATGGAAATTGCTATTGAAATGCTAATGACCGTTCAGTTCATTTTTGAGGGCTAATTCATAAATGGGACTCAAGTAAAAAGTGGAAAGACAACTGAAACACCCTCTGGGAGATCAACAAAAATTGCTTTGCCTGAAGGTGTAAGGGACTGTATAGTTTCAAATTAATTGTCCTCATTTTGCATGCAAAAAGTCCAATAACAAGGCCTTAGCTATATAGGTATTTACAGGTAAAGAAATAGACACCAGTTCTTGATTATTTATTATGTAAGTAAATATTCCTATCAAGGAAAAGCAACTAGAAATAAGAATGTTGTAATATGATGCCATTTTATTTAAATCAGTATCAGCAGCCTCTTGGATCATGTTAGAAATGAAAAGTTTGGAATACCATCTAAGACCTTCTTCATTCATATACAGGCCTGGCCCAGAAGTTCTGGGGTTTAAAAATATTCTAGATGAATATTATATATACTAATATTGGAGAAACACTAATAATGCAGCAACATCATATTTAATACTGGTTTCACAAAGGCTTATAGAGTCAAAGCCAGTAATACAAGGAGTTCCTCAGCCTGGGTGGAACCAGCAGTGAACTGGAGAGCTCATGCCCAGTTTAAAGAATGGAGTGGTCAGGCAACTGCAGCTGTTACAGTGTGTGTGTGTGTGTGTGTGTGTGTGTGTGTGTGTGTGTGTGTGTGTGTGTGTGTGTGTGTGTGTGTGCCAGACCCAAGGTTTGTTAAAGCTAGTGTACTACCACTTGATCTACAAGCTCTACTTTCAACTTTTTAATAGTTAATAGCAGATCAGAGTCTCACGGGCTTTCTTACCCTGGATAGCTTTGAACTGTGATCCTTATACTCGGATCTTAGCCTCCTGAGGAGCTAGGACTACAGGCCTGAGTCACCAGCACCTGGCTCAAAATAATATTTTCATGTAATTAATTATGTTACATTTTTATATTCTTCTTCATCTTATATTACAACAACTAAAATAAATATTCTCCAAAACTTTTCCATAGATTCAGTGGTTTTCAATAACTTCCCCAATGCAGCATTTCTAGTATCAGCACTATTTCATGTCAAATACCAATGGAATAGAAATTATCATTCTGAGCCCAAGATAAAGCACTGTGTCATGTTTCAGACACACGCCAACCACCTGCTGCAGCACCATATTAAACTTTGTTTCATGTGCAGTTGGCTTTTTCCAAAGACACTACTAGTCAACTTTTTATTAATTTACTTTTATTTCGTCTTATTTTTAATACTAGTCCTGAAGCTTGAACTCAGAGCCTGGATGCTATCATTGAGCTTCTTTGCTTAAGGCTAGTGCTCTTCCATTTGAGACACAGCTCCACTTTTAGCCTTTTTGGTAGTTTAGTGGAGATAAGAATCTCACAGACTTTCCTGCCCAGGCTAGCCTCAAACTGTGATCCTCAGATCTCAACCTCTTAAGTAAAACTAGCATTACAAGTGGGAACCACTGGCACCTGGACTGAACTTTTAAAGATATTTACATCATCTCTGTATTATTGTCAATTAAAAAATAGAAACTTTTATCTGGACCATTTATTTTATTTTGTAGGGCTGGAGCTATAATGAAAGCCACTGGGAAAGGACTCTGTGAGCAACAACCCTAGCCTCCACTCTTTAAAAACAGATAATACTTCCTCAGGTTTTCCCTTTTTTCAATCTATTCTTTGCATTGTCAGTAATTATCTGCTTACATCTATCCTTGTATTTAATCATTTCATAAATGTGTTTTATGTCTCCCTTCTGTATCAGATATAGTGGTAAACTCTTGGTATTCCAAAGGCATGAAAGACACTAATCCTATTTTTATGGGACTGGTAACATAAGAAAGAGAAATTATTATGCTACAATATGGAATAAACAATAATAAAGAAATGTCCAACAAGAACATTCAATTGAGCTCAAAAAAGGTAGAATTCAGAAATTCATTGTCTCTAGCTTCCTAGAGAGTAGGTTGGGTCATTAAAAACAAGGGCAGGACAGAATAAGAAATTGTCAACTGGTAAGATAGACTGAAAAGAAAAAGAAGGGTCAGAAAATTTAAGAAGTAAAATAAATGCATAATTTTAATTGATTACATAGGTGCTGTATACTTAAGTTCTTAATTGAGCAACTCTGTGGATGGTGCAGTTATCAACTAATAAAAAAGATGGAAAAAAGGTAGGGACAGATTTGAAGCATATTCAGCTTGCTATGTTTGAGGGTATAGAAGTGGAGATGTTTTACAGTTTTTGTTTTAAGTCTGAAGTGCAAAGGAGTATCAGGACTAGAGATTATGTAATGAAGTTCACTCCTCCACGTAGCCTACTGAGGCAAGTCAAACCTTGTCTTTTATTCCAAGTCTGTTCTTTGCTCTACTCTCAACTGCAGTTACTATACTTCTGATCATGCCAATTCATTTTATTCCACAGCCTTGCATCTTTAATCTTTTCTCTGACTAGAACTTCCCTTCTCTTTAAACTGCTGTCACAAATCTTTCAACTTTTGAGTTTTACCTCAACTTCTACATTCTCATGAATTTTTCCCAGGTGCCTTCATTTCAAAGGACTCATGCTACCATGGAACTTTGTACATCTTTCATATCATTTTAATATATCTCCTTAGATGTAATATATGTACAATAAATTTTTCTGGTATCAGGGTGCAGAATAATGCTTTTAATAATCTTCCAGTGTTAGTTCACCATCACCACAATCAAGTGTCATAACACTTTTGTTTATTATTCCCAGAGAGTTGTCTTGTATCTCTGGACAGTTGATCTTCACATCTAATCCTAGTCTCAGTCACGGGTTTATTGTCTTTCTCTACATATTTTAATTTTCTGGAAATACTGTGTGAATAAATTAATTCAATATGCAGTCTTTTGTGTCTGATGTCTTATATTTATCATAATGCTTCTGAGATTCAGCCATGTCATAATACACATCAGTAGTTTTCTCCTTTTTATTGCTGAAAAGCATTTCAATGTTTAGATGTATCACATGAAATTTATGGATGGACTAGGTTTAATTCATCCATGAAGCAGTCAATGGATTATTTTGATTGTTTCTAATTTAGGAAATTTATGAATAAAACTTTTATAAATAATCACATGAAAATATTTGTATGAACATATACTTGTATTTTTGTTTAGTAGATAATGAAATTTCAGAATTGTTTGGTAAGTTTATGTTAACTTCTAAGCAATTTATTCTACCTAACTTTCTCCCACCACAGTGTATTGCAATTCCAGTTTTGCCACATTCATCAATACTTGTCAACTTCAATACATTTTTATATTGGTAGTTGGGCTTATTTATTTCTTATCTGTTTGTTTATTACATTTTGAGATTAACACAGGGCCTCACATAGTCTCCACCCCAGTATTTTTTAGTATAGTGATCCTAATGTGCTTTTAGTGATATCATTAATTTGTATTTCCTAGTACCTAATGATAAAGCTTTTCATGGATTTTTTCACAGCCATCTGTGGATCTTCTTCGGAGAAAAATACATTCAAATCTTCTTTCCACTGAATTAATTACCAATTGCTTCATTTGAAACAAATTGTTCCAACCAACTTTGAACAAACCAAAACATTAATTTCTAAAGACCAAAGGTGTGGTAGTATCTTTGCTTTGTGTTTCTCTCTCAGGATTTTATGCAAGATTGTAGTAAAGATATCAAATATCTGAAGGCTTTGACAGAGCTAAAAGATCTACTTCCAAGATGTCTTACTTGCAGGCTATAGTTGTACATCTCCGTATAGCTGGTTTCCAGTAGCATGATGAATCAAAAAGAGACAGAGCAAGGAACAAGCTTTAAAAGTGACACAATAGCTCATATAAATGTGTGAAATGGAGTAAGTAGGGTCAGTTAATGAGACTAGTTTGGCAAAGGGGACAAGAAAGAAGGAACAAGGCACAGTGACGATTCTGATCCAGAAGCACTATATGTATGAATGGACTTGTTAAAAATGAAACCTCCTTGTGCAACAAACAGATGTCAATTTGTTTTTAAGTGACAAACCATCAGTTCTGCTACCATCTATTGACGACCTGGTCCTTCTATGATGCAGTGTGGGAGGGCACTGTGCAAGAAAACTTCAGAGAAAACAGGGACCACTGTAGACCATTTGGAGGCTACACACACACACACACACACACACACACACACACACACACACACACACACACACACACACACACACACACACATTTTTCATTGTGTTGTCTTTTCCATGAGTTGAGAAAAGTATTTATCTACTTAAGATATAAGTCCTATGTCAAATGCACAATTGGAAATATTTTTTGTCTAGCCTGGGCTCATCTCTTCATCTTCTGAATAATGGCTTTTGAGGACCAAATGTTTAAAATTATGAAGTCCATTTAGTCACTTTTTTTTCTAATATGGACCTTGCACTTGAAGTCATTTCCAGAAAATCTGTACTTATACTCAAAAATATTTTCTTTTACCGTTTCTTCATAAAATGTATAGCTTTGGCTACTTAATGCAGATCTATTACCATTTTTAGTCCATTTTTGTATATTATAGTTATGGTCAAAGTTTATTCTGTATATACTATCCTATTTTCCTAGAATCATATACTGATTATAAGTATATGGATTTCTTTCTGGACTTTCAATTCTCTTCCATAAGTTCACTAACTGTACACCAATGTTTAAAAATCAGGTAACATAGTCCAGTGCCATGGCTCATGCCTCTAATTCTAGTTACTCAGGAGGCTGAGTTCTGCTTCCTGATGGTACCATGAGATTCCATCACCAAAATAAACAAAAGCAAGGATATAAGCATGGCTGAGTGGCAGAGCACCAGCTGAGCTACCTAGTGGTCTTGAGTTTAAACCCCACCAGAAGAAAAGAGAAGTCATCAGTAATGTAAGGCCTCACACTTAGTTGTTTGTTCTCAAAGTTGTGTTGACTGCCCTGAGCCCTGTGACTTTGCTCATAAATGCTAGGATTGTGAATTTAATAAAGTTCATAATATTTCTTTCTCACCAATGTCTCAATGATTAGTAACAACTTTCCATCTTTCCCAATTTATCTATTTGAGTCTCTTCCTTTTTGCATGATAACTTTAATATAGCATATTAGTTCTTTTGTTTTTTTTATTTTAAATTTTATTTTTCACTCATTAGTTGTAAAAAAAAAAAAAAGGTTTTATTTTGGAATTTCCACCTATGCATACAATGTGCCCAGATGAAAGTCACTTTTCTCTCACTCCTCTACATTCCCTTCCTTTTTTTCCTTGAAATAATTTTAATAGGCCATGAGGTCTATTTTCATATATTTATATAATGCACTTTTCCCTCCCTGCTCCTGCTGGTATTCAATACCAAACAGAACCTTAATTACATTCCTGTCATTCATTTATAAGGGGTAGATTAGGCATGTGAGGGAGATATGTGATATTTGTGTTTTTTTTTTAATTCTGACTTATTTGCTTTAATGTAATTATCTCTAATTCCATCCATTTTTCTGCAGAAAACATAATGTCATCCTGCTTTTTGGCTGAGTAGTACTCGATTGTGTATACATATCATATTTTCTTTATTCATCACTCTACAAGCCCCAAAGTTGATGCCATATTTTGGCAATTGTAAATAGTGCTACTATGATCATGAGTGTGCAAGTATCAGGACTGTATACTGACTTACATTACTTCAGATTCATGCCCAAAGTGATATAGCAGGATCCCATAGTAGTTCTAGCTTTAGTTTTTTAAGAAACCTCCATACTGTTTTCCACAGTGGCTACACTAATTTATATTCACGTTCACAGTGTTAAGGGTCCCTTTTTCCCATACCCTCACTGCTATTTGTTGTGTTTATTTTCTTAATAACAATAATTATGTTAAAGATCGGGGACATTTTTTATGTATCTGTTAGCCATTTGATCTTCTCTTGAAAACTGTTCAATTTATTAACCTTTACAATGACTTTATTTTCTTTTTTTCACTGATTTACATTTTTATGATTATTTTCTTTCTAATGGTTGCTTAGAGTACAATATATTCTACCTTTTCTATATCTTCAAGGGGTAATGTTAGGTTATTGATTTAAGGCTTTTCTTCATGAATAACAGAAACATTTAAAGCCATACAAATTCTTCTACTCTCAGCTTTGACTGTATAACATATATCTTGATAAACTGTATTTTTAATTTTTTGTGGGGGGGGGGGTCTGGTCATGGGGCCTGAACTCTGAGCCTGGGTGCTGTCCCTCAGCTCTTCAGCTCAAGGCTAGTGTTCTACCACTTGAGCCACAGCACCACTTCCGGCTTTTTTCTTTTTGCTTATGTGGTGCTGAGGAATCGAACCCAGGGCCTCACGCATGCAAGGCAAGCGCTCTACCACTGAGCCACCTTCCCAGCCCCTGTATTTTAATTTTTATTCAATTACAGCATTTTCCAAAATCTCTTGTGTGACTCAAAATCATATAGAAATGTGATGCTTAATTTCCAAATATTTAGGATTTCCCTACATGAATTGTTTGTTGATAGTTCTTTGGTTCAATTCCCTTATAGTCAGGAAACACACTTTAAATAAAACTGTTGTTGAATGTGTAGAGGTTTGTTTTATGGTACAGTATGTGGTCCACCCTGGGAAATGCTCTGTGTGCCCTTGAAAAGAAGATGTATTGTTCTCCTGCTGGATGCAGTGTCTCCCAGTGTCAGCCAGGCCAATTAGGTGAATAGAAATTTCAAGTCTTTTATAGCCTTGCTGACTTTTCTGTGTAGTTGTTCTATCATTTACTGAGAGTGAATGGAGAATTTGACACCAGGTTGGAATCTAGGATCATAATTTTGGAAGTGTCTCTTTTCCCTTCAATTCTGGCAGGTTTTTTTTTTTTTTAGTAAGTTTTATTGCTAGATGTCTTTTCATTTGTAATTATCATATATTCCTGATATTGATCCTTCTATTTTTATGAACTATCTCTCTTTGATTCTGATATTTTTTTCTTAAATTCTGTTTTATCTGATATTAATATAGCAACTCATCCTTGCTATGATTACTTTTTGAATAGTATATCATTTTATATATACTCACTTTCAGTACATTTATGTCTTTGAAACTAAAGCAAGTTTCTTAGGCTGCTAATATGTGTTTATCTTACCAGGCTTAAGGCTTTGAGCTCAAACCTAGAACCACGAATTGATAAATATAAAATAAAATGAAATAAGTCATATTACTTTCAGAGAATGTTTTGTGTGCTAGTACAGAGGCTTGAGCTCATGGCCTGAGCATTATCTATTAGCTTCTTTGCCCAAGGATAGCACTCTGCCACTGAACCATATCTCCACTTCTGGCCTTTGTTTAGTTAATTGAAGGTAAGACTTTCATGGTCTTTTCTGCCAGGGCTGGTTTTGAACCATGGTTGTAGTTAATTCTTGCATTATGATTCTATCAGTTTCTAACTTTGAAACTTTTAATTCTTTTGGTTATTGTTTGAATTTTAACTCTCTTTGTTATTTGGCTATTTGTTACTTATGTATGTCGTGTGTCTATGCTTCTTTCTTCCTTTTAATGCCTTCTGTTGTATCCCATAATTTGTAAGTTTGTAGCATTATCTTATCTGTTAATTTTTGTTAATGAGTACATGTCATATATTTATAGAGTACAACATAATTTTTTGCAATCTTTTTATTTAATTTTTTTTACTAATCTATAAAAGCTTCAAGGCTTCAAAAAGTAGTATGAATTTCTGGGACACCATGTGATGTATAAATGGATACGCACAGTATGTAAGGATCAAATCAGAATAATTTTTTTCACCCCAGACATTTATCATTTCTGAATATTGAGAAAAATGTAGATCTTTAACATTACATTTTCTTTGTGGTTGCTTCAGGGATTAAAGAAGCCATCTTAGTTTATCAAAATCCAAACAATTTTGAACCTAAAGTGGTAATGTAACTTAAATCTATAAAAAGGTCCAATTTGCTCTTCCACTTGTTTTCCTACTACTTTCATAAACATTACATCTGTATATGTAATAATCCTCAAGTCCAGTGTTACAACTATTGCTTTATACAATTATATTTTTAATAGAAATTTTTCTAAAAAAGAGAGTAAATATATGTCATTTTATATGTTTCCGATATGTATGCTAGAGTGTTCTTTATTTCTTCCTGTAAATTGAAGCAATTACTAGCATCATTTTCTGTCAACCTGAAAAAATTATTTTCGTATTTCTTCTTGTGTCTTCCTATTGGTAACATACTCTCAGATTTCGTTTCTTTTAAATGTCACTGCACTGCCTTTTTTATCTCCCTGTTTTTCTTATAAGAAATCAGCAAATGGGGGCTGGGAAGTTGGCTCAGTGGTAGAGCGCTTGCCTTGCATGCATGAGGCCCTGGGTTCGATTCCTCAGCACCACATAAGCAAAAAGAAAAAAGCTGGAAGTGGCACTGTGGCTCAAGTGGCAGAGTGCCAGCCTTGAGTTGAAGAGCTGAGGGACAGCGCCCCGGGCCCAGAGGTCAGGCCCCACGACCAGACCAAAAACACAAACAAACAGAAAAAGAAATCAGCAAATGTTTTGTTCTCTTCTAATTTTTCAATATATTCTCATTAGTCCTGGTTTCTACATTTGACTATTACAGCCTAGGTTATATTTCAAAAAAACTTGTTGAATTTGGGCTAGGAAGGTGGCTTAGTGGCAGAGCACTTGCCTTGCATGCATGAGGCCCTGGGTTCGATTCCTCAGCACCACATAAGCAAAAAGTAAAAAGCCAGAAGTGGCGCTGTGGCTCAAGTGGTAGAGCGCTAGCCTTGAGTTGAAGAGCTGAGGGACAGCGCCCAGTCCCAGAGTTCAGGACCCATACCGGATCCCCCCCACCCAAAAAAAAAAACTTGTTGAATTTATATGGTGTTTTACATCAGATTTGCAAAGTACTTAACTAATTATTCATCAGAATGCTTTCTGCCCTTTGCTCCTCTACTGTCTTTATTTTATTATTAATTTATTATTTCTATTGTTGAGGTGATGTTCAAAGGGTTTACACTTACATAAGGTAATAATTACATTTCTTGTTAAACTTGTTACCCCCCACCATTTTTCTCCTACTTTCCCTTACCTCCCTGTCCCCCCTCCAAATTGTACAGATCATTTCCAGCATATTGTCTTCTAAGTATCTCTATTGCTTTGTTTTCCCCTTGTCCTTTGTCTCACCATTCTGTTGTTCCCTTTCCCTTCTCTAATTCAGATAAATGTATATATAATACCAGGGTACCAAGATAAAATACATGACGACAGGAGATAAACCATAGAGGGAAGAACACACAAAAGAAACAAGAAATCATATAGTACATTAAAAACAACAAAGAAAAACCTCATGTCCATGTCTTGGAGTTCATTTCACTTTAACATTACCTTACATGGTCATAGGTACAAAACTATTGAGTTATTCTGCTCATCTACTAAGATTATCCTAGATGTATACTAATTATTGCAAATAAGGGAAACCATGGGACCTATGTTTCTTTGGGTCTGGCTTACTTCACTTAATATGAATTTTTTCTAAGTCTTTCCATTCCTTTACAAATGGGGTGGTGATATTTTTTTCTGAAAGAAGCATAGAATTCCAATGTGTGTGTGTGTGTGTGTGTGTGTGTGTGTGTGTGTGTGTGTGTGTGTGTGTGTGTGTGTATCTATCTATCTATATATATACATGTGGATATATATATGTGGATATATATATACACAAATATAGGACTCTCATTATTCATATGTTGTCACACTTAAAGCTTTCTCAGATGTCTCTCGCATGTTGTCCATTTTTTCAATTATCCCCCCCATTCTCTCTCTCTCTCTCTATATATATATATATACATATATATACACATATATATACACATATATATACATATATATATACATATATATATTGTGTGTGTGTGAGCACACACATGTCCATATAGATATGGATATGTTGGATTAGCTCTATTGAGCTATCATTAAGGCCACTAATACTTCTGTCATCTTGTATCTGTTTATGTCATATCTACTATTTTAGCTTCCCTTTAATAGGTTCTACTTCTTTATTACATGTTTGAAAACTATGATTTACTCTACTACAATTCTTTAAACATTCTTCCTTTCATTATTAGAAATGCTTATAATAGTTGCTTTGAATTTTTGCTTGCTAAACTGAAAACCTGAATACCTCCAGATATTTTTTTTGTTTTTCCTCTGAGTGTACATGACTTCTCTGTCTTTATTTTTATGATTATGGGAAAATGAATACCTTAGATCCTATATTGTAACAACTCTGATTGGTTTTTCTATGAGGACTTTTGTGGATAGTTTCTCTTTTGGTTTGATAACTGCTTTGTTGATTTTAGTGTAATCTCTCCCCTACTATGTGATCATTGATGACTCCACTCAATGATTTTATTCTAATTTAACTTTTATTTCAGTGCTTAATAAGTGAGTTTATTTATATTTACCAGTTTAGGGTTATCCAATGGTTAAATAGAAATGTTTAGACACATTAAATCAATAAGCAGCCCACCTTATCAGCTGGTTTTGGTGGGAGCAAACAAGTTTTTAAATGAAAGACATTGGTGTTTCAGTAATCTCAATATGTTTCTAAACTATAGCCCATGTCTTGTTTGATCTTTTTTCTAGTTGTGTATATACCTCAGTTTTCCTGACTCAAAAGCAAGTTGTACATTAATGTCTAGGACTTCCTTTATAAACCAAAGTTCTCATCTTCTATGACACTAGTCTTTTTGCCTCCTATTAGCTGATGCTTCTAGCATTTCTGATACTAGTTTCTCTCTTTTGTTGTCTATTAGTTCTCAAATTGGCCTGAGCAACTGAGAACTCAACATATCTAAATAAGGCCAAGAACAAACATACAATTTCAGAAAGAAAACATGCTTTATTTATCCTATTTTGGCTGTTAAAATATTTTGTCTCTATATTCAACCCAAAAGTGCTTAGTGCATTTAACTAAAATCCCAAAAGACAAGGAAGTTTTTCAATTTGTAAACTAATTTTTCATCTGCTACTTTAATAATTATAAAAAGGCAACTTGAGAAGGAAAAACTAACTTCACATATTCAAGTTTTCACATTCTCAATTTTATGTCAAGTTTTTAAGTTATGAAACTAAAATAAAATATCTAACCAAAAAATCACTTTGTATATTAAAGATGGGAATGTCTTTTGTAATTGACCATAATGGCTATCATATGTTCACAGATATCCATAAAATAATGATTCTTTCCTGGAATACTATGCATATTAGTGAGCTCCTACAGCACTTGAGAGATATTTGGACTATTCCCACCAGTAAGGTCAGTAAATGCATCCACTTTAGTTAGCAGCAAATTTAAAAATCTTGAATCAAGTTGAGGGTCACAGAGAAGAGTGAGCACCTCAAGGGAAGGGCAAAACCAGAGCTAAGAAATTTCCACAGCCATAAAATGGTACCATGTGACCTAATCAATGGACTTCATTTGTAAGCAGCCTAACCCCCAATAGCCACAATTGGTATGGACAGTTGTGTTCAATTAAGATGTGGTCAGTTTGTGGTTTCAGATTTAGGATTGAAAAGGTCTGTGTTCATAGTAAAATTCAAATATTCAAATGTAGTGTCTCAAGAGGAATTGAATTTAATGACTGGCGGTGAACTATGTATAATAATATTGAGGTTTGCCCACTAGAATTTTAAACTCAAGTTATGTTTTATCCTAATGTAAGAATATCAAAAAAACATTTCAATTTTGTTCACAGCCTGCTAAGCAACATTTAGATTTTAGAGTCTAGGGATTCCTTTAACAGAAAACGCTGTGAAAGACAACAAATGAGTAATTGTTTTGAGTTATAAAATACAAAATGCATGCAGATATTATTCTCTAAAAGATTATGTCCATACTTACCATTATTTCTAAACATCTAAACTTAACAAATGAATTTTAGCTATATTAATGTATATGTATCGGCTAATCTGAGCCATTTCAAGTTCAAGCAAGGGAAAGAAACTGCTAAAATGTGTGTTTGATTACTATAAAATAATGTTAAATTGCTCTACTGCATTTAGTTACTAAAACTGTCATTAAAAACATAGCTACAAACCCAAGGTAGATTTCAAGATATAAATAATAATGGAGTGTGGTTAAAGTTGATGGGAAAGTAAGCTCATATACTAAAAAAAATGTTGCCAGTTTTAAGATTTTAAAATATTATCCTTGCTCTTGTTGATGTGATGAATTATATTAATTGATTTGCATATATTGAACCAGTTTTGCATCCCTGAAATGAAACCTGTTTGATCGTGGTGTATGATTTTTTTGATGAATTGTCGAAGTTGATTGGCCCAAATTTTGTTAAGAAGTTTTGCATCAATGTTCATCAAAGAAATGGGTCTATAGTTCTCTTTCTTTGATGAGTCCCTGCCTAATTTTGCGATGAGGGTTTATGATGGCTTCATAGAAAGAGTTGGTAGTGAACTTTCACTTTCAATTTCACTGAAGAGTTGGAGGCTATTGGTGTGAGTTCTGCTTTGAAGGCCTTGTAGAATTCAGCTGTAAATCCACCTGGTCCTGGGCTTTTCTTGGGTGGAGGTCTCTTATTGTTGTTTCTATTTCAATGCTTGATATGGGTCTGGTAAGTTGGTTTAACTCATCTTGGTTTAGCTTTGGCATGTCGATATTTGCTAGAAAATCATCCTTTTCTTCCAGATTCTCAAACTAATTAGCATAAAGGTTTGAGAAGTATTCCCTTATAACATTCAAGAAAATGTAATACACACACACACACACACACACACACACAATGGAATTCTATGCCTCCATAAGAAAGAATGGCATTGCCCCATTCGTTAGGAAATGGAAAGACTTGGAAAAAATTATATTACGTGAAGTAAGCCAGGCCCAAGGAAACATAGGTCACATGGTTTTGCTTATTTGCAATAACTAATATAAGTCGAGGACAAGCAGAAAAGCTTGTACATATAATCATACAAGATGATATTAAGTGAAATGAACCCCAATATAGGGACATACTTGTTTGTTTGTTTTTCTTTCTTGCTATTGTTTTTTAACATACCTAAAATGTTATATGTGATTTTTTTTTTGTTTCTCTTGTATGTTCTTGCCCCACGGTATAACCCCTGTTTTCACTGTTTTTGACTTTGATGCCCTGCATCTTGCATATACATTTTTCTAATTTGGGGAGGGGAAGGGAAATAACAAAATGTTGAAACAATGATACAAATTGATCCATTGTAACAATGAGATGTACAAGACACTATGTTGGGGGGGGAGAGAGGAGTTGGAAAGATAGGGCAAGAAGGGATGGTAGGAGAAAAACAAAGGAAGAGGTAACAATGCTCGATAACATATTTACTCATTACCTTACTCTTGTAACTGTAACCCCTCTGTACACTATTTTTACAATAAAAACATTTAAAAATTTTAAATATTAATATAAATCAGATTCTCTACAGAAACACTTGTTTTAGGAGTCTTATAGGCTTCAAAAACTTGTATAATGTAATGATATACATATTATTTCTGTGTCCTCTAGATAATAAAACTCAACTTTAGAAAGTTGCTTGACCCTGTGGGCTTCAGTGTTTTCATTGGACATAAATTTAGTTATGTCCAAGTGTCTACCAGAGGTTGTGAATATGTTCTAGATATGCTCAGAAGATGCGTTTTGTTTTTGCCAGGGTTTTAATCAGCAACAACAAAAAAAATGAGCTTTCACATGAAAATCTGGATATCACATTTTTTCTGTCAAAGCCTAAAATCCAGGCCGCTGCGCAGATCACTTGAGATGCACAGAAACTGCCTTGCAGAGGCATGCTCCCCACCAGTTTGACTCTAGAGTATGCATACACCCTTCTCAGTCTATCCTAGCCTATTTTCTAGACCTGCTCAGCTGATGTTACGTTTAGGATCCAAACAGATAAGGCAGATTGTTTTTCTGGTTTTTTTTTTTGTGGGGGGGGGGGGAGGAGGATGTCCGGTTGTGGGGCCTGAACTCTGGGCCTGGGCACTGTCCCTCAGCTCTTCAGCTCAAGGCTAGCGCTCTACCACTTGAGCCACAGCGCCACTTCGGCTTATGTGGTGCTGAGGAATCGAACCCAGGGCCTCATGCATTCAAGGCAAACACTCTACCATTGAGCAGCTTTCCCAGCCCGATGGTCCCTAATTTATAAGTTTCCTCAAGTTCTAAGATTTTTTAATTCTGTAAGTTTATATACAGTGATTCAATCTTTTAATACCTATTGTGGCAAAATTGTATTTAGAAGAGATTAAACTAATGTTGATGGTTAAGAGAGCAGTTTACTATGGTTATAAATTCTAAGACATGAAGCCAGTAATCATCACAGACAGAATTTGAAACTAAAGCCATATTACCACCAATATATGCACACTCTCATTTTACCTATAGTCAGTAAGACTTCAGAGATGTGGACATGAGCACAGAGACCTACCTCTGTTCTATTTGCATAAAAAGGATTGTGTTCTGGAGTTTCATTACAAAAATACTCTCTCTGACTATCAAAAATGAACCTGAAATAACCAAAATATATCTGTACCATTATATTCATCTATATCTTTAAAGTGAACTAATGGGGCTGGGAAGGTGGCTCAGTGGTAGAGCGCTTGCCTTGCATGCTCAAGACCCTGGGTTCGATTCCTCAGCACCACATAAGCAAAAAAGAAAAAAGCCGGAAGTGGCGCTGTGGCTCAAGTGGTAGAGCGCTAGCCTTGAGCTGAAGAGCTGAGGGACAGCGCTCAGGCCCAGAGTTCAGGCCCCACAACCGGACCCAAAAAATAAATAAATAAATAAATAAAAATAAAGTGAACTAAATATCTTAAGGCTATTCATTCACTTTGGAAGTTTAGGTATTGCTGTTTTTAAAAGGTAGGGGAAAGTCAAGAAGATACATATTTATGTGTGTGTGTGTGTGTGTGTGTGTGTGTGTGTGTGTGTGTGTGTGTGTGTGTGTGTGTGTGTATAAACAAGAATCACCACCTGAGAGAGGCCAGTAATTTATTTAAGTCTGAATTTATGTTATGATATTCATATTAATGCCCATTCAATCAAATTCTCTTTTCATAAAGATGGCAATTATGACAAAATCTTAGAGTACACAATAGTGAAATGTATGCTAACACCCTAGAATCCAAACTTTCATGGTCCTGAGGAAATGAGCACTATAATTCTTTCATCTGTCTTAAAAAAATAGGGAGTCTAATTATGGATGTCATGAAAAGGAGACAAACGTTACCTGAAGAACTATTCTTCAGTTTCTGAAGTGTGGTTGTGTTGTTTAAAAATTATTTTATTCTATTTATTTTGCTATTATTACCACTAATTACAATGCCTCAGACAAAGAATATTCCCATGCTTGTAAAACACTAACTCCAATAATCAACTTCATAAATAGTTAACACAATTAATTCATTTTCTATAGTCAGTGTATGAATTGGAAATATATTTATTTGTGCTGAGACAAATTTAAATCCCTCAGCTTTAAAAACAAGGCCAAATACCAAAGCCTTGCCTACTGTTTGTGCTCTATCATATAACATCTCTTGATTACTCTGACAGAGTTCCAGTCACAGGTTGTGAGTCAGAAAGAGGATTTTCAATGTCCAGCAGCTAAATGTGTCAGCCATGACATTTCTGAAAGTTCTATTTTTATATACAGAGGGAAGGAAAAAAATCACTTCTTTGTATCTGTCCTTTGCAAAATTCTCAGTTTAACTCCAGCTTTAGATATGTACAATAGGAATGCATTCTTAGTTAACATGACAAGCGACTGACATTTTTAAACTGGAATAATTCATGTAATAAAAAAAATAATCTACACAAGTTTGTCCCTCCTGCATTTTTATTCCCTGCTTCAGCTATAAAGCCTGTTAAAATGCAGTTGAAATAATACAAAAGGCAATTTATATCTCACTATTATCCTAATCCTTTTTCCTACTATTATATAGCTTATCTTAAAATGTTGAAGCATAACTTGCTTGAGTTATAATATTATATGAATTAAGAAGCCGTATTGTTTGGAAGTCTCTATTAATTGGTCTACAGGGAGGTTTTTTTCTGCATATATTAAAATGATTGTATGCCTGAATTATAACGAACTTACCTTTAAACTTCTTTTGTGCTTAAATATATATTGAGGACAAAGACATTCATTTTAATATTTCTTAGGATAGGCTTTATTGCAAAAATTATTGGTTTGCCAATTGTGGCATGAGTGGAAATTTCTGATTGGCTGTCATATCAATGTCAGTGAAGCTCATGAAGTGCATGGGTCTGGCTGTTTTCCTTATTTTTATTTATAAATTCTGTTTCATAACAGCAATAAGATGCTTCAGGCCTTGCAGTTCTGGGGGATTATTGCACTTGTCAGGTGGTAAAAAATCACTGGACCCTCTGCCTTGTGTCTTGGAACACCACTAGAGGCATGTCATCACTGAGAAATGCAATTTTTGGACTTTCTTAATGCTTTATTATGACATATCTAACTTCCAGAATAAATTATTTATTTTGAAGGCTGAAGTGTGATAGAGTATCCAACCAGCAGCTAAAAAATGGAAACAAAATAAAAATATGGATGATGAAAACAGATAGAAATGGCCAAAAAAATGGCCATCTTACCATGGGTCTTGAAGGATTTGAATATGTAGAATTAAGCATATGTTACACTAAAATTGGGAGACTATAGTATTATCAGCCAGTAAACCTGTATAATAATATAGTTGTCCTGATAATATTCAAAGTCAAATTATTTTCTTAAACATGGCTTTAATATATTTATATTCAAAAACATGAAAAATATATAGCATATGTAAATGTAAACATCACTTTTTTTTCTGTTGGTCATTAGGCTTGAACTCAGGGCCTGGGCACTTTCTCTGAGTTCCCTTTGTTCAAGACTAGCACTCTACTACTTTTGAGCCACAGCTTCATTATCAATTTTTAAGTGGTTAATTAGTAATAAGAGTTTCACTGGGAATTTTCTGCCCAGGCTGGCTTTGAACTGCAATCATCAGACCTCAGATTCTTGAGTAGCTAGAATTATAGGCATGAGCCACTGGGATCTGACCCAAGTCACTTTTGTGAAAATATAATTTCCTTACTCCAAAGGAAAGCCTGTACACTGTTTTCTTCTACTTAAAAGTCCTTTGTGATATAATTAACATATAAGCTATAAAATTAAAACCATTGACATTCACACTCTTAAAAATGTATAAGAAACCTGATGATTTAAATAATGGCTTATAAAACAAACTGCAAAGTTTCTATTTCTAAATAATTATTTGGAAGTAAGTTTCTATTTCTTTTCTCTTAACAATTGTTTGAAAGAACAATGTAAACTGAAGGAGGCCGAATTATCTTTTCAGGGAAAGAATATCCAAGTTTTTCTTGGAAAAGAGCCAGTTTTAGGTAGGGGGTGTTTATGGCCTAGGGAGTCACTGTAGCAATAGAAAAAGATGAATAATTTGCACATGTGAGATTCTTGGAAGGCAGGATACAGCTGTAAAGAATTAACCCCTTTGGAGAGAGGTAAAAACACAGAGCAGCTAAGAGACCTGTTGGTAGGGACTAAAACAATCCTGGCTACAGAGTTCCTCAAAGGAAAGCAGAGAAACTACAGTTGAGAACTGACAAGTTTTGTCTTCACTTACAAATGAACAGATAACTTCATGAATTTTAGGACAAAAGGAGCCAAACCAGATCAATTAAAATTGATCATTGAAAAGTTAAGTAAGCCCTGCAAGGAGCTGTTGATGTTGTTGTTGCTTAAAGGAAATTAAATACTACAATGCATCACTGATAGGATTACTATGAGTCACTTTATAAAAGCAGGAAAGTGACCTTGTCTGGTGCTAATGCTCTCTGCCCCTCATTGTTTTCCTAGCCATCTTATTGACTGTTAGAATTCTGCCCTCCCCCCACACTCCCCTCCCACACCTTCCCCCCATTACATAGACCTAAATTAAAGGAAAGGGAAAAGAAAAGAAAAAGTCAAGAGATCCAAACATGTTGCCAACATCAAACCAGAGATCCAAATTCCATTTTAACTGAAAATGATATTTGCTATCTCTATTTGTCTATCTACCTATCTATCTATCTACATATATATATATATATATATATATATATATATATTCTCCTTCCAGAGAGGAATGGGCAGCTCCTGCACCAAAATAAAATAAATAGATGTAACTGTTTTAAAAGATGGTAAAATGCAGGTTTAAACCATGAGGATATTACTGAAAAGATTTTGTTAAACATCCTTGAAGTAAATTTCATCCATCATTCCAATTTCATCTGAAACTGAAGCAAAGATCGAGATGGAGAAAACACATACCTGACTTAATGCATTATTCAGTACCTTCATGCGTACAGAAAATAATAGGTCAGTAGTCCTCAAAGTGTGGGCTCTGGTCTTAGGAGGGGTCCCTAAGGCTCTTTCGGGAGCTGTTTGAAGTCAGACTTATTTTCATAACAATACAAAGACAGTGCTGCTTTTAACTTTGTTCCCAGGGCTTTCCAGACGCTGTGTGACATGGAATGACATCATCACTTTGGGGGCTAACAGGAGGGGTCCTTGTTAGTTCTGTAGTTTGGAATTCTCTAGGTATGGTTTTTGAGGTCAACAGCAATTTTTTTCTGGATTGTATGTTTACTTGTTTTGTTTGACACAGACTCTGCAGTTACTCAGAAACTCTATAAACCAGGATGCTGTGAAAATCGTGATCCTCCTATCTCTACCTCCTGAGTGGTGGGAGTACATTTATGTACTACCTACCACACCTGGCTCACCAATAATTTTTCAGTGTAAACTTTAAGAACTCATACTGATAGAAGTAAGCCAAAAACCTTAGAATGTATTAAAAAATGGCCCCTTGCCCCACTCAGGATATACATCTTTACTTAGGCTTTCTCCACAGTGTTAGGCATATTACAGTTGACAGAACAATGAGTAAAGAAGTCAAACATTTAAAGTCAATTAAATGAACTGTATGTGTCAATAGTATATAAAATAGATAAAATGAGAGCTGTTGTACTGAAGAAGCACAGACCTGCCTGCTAAGTTCTTGACACAGCCAGAGTGTCCTTGATTTCTACTGACACAGTATGAAAACTACCATAATAAGATGTTCCCACAGCTGCTAATATACCTGTATCATATCCTTGTATACATAGGGAGGTACTTGGTTTTGTGAGAATGTCCTTAATGGAAAGTTCAATTCTGAGAAGGCTCACTGAGATTAGCTGACAATAGAAAAATTCATTGGTGAAAGAGAGTAAGATTCATCAACATTCATAACCTATCACAGGAGCCATAGGAAAAGCTCACACGAATGGCCAAATGGTTGAATCTTATCATAGGGAAGAGTTTTGAGGAAAAATGCTACAGATCATTTTATAGAAATAATAAACAATATTTTTATTAGAATATTTCATTGTAATTTCAACATCAGTAAATAATAAACCAATGGAAAAATACAAGACTTTTAATCCTGATTTTTGTTTCCTAGTTAAATAGAACTTTGTCATTCAAGAGGTAATTGGAAATGGAGCTGTGGCTCCATTTATAGAGCAATAGCCTTTAGCTCAAATACTCAGGTACAGAGCCCAGGTCCTGAGTTCAAGTACCAAGACCAACAAAAATAAGAGGCAATAAATAAAAAAGGCAGGCTAGAAGGCTAAAGCCAACCAATGGCTGCACATTTATTTTTGTAATCATTCTATTTCAATTAAGTCATGAACATTGTATCCATTTATGACGTATTCTGGATGGCTAAAAAATGATATAAAAATTTTTAAGAGACAGAATGAGTACCTAGAACACACACTAGTTCATGAGGATGCTTCTCTGAATGGTGACTGTGTGAGTTTCAATTTTTGTCTGTGGTAAGAATTTAATCTTCTTCAATTAATGAAATTTTAGTAAGAAGATTGAAGGCAATTATGTTCCTCTTAAACACCTTGGTCTCCAATTCCAACTCCATAGGGATATCATTACAGATTGGTTTGTCATTTTAAAAATGCATATAAATTGAATTCTTATTACATTATGTTATGTTTTGTTGCTATTGTGTTTTGAACTCAGGGACACATGCTTACTTAGCTTGCTTGCTCAGTTCTATATTACTTGAGCCATACCTCCAGCTCAGCTTTTTTGATGGCTGTTTTGAAGATAAGAGTCTCATGGACTTTGCCAACCAAGCTAGCTTCAAATCAGATTGTAACTTACTGAGTAGCCAGAATTAGTCATAAGCCACTAGAACCTAGCTAGGAAAAGTAGTTGTTGATTTAAAATTTTAAAACATATTTATCACTCTTCTTTTTACTATTGGAAAGAAAAGAACTCTCAATGTCAACCCAATTTTCTTCTAAAACCTTTAGTTGGCAGGCAATTTTGGAAAAGACAAGATTCACCAATGAGTCTGTGTTAGACTTCTTCCAAATAAAGTGAGTAAGTTAATAATTAATAGAAGGTGGAACCCAGGATAAGAATAAACTTTCAAAAAGAAATGACAATAATTTCTCCCCTCCTATTTGCCCAATCATAGTTTGTCTTTCCTTTAGTGGGCATAATGAAATAAAGATATTGATAATTTAGCTTCTTCCTATAATATAAATATGGATTGCTAATTAGAGTTCTAAAATAGCTATTTACTTTACTTAAGAATATGTTTATCCCATGCTTAGAGCACAAAGGAAATTAAGTACACAGATATCTAAGGTTACAAAGGCAAAATAATGGTTGAAAAATACTATACTACATTGCATTAGTGAGAAGTTATTATTTAACCATCTTTCCCTTTCAGTAAAATCTTCTTCCTTTCTCAGCCTAATACCAAAAGCTTAATTTATATCTGCAGCTCAGTTACATGTATTTGGTGAAGGACAGGCCTTCAACAAGAGTATGGTCTCTGTGAGGGGCAGATCAATCTCCCACTGAGTTGGAACTTGTGACCTTTTGCAAAGGTGGGGGATCACCTGCTCAAAATATTTTTCCTAGGTTCAGAGATGATTGTGATTGTTATTTACAGAGTTCAATGAAATAGTCACAAGCAAGTCTCGTTGTACAGCTACATTAGAAGTTTTAGGATACTATTAGTCAATGCATATCTTTTCACGGAAATCAGTACCATGCATACATCCAATAATAGAAGCTTTTGTCGAGCTGTGTTAGTTAATAGTAACTCTAATATAAAGACTACCAAATGTTCAAGGAAAATTAGTCTGATGATTTAATACAATTCTATGAACACAATATTTTGCATACCAACTCATTCTATTGTTTGAAGCAATATTTTATCGTGTAAAGTAGAATAATAAAAGTTGACATTTATGTGATATTTTCATTACCATGAAGTTCTAAATTATTTATCTAATGTGTACAGGTCTTTGCAAAGTGGCTCAATTTTATTATTCCATTTTCTAAATGATAGCAGATATATTAGTTAAGTAATGTTCCTGGAGTCATAACAAACAAAAACTACTGATGAAAGAGAATCAGATGACTTTTTTTTTAATTTGCCACTTAGATTCTCATACTTTTTCATTACATGAAATTATTTTCATGTAATGTTTCTTTTAGATATTTATGATGGCTTAAACCAGTAATTCTAGCTACTTGAGAGGTAGAAATCTAAGGATTATGGTTTAAAACCAGCCTGTGAATAAAGTTTGTAAGACTCCATTTCAACCAATAGCTTAATGTGATGGTTCTTGCTTGTTAACTCAACTAACAAGGAAGCACAATATCTGGGTACAGTAGTGAATGACTATCATCCCCAGCAGCATGGGGGAGCATCAAATAGGAGGATTATAGCTCAAGCTTGCCCAGGCATAAAATGAGAACCAATGTAAAAATGGGCTAAGGTGTAGCTCAAGAGGTAGAGTGTCTACTAGCAAATTTCAAGGCCTGAGTCCAATCTTTAGTACTATCCATCCCTCAAGAATGCCCCAGGCATTTTTTTTACAAAATATCTACTATGTGTTGAGGACCATTCCATGTAATATATCATTCAATTTTGACAAAGCATGCTGTTAAAAAAATTACAGCTGGTAGGTGATGGCTCATACCTATAATCCTAGCTACTCAGGAGGCTGAAATCTGGGAATTGTAGTTCAAAACCACCGGGGGCAGGAAAGTCCACAAAACTCTTTTTTTTTTTTTAATGATTTCCTTTTTATTGTGAAGATACTGTACAGAGGGGTTACAGTTACATGAGTAAGGTAATGAGTACATTTTCTTTCCAGCATTGTTACTTCCCCCCTTTTGTTTTTCCCTTACTATACTTTCCCTCCCCACGTCCCCAATCCCCCTCCCCACCATGAAGTTGTAAAGTTCCTTAGGTCCCATGGTTTCCCTTATTTGCAATAACTAATGTATGTCTAGGATAATCTTATAGGGCAAGTAGAAAAGGTCAAAAGCTATGCACATATGACCATATGAGATGATGCTAACCAAAATGAACTCCAAGATAGGGCCACAAGAGATTTTATCTTTGTCGCTGTTGTTTTTAATGTACTTATAAAATACTATTTGATTTTTTTGTTTATTTTGTATGTTCTTCCCATGGTATAACCCCTGTTTTCACTGTATTTGATTTTGGTACCCTGCATCTTGTATATACATTTTTCTAGTTTGGGGAGGGGAAGGGAAACAACAAAATGCTGAAACATGGGTAACGTTGTTACCCATTGTAACAATGAGATGTACAAGACACTATATTGAAAATTAACCATAAGACTCTTAACTCCAATTAACCACCAACAATCTGGATGTGGAAATGTGGTTTAAGTGGTGGAACACTAGCTTTGAACAGAAAAGATCAGAGATAGAACTCAGGCCCTGAGATCAAGCCCCAAGACAGGCACAAAAAAATTGTGACTTTGAGATTGTGATTTCTTCATAGTAACATCAATCTCAGTTGCCTGATAGCTCCCTTTACAGAGGGTTTTGATGTAAGTATAAGGATTTATGTATTATATTTTGTGGAGTTTTGTTGTAGTAATTAGGATATATGAGCAAGAGGCTGTGAGGGAGGAAAAATTAAACACAAATTCATACACTCAGAGTAGCAAGAGAGCCAATTAGTCAGGCAAGCAGAGTCCCATACTTTTAAATGAAATACAGTGAAGTTAATCCTTCAGAAAAATTCTTCATTATGATGATGTAAAATTAACTTGTAAAAATGAGCAAGTTTTAATTAATTAATGTAGATTACGATATGTAGTTAGAAATTGTTGCTTTATTTCTTCAACTGAGAAAATAAATCCACTTAAACAAGAACACACTAAACTCAGCCTCTTGCCTTAGAAACCCACCAGCAGATTGTATTCTGTTCTCTGACTGGTTTCTTGCTAGATAGGAAGTTCTCCTTCTGTAGCTGAACTCCAAACTCAAATGCAGGTAGGAGGCAGTGGCACACAAGAATTAGAAGTGAATGAATTGTTTTCTAATCTCTCATTAGATTTGTCAGCTGTTTAAGACTTTTCAGTAGCCTGGTTATAACAACAATTTTAGTACCCCCGTAGAACACATTTCATCCTCAGGAAAGGTTTCTGGAGAGTGGCAGGGCTAGGATTGAGGGATGGAAGTACATGGTAAATAGATGATTTCAGATGCTTTTTTTCACTGGACAGAGTAACAGTATAGGACAGAACGGTTTGTTTTCTATAGCATTGAAACAATAATGCCCGGATTGTACTTGAAACAACTAGGACTATAAATAAACACATAACTTTACTAGAATGGAGGTTTCTGAACATCAACCTACAATAATACCTTATTCAGTTAAGCACTTCCTGAGGAGAGCCAGAGATCTTTCTTTCTTTTTTTTTTTTTTTTTCTTTTCTATTAACAAAGGATGAGAGAAACTCTGACATTTTGCCTGAGCAAAAAAATCTTTGGATACTTGAATCCCCCTTTAAAAAAAATGGAGTTAGGAGAGAGACTTAAGTTCATCTCAGTTAACACTCCTTGTTCCCCTACTGCTGTAATTACAGCTTAAGTTGCCTATTCCTGGCTCCTGGGCTGCTTGGGGGTGGTTGTTGTTAGAATCCTCTTGAGATAATGTTTCTTGTGGGTCAGTCTGAAGAAACTGCTGCCAACAATGGCAATTCCCAGGGTGACACTCCCAGGGGGGTCTAGATTCAACTGTCAGTCACCTTCAGCCCTGAGCCATCAAATTTATTTACACAAAAGCTGGTTATTACAAACCTTTTTAAAAGCTACGTTGATGAGATTTACCCATCCTTGAATCTTAGTTCTTTTTTCTTATAGCTCCTGGTTTATCCCATTCTATCTTTCTTTCTTTCTTTCTTTCTTTTTCTCTAACTACCTCTGGGAACTTGTAAGGGTGACCCTCCCTTTCTTTTGTTCTTCCTTGGAGCTTTGCCTTATTATCTTAAAGCTTGAGCCTAAGCTTGAATATCACTCTCAAGGCATACAAAAAAAAAGAAAGAAAACAAAACTGGTATTGTTTTATAAATCATTTTAATTCTAATAAATACTCTATTTTCAAAATGAAACAATTTTCTAGGGTTGAGAAAAGATTGTTTTTTATGCCATAATGTTAAGAAACTGAAGTTCAGTAGTATATAAGCTTTTCTTCAAATATGTATTTTTCTATGTATACATATTCATACATCTCCTGACACATACATTGCTTTCCTTTATTAACAAACTGATAATGAGATTAAAATTTCAAAGTCTGGGTCTGCTGGCATTTGAAATGAGTTTCAATAATTTACATGGGTAAAAAATAATTTTCCGAATATTACTGAATTTCAGATATTCTCTCTGTAGATTTTTTACGTATTTTAAATAAAAACAAACAGTTTTCTTTCACTGAGAAGAGGAGAAATTCTGGATTTCTCTATGTCATGGCATTGTAATAATATATTGAAAGACAATATTAACTTGTAAAAATGTAAACATGGCATTAAATTTTAATGTGAGTTTATTGCATTAGTGTACAGGATTGCTAGAATTAGACTAACAATGTATTGCCATCAGGAGACAGTAGTTGAGATTGTAATTAATTTATCACTTCTACAAAATATTAGTGTTATGGTTATAGGTAGAAAAGCACATGTCCTAGGTTTGATGGAATTATAATATGAGGCTGGTTGAAGAACAGACCAGGGAAAACTCTATCCTTATATCCATAAGTGACTTATTAAAGAATGATATCAGTGGCATGAAGAACATATGATACTAACTAGATCAGTTGAGACTTCGATTCTCAATCATCCCAAATCCTACTCATTATTCCCAAAGTAACACTCAACACACAATTGAAAAACAATTGAGTGTTTGATTTGTTCACTTAATATTGTTTCCTCAGCATTTACTATGGCTTGCCAAGACAGGTCATAAAACCAAGCAGTAGAAAGAAGCAAAAGCAAGCAGATATCTAAGGATGCAAGTAGTTTATTGTTCAATGATTTAAAATGCCTTAGAATCTCATTTGGAAATTAATTTGCCTGCTCAGGCTTTGTAACAATTATATCAAGTATGCTCCAATCTAAAGCATACTGTTCAAAGGAATAAAAACCAGTAAAAGAGGAACTATGTCCTAAAGTAGGTCAGGCCACTATTATCTCTTCTAAATTGTTACAGGAGCCTAGCTATAGATGGTTTGAGTCTATCCATCTATTGGCCCTTTTCTAATTACTGTATTTGCCTCACAGACTATCCCAAACATTTGAGGTTTTGAGGGCTTTATTACTTGCTTTTAGTTATTGGGATATGTTACCTATTTTTCATCTCAGGGTTGTGGAATGATTTTAGTTTGTTTTCAAAGTTTTATTATATAGTGCACACATACTTCCTTGGAGAAAAGTAAACTATAAGCATTTATGGTTTGATATTAGAAATAGTGGAAGATTTAGATTATTTAATCTACTGGATATTAATAATATTGTATAATGTACAAAATAAACTTCTCATATTGTCATTCCTTTGTGAAAGTTTTTTATTTAGTTCCCCCTATGCTATTATTATCATTACTCTGACAAATGTATATCTCAACACAGATTATATAGTGTATTCATATTCAAAGGTCACTAAGAAAAATTACAACTTGGGTGGCTCACATTTTCTCAGTTGTGGAAGCCAGGGGCCTGTTTTGCCAGCTATCATGGTGGCATTTACCTACTGCTTCTCCCAATTAGTGTTTTGTGAGTATTCAGGATCCTTGGCATTCCTTGATTTGTGGAACCAAGTCTTGGCCTCTGTCTTCACAGAGGCCTTTTGTTCTGCACTCCTCTGTGTATCTCTCTTTTTTTGGGGGGGGGGCATCCAGTCATGGGGCCTGAACTCTGGGCCTGGGTGCTGTCCCTCAGCTCTTCAGCTCAAGGCTAGCGCTCTACCACTTGAGCCACAGCACCACTTCTGGCTTTTTTCTTTTTGCTTATGTGGTGCTGAGGAATGGAACCCAGGGCCTTATGCATGCAAGACAAATGCTCTATCACTGAGTCACCTTCCCAGCCCCTCTGTGTATCTCTTTTAAGCACACTTGTCCTTAGATATATAGACCTATTCAGGTAACACAGAATGCCCTCTTTATCTCAAGACCCTACACTTAATTACATTTGCAAACACCAATTTTCCACATTAGCTAAAATTCAGAATCTCTAGGATTTGACATGAATATACCTATTGGAGGGATGTTATTCAGTCCACTGAATTTTGGAATTTATTAATTTATATATGAGGACTGATGTAGGGGCTTATACTGTTAAATTTTTGAAAGGTACCATATTTGAAAGGTACCATAGTCAGAGGCTGGGCACTGCCAAAACTGTAGGAAGAATAACTGAAGAATAATTAAACACAAAGGCTAGGGGCATGGTTCAAGCAGTAGAGCACCAACCTAGCAAGCATAATGCCCTCAGTTCAAATTACAATACCACCAAGCCCCCCCTACATATCTTGCCTTCCAAATACCTTTACTCCTACATCTTTCATTTGTATTTTAAAAATATTTTTGTGGTGCCTTTCATATATTCCTTGAATGACTGACATGTATACTTAGCATTGAACTTAAAAGGGGATTGAATCTGTCATATCCTCTGATAAGAAATTCTTGTAAATTTTTTGACAAATTAGTTCCAGAAGAGAAAGAATTTTGCTGGGGAAACATGAATTCCACATATTTAGATGTAGAAATGAATTCGATCTTTGTCCTTTTCTAAGTGATGAAGATTTATGCTTATAACCTAAGAGTAGGCTAAGTTAATAACTACTGAAGTTACCCATATCATGTTACAATTATTTGTCTGAAGTACATCGATAAAGAAATAAACCTCTAATTGGAGAAAATGCATTAGAGAGGGGTGTAAATTTAGTTGGCAAATATTGGGGGAAATGAGCACATTCAGCAATCATGATTGCCTATTATGGATTTTTTGAATTCCCTGTGTTGAGGAAGAAGAGTTTTGTATCAGATATACAAACAAATATGTTCCTCACTGTAGATATGTAAAATAAACATGGATAGAGCTACAGACCGTATTTTGGCAGACTAAAATTGAGCTGATTGTTTCTGAGTATTATTATTTTTTCTTTTATTTTCTCTCTTTTTGGGTTGTAGGAAACACATTAAGTCAGTATAATTTATTTAAAGGAAAGAAATACTTGATTTGAAAATAAGAGTAAGAAGAACTTTGGGGTTAACAATAGTTTAATGATATTCACAAAGAATAAAGGTAACATTGGAAACAAAAATGTAACGGAATTCAAAACAATTCTGTATGAAGAAATATATAACAGTGCTGAGTAAAATATTCATTAAGTGGAAAAATATCACAGTTGGTGCATTCTTTTAATGGAAATTAAATTTTATTACTTATCATTATTATTTATAACTTTATTATTTTGAACTTTGTAGGACATTATCTCAATAGGAAATATTTGACTTTTTTTTTTTTTTGGGTCCAGTTGTGGGGCCTGAACTCTGGGCCTGGGTGCTGTCCCTCAGCTCTTCAGCTCAAGGCTAGCGCTCTACCACTTGAGCCACAACGCCACTTCCGGCTTTTTGCTTATGTGGTGCTGAGGAATCGAACCCAGCGCCTCATGCATGCAAGGCAAGCACTCTACCACTGGGCCACCTTCCCAGCCCCTCAATAGGAAATATTATACTGAAGGCTCAGCAGCACTGAAGGACTGATTCAAATGGTAGAGTACCTATTAGGAAGTATGTCGTCCTGAGTTCAAACCCCAGAACCGTCACAAATAAGAAAAAGGGTTTAGCAGTCAGTAATTTATATAGACGTTTTCACGGATTAGTTAAGAGCTGCTCTATCTACTTAAAGAGCTCCTATGTCTTGGATTTTGAATTTAGTAATAGAAGAAAAATATGTGTCACCAATGGCTGTCATGTTGACAATTAATGGAAAACAAAAAATTATTTTTCCATTTGGTAGCTACCAGGCTACCGGGCACCCGTGCCTCACGCCTGTAATCCTAGCTACTCAGGAAACTGATATCTGGGGATCACGGTTCAAAGCCAGCCTGGGTGGTAAAGTCCATGTGACTCTTCAATAAACCACTAGAAAACTGGAAGTGGCGCTGTGACGCAAGCGAGAGAGCGCTCGCCTTGAGCTGAAGAGCCCAGAGACAGCACCCAGGCCCAGAGTTCAAGTCCCAGGACTGACCACAAAAAAAAAAAAGCTCCTAAACTGCATCCCAGCTTTACAGTTCACCACATAGACTTAAGTTTTCTGAAATGGTTTGTCCATCCCTGACGTTATTTCTCACCGTTTGAGTTCTCAATATACTAAAAAGAATAATGAAATCACAGGACACCAGGAGGTTCTGAGAAAGAGGTAATATGCATCGAGAAAGATTTTCTATTTAAAGATTTTTCAGGAAAAGAAAAAAAATAGATGATAGAGAAATTTGTAAAATGATCAGAAGAGAAAAGGTTAAATAGAAAATAAGCATGTGTGGTGCTGGTGGCTCATACTTGTAATCTTAGCTACACAGGAGGCTAAAATCTGGAGACCATAGGTTGAAGCCAGCCTGGGCAGGAAAGTCTGTGAGTCTTGTTTTCTTTAATTAACCACCAAAAAGGAAGAAGTAGAGATGTAACTCAAATGGTAAAGTGCAAAAATGCTCAGGGACAACCTAAGTCCCCAAGTGTAAGCCCCAGGACCAGCAGCAAATACACATGTGCACACACATACTCATAAATATACTTTCATATGTGTGCATGTGTATGAATTTGAGAATCTATGGTATCAAGTTAGAGCAAGCAAAAGACAGGTATGTATGGGTGTGACTTTTCCAAGCTCATCTACAGAGTCTCAATCTATTATAACACACATCAGCAACTGGATTTACTTAACATATTTTCCAGAAGTAACACCTCAAGAAACACTTTCAGCAACAGCTTCTCAATTCTGGGTTGCTGATACTTTTAACAGCCAAAAATTAATTTCTGAAATTATTTAAAAAAGCAATGCTTCTAAACAGCACAAGACCAACTTTTTTTAAAAAAGCATTATATAGATTATACAGATATTAATGAGAATAAAGAAATTGTTAAAATAAATGTAGAAGCCAGCAAGCACCTGTGTTTTACCATGTAGCTTTAAATATATCTGGGTTTGACTAAAAACCTTGATTCCCCTTCAATTATTCTTAGAATTGCCAATCCATGTTGAAAATCTTTGTAGATAGCAAGGATTTTATTTTTTTTTCTAGGAAAGCTTTATCTAAGGGCTTTCTCTGACAAAAATTTTATTTGGCCACTGAAGTCACCTACCTTTGCATTTGCTTTTTAGGGTATTGGATCCTTGTTTTTTAAAAATCCAGAGAAAAATGAGCTCCTGGTAGTGTACATTTAGTTACAGTCTTTGCATAGATTTTGGTTGGTAGCACTTTTCCTATTTTGAGGACAGCAAATACCTACCCAATGAGGGAATTTGCTTGCTATTAAACACATCCATGTTTCTAAGCATGCAGTTAGGCAGGTACATGGTCTTATTTTCAATATCCCCACTTTTCCAAAAAGAGGTAGAGTTTAATCATCAGCACTATCATTTTAAACCATCACTATAGAACAACTCTGAAAATTCTGTTAGTTAAAATTGGAAAGTAAAACTCAGGTCTGAGATCTCACCATTTAAAACCTTGAAATCTCATAAATTAAGCATCATTGAGTCTGGTCCCATCTTTCATAACAGCTCTCCAGAGAAAATCTAAAAGCCAGGACACTCTGAGATAAGCTGTGGATGATTCAGTAGGTGGCACAATTTTCACTGAGTCAGTACTGAACTGATGCCCCAGCCTGGTATGAGGGGCACCGCACCGCTGGAGGTGTCGTCTAATGGATGAGGGTAAAACCAAGGTCCTGACCACCAGCAGTTATTAAAAATCCCATGGCACTTTTCAAAAGAGTAAAGATGATGTTAAACCCTGTGTCCTGGCTAATTTCCAAATTGGGCAATTATATTCTGCCTACTTAAAATTTCTCTGTAATTTTAGTTGGATAATACATTCTTCATCTTCTGCCCTATGCTTTGGCTGTTTCCAGCTTAGAGGTAGATGCATTTCTGTGGTGAGCGAAATGGTGCTGCTTTGAAAAATGTCTTGCAAGGTCTGGGATCAGAGGATGAAAGGTGTAACATCCATCTATCAGAACAGGTGCCATCTTAGTTTGTTTCTTCTGTGATTAGGCTGACTGTAAGAAAATTGCCAAATAAGTGTCGTTAAAAATAGCCTTGTCAGGTAGTGAGAGGTGCTACGCTTGCAAAGGTTTCCAAGACAGATATTTTAATTCTATTAAGTTGTGCCTAAGAAATGAGGCTTCTCTTAAAGTGAATATATTATGTAAATATTAACAATTGAAGCATAAAATTATAGGCATTTAATAAGAATAATTAAATTTTCCTACATTTGCCTAGCAAATCCTATCACATTCACTCAAAATATTAGTCACTGTATCATTTTTTACTGATAACAATACTCCAAGCTAATACTTCTTAAATGAAAGACATTGTTGGGAAACAAATGGAAAGCATTTATTAAAAATTAATAACAATAATAAAGTAATTCTTGGTTGGCATATTCTAAATTTAGAGACCATCCATAGAAAATATTTCTAAGGAAAGCACCAGTAGTGGAACATGTATGTCTAGACAGATTTCCATCTCTGCAAAGTATCTTAGAATAAAGCCATAGGGGAAAAATTAGTCTGATAAATGGTGATTTGTATTTATCTTGCCTCTATAGCTGAAAAAGATGCTTCATTAGAAAAATAACTTTAAAGAAACCTATCAACAACTTAGTTTAGAAAATATTTTTTAAAAAACCTATTGACAACTCATTGCCTTCATTGCCAAACTTTTTTTTTTTTTCTGCAGAAACAGAATAGTGTAGTCATGTTGTGCAAAGGCTTATAATGATTTTCTTTTTTTGGCACAGAATCTTTCTAAGTATATTAAAATTACTGTTACTACTATTCAGACTTTTCTTAGAATTCTCATAAGCTTTTAATAATTAACTCATTTTATTTGTAATACAGAGTTTTAAACCAATAGATTCCTCAAGGTATTCTGTTTCACAGATATATGAAACTTTTACACTGTGCTACTTAAGATGTAAATGAATATGAGAGAATGATTTCAAGCAAAAGAAAAATCTGGCAACATTTTGGAGACAGAACTATATACTGTAGTAAATAAGGCAGTAATTTTGTTTGTAGAAATCAAGTGGTTTCTGAATAAGGAAATCACTACAAAATTAAGAAGAGTGAAGGAAGAGTTTGGGTAGAGGAGAGAGGGGTGACAATGTTGAAAGGAATGGCAATGATCAAGATACATTGTATTCACAACCTGGTTTGTTAAATGACTGCTTTGTACTGCTACTTAAAGAAATTTTTAAAAGAGAAGACAACTTGATTTTAAAATGTATTTTCAAATCCTGTTATTACAGTGTTATAGATCAAAATAAAATTTCATTTTCAGAAAAAAAGAAATTACTTGAAAGCAAGTGCCTTTCTTTGAATGTGGACTTGTCTTTAGCAGAAAATATAGCAATATTTTTAGCCTAGCTTTGACAACTACAGGAAGAGTTCACTTTGGAATAGAAAAAAAGTAGCCATTTGGATCACTTTGTCTTTTTAGTATGCAGCCCAGAAGACTCAGAAAAAGATTACATTTACCATAATTAACATATATGTAAATGGCGATCATGGCTATGAATGATAAATTTTCATAGCAATTTAAACCTTGTACAAATTAATCAACCATACAGACACTTGATTAATGAAAAGCAGTGTCACTTTAAAATGCAACATGTTAATATATATTAGTATTATCACAGATCAAAGAATCTTAAAATGTAAACTAATTAGAGCAAAGTTCAATTTACATTTTTAATAAATGTAACTCATGTAATTATGATGAAAATTTCTAAAAAATATCATTCTGCTTCATGTTTATTTGCTAAATTTAGTAAAAAAGTCATGGGAATAGATCTTAGCAGTTTCATTATAGTGACTGGATTTTCAAAATACTGTATAGGACAACTATATTATCCAGCATAAGATGAATGCACAAAACCAATTACCATTTCCTCCCATGCCATGATATATTTGGAATTTTACTTCCAGGTCTCTTTTAATAAGAGAATTGTAATAATGGACTAAGCCTAAATGGCTGGATCTATTCTATTGCTTGAAAAAGATTTCTTATGCTACTAAGGATCATTTTCCTTGATGTATAAGGATAGAAATAAAAGTAATCTATAAGTTTTCATTTGTTAAAACATTTTATTTCAATGTGAGAATAAACATATAATGTCAAGGAATAAACTTTTTAAAAAACTATAAACATTAATAAATAAATATATGTTTAAATTTAATATCTGAAATATTAATTACTCTAGAACATAGCTCCTTTTTTTCCAAGCAGAATTTAGGCATAAAAACAAACATACTTTTTCCAAAGTCAATGTACATTCATTTCATAAAGACAATTCTAGAATGGCTAATTGATTTTCATCAATAGATTGAAAGTCTAGCCTATTATCAATTTATACAACAGCAACCCCTCTATTATATAGTGATTTGTTTATAAAGAATTGCTAGAAGTGCAAATCTAGAAAGCTTGAAGCTGGGCACTGGTGGCTCTCGTTTATAATCCAAGCTACTCAGGAGGCTGAGATCTGAGGATCACGGTTCAAAGCCAGCCCAAGCAGGAAAATCATGAGAGTCCAATTAACCACCAGAAAACCAGAAGTGGCACTATGGTTCAAGTGGTAGAATGCTAACTTTGAGCACAGAGAACCTCAGGGACAGGGCTCAGACCCTGAGTTCAAGCCCCAGGAGAAGAAAAGAAAGAAAGAAAAAGAAAAAAAGCAAAGAAATAATGAAAGAAAGAGAAAGAGAGAGAGGAAGGAAGGAAGGAAGGAAGGAAGGAAGGAAGGAAGGAAGGAAGGAAGGAAGGAAGGAAGGAAGGAAGGAAGGAGAAAGAAAACTGTGTTCAATATTGCTAGTGATTTTTGAATGCTTTTTCTGTTTTACATACCATTTAAAAACTTGGTACTTTAAACATATAATGTGTTTATTTATAACTAAATTATCTAATCTTTTCATTTGGCAGCACTTATAAGAAATAGAATTAAAACATTATCCAGACAGTGAGTAGTAAAACTGGAATTTAGACTTTAAGCCTTCTCATTTCAAAGCTTGTATTCTTAAATGCAAGGCCATATTGCCTCCCTATGTTTTGTGAAATACTGTTAATCATCATCATTATACCTGCCCCCTTAATCAGTCTCATTGTATCTATGAGGCTACTCATATTGGTACAAGACACACTTTGAGAACCACTGCAGATGCTCTCCAAATTCTGTAAATGGTTTTAATGGCACTGCAGTATCATAGACAGGCCCTACTCCACTGGAATTATAATAAAGCCTGCTTTGAATCTTCCACCCTTGGAGTAGATGTGTAAAGAAAACACATGTCGAGATAAAGTCCTTGCTAAGCTATGAGCTCATTAATTGAGCAGATGTCTATATAAATTGCTAGGGATACAGCAGTGAACAAGATTCTTATCCCCATGATACATATAGCACCAAGGAAAGTAAACTGGCAATTACAATATAGTGACATATTGTTCCATAGAGGAAAGTTCCTGACACATAAGCAGACCCTCAAAAACCAAGTTTAAATGGAACAAGAGCAGTGTTATATCTAGAATATCTTGGAATGTTTGGAAACTCTCTATTGTAATGTTCAAGTCATGAAGAGGATGGGGTTAGGAATCACCTCTTAGCTAGGTGCCAGTGGCTCACTCCTATAATCCTAGCAACTCAGAAGCCTGTGATCTGAGGATACCAATTTGAAGCAAGCATGGGCAGGAAAGTCTGTGAGACTTATTTCTAATTACCCTGCAAAAAACCAGAAGTGGAGATGTGACTCATGTGGTACAGAACCAGCCTTGAGTGATAAAGCACCCAGGACTTGAGTTCAAACCCCAGTTCCAGAAAGAAAAAAAAAAGAAAAAGAAAAAATGAAAGAGAAAAATCAAACATGCAATTAAGCCAAGAATAAGAATAGACTAAACTACTCAGCTGCAATTTGTGCAATCATTTCCCACAAAATAGTATGAAACAGCTACTAGTCATTGTATTAAGTTATACAAATCTTTTTTTCTTTTTTCTTTTCATTTTTTCTTTTTTCATTACAGTTTTATCAAATATATACAGTGTCTAGCACATGTTCAGCTCTGATCTGAGACCCCAATACAAACAGTACAGTTGAGATACATTCCAATGAGTGAAGATAGGTAATAAATATTTCAGCAACCATAAACATTCAAACTTTATAGTTCAGGTAGATTATGGGTTAAATTTTACCACCCCCCCCACACACACACAAAGTTCACATGTGAAGCTCTAACCTCAGAATACATTTTGACACAGAGCCTTTAAAGATATAAAAATATTAAAATGAGGTTGTAATGGTGGACCCTAATACAATTTGACTGATAGCCTTATAGGAAAAGAGATAAATTAGACAGACAATGGCAATAAGGCATTCTGGTGTACAGTAGAGCAATCTTGCAACTCAAGAAGGAACATTTCAGAGGAAATCAACCATCTATGTCAGGTTTTAGACTTCCCATGTTCAGAACTATGAGAAAACTAACTTCTGCTGCTCAAACTTCCCAGTATTTTGTTATGACACGAGAGTTCTCTTAGTAAAGATACAATGAGAAAATGTAAGTATATTCATTCAGATCCTTTCTCTCTCTTTAAAGACTAAAAGTTACATTTACTGAGTATTTCCAAAATGGGCCTAGGATACAATCAATCAGTTATATTGCCAGTATTACAGGAGAGAAATTGAAGTTCAGAAAGGAAGTCTTTTGCTTAAGGTAACGGAGTGAAGAAGTAGCCAGCTACCAAGTGCCTGAAGTCAAGGATCTGATTTCTTCTGTAGCTAAACATAGGCAAACACTGGTATGAACTACTACAGGCTGCAACCAACAGTGCTTTTCAAGCTCTGATGTGTGTATTGTCTCCAAGTCTTACAAAATGCAGCCTTAATCAGTAAGTCTAAGCAGGGGCTTGCAGTTCTGCATTTCATTTCCCCAAATGATGCTTAATTGGCTTATTATAAAATGTTCATTTGATAACTAAAAATATAAGATATTAAATGGTTTTGTATCTTCTCTAAAGTGCTACTGAAATAATCATTATTGTTACTTTGTTTTGACTATGCAGTTTCTTAAATCTCATATCATGCCTGAAAAATGCTATTTGTTACATAAAACCAATTTTTTTCTTCTTATTTTTTGTTGTTATTTCCCTCACTCAAACCCTAGAAGTCCTCACAATGATCTAAAATAATAAGACAATACTTTACAATTGCAATTGGCGTGCCTCTTATCATTGTATGGTTACAGACTTTAGCAAAAGAAAACCAGCTGTAATGTAGTCAGTAATAATGTAAACAAACATTTTATTTAGAAAGGAATAAAATCATTCATAATGAAATGTCAGCATGAAGGAAAACTTGCAAGAACCAAATTCAGAGTACTTGAATATACTCACTAAGTAAGGAGTTTCTAAATGGAATGAACAGTTAGTCATTTATTTTAGATCACTGGGCAACATTGTTTCTTTTTTAAGTTCCAAATAATTATCAACAAAGCAAGTAGGCCCGAAGTGTATATGCAATTTTATATACTTTTACTGTTTTCACTATTTTCTTTATTATTTTTCTACATAAGTTAAAGAGAACATTTCTGAATTAAGCCTTAAGTCTTCAAAAAATTAAAATAACAATTCTAAGTAGCATTGGCTTCATTTAAATCTAATTTGGTTGTTCCTGTATAGATTTTATATGACAAAAACAGCCACCATAATTTGCATATCATCAAGGATTCCCTTAACTCTAAAGAGCTATCAAGCCACTCCTTGAGTAGGTCTCTAGGGTTGAAGCCTGTTCTATAACTCTTACTCTAGAGCGATTTGGTAGTAAAATCAGGGTTAGTAGCCAAGTGCCCCTTACCTGGGGGGAAAAAGCTTTGTATTAACCCTGTCTTGACTCTTTTCAGAAAACTGATAATAAATTCTATCCTTTTAACTCACTGTTCTTTCAAATCCTGGTATTCCAAAACTTGTTAGATTTGCCTTTCCAGCTTTGTCCTGGCAATGCTAAAGCCTGTATACCATTCTACTATTTCAAATCTCTTCCAGTGTTTCTTCTTCTGCAGTTTCTTTCCTGTAGGGGCTATTTTCTTAACATTGTTTTGTATGATCAACAGAGAGCTTTCAACATATTCCTGTGTAATTCTGTCTCTTTTCTTTGCTAATTCTAAGTATTTTTCTCTTCCTTCTTTTCCTATCACCTGTAAATGAGTTCATGGTGTCTCTGTAACCTCTGTTTATTTATTTATCTAAATTTTATGAGGTTGGAAATCAAATTTCACACATTGTAGACAAGAGGAAAACACTGCCACTGAACGAAACCCCATCCATCTTGGACTATTTTAAAATTCTATTCCAGAATGTTGGAATCTCCTCAGCATTTATAACTTGCATCCAGTTAGCTTTTTTGACCTAACCATAATTTTGCTTAAATCCATAGACTTTGCAAAATATCAACAATGTCAGGAAACAGGAGATATTAAGTAGTGTCAAAAATGAATTGCAGAGTAAATTATTAGTTTCTAAGCTTCTTTCTTAGTAACCACTTAGAAGTTAAATTCACTTAAAAATATTAAAACAGGAAGCAGGAGAAGCTCAAGTTTGAGGCCAGCTTGAGCTACATAGCAAGACTTTGTCTCAATAAAACAAAACAATCCAAACAAACAAACAAAAAGCAAATATCAACCTAGAAGTACTGAAGGAGGAAGAAAATGTAGTTTATTTACAACATCTAAGATCCTAGGTGTCTATGTAAAATGAATTATAGATGTGATAAATCCCTATTTGTTAGCTAATTGATCATGGCATGTAGGAAATCCAGCTGCAGTCTTAACATTGATGAAACAAATTGCAGCCATTTCTCTGCTCTGTCACTTGAAGATTTGTCAGTTGGTGTTAACTCTATTTTCTCTGTTTGCCATCATTGCAAAGATCTTAGTGGAAGTGGTTTCCCTACCAAAACATTGTATGATATGGAGGAGAATGCTTTCAACCTGTAACAACCTTTGTTAATATAGAAAAAGTGTTTTTTTTTAGGGTAGTCTTACAATTGGAATATAATCTTTAGAAATTATGTGGATGAAACTTGAAATATATGTAGAAATTACTATATTCACTCTTTTTCTGAATACAGAATAGTAAACCTGGGGTGCCCTCTAGGCTTCTCCAGCATGGTTATATTTTAAACCTCAATGGTTTAAAAGCATTGTATGGCAACTTTTCTTTCAATCAAACAATCTGGGGAGTCTTTGTTGATATTATTAGGATGAATATAGCTGAAGATATTATACTTAGACTTTTCATTACTAATTTATACTAAACAATTCAATACTCTAGGTATAGCAAAGTAGTTATCCTTTACCTAATAATAACCGTTTATCTCTTTAGTATTAGTAAAACATTTTTTTATTGTGAAAATACCATACAGAGGGGTTACAATTACATGGGCAAGGTAATGAGTACATTTCTTAGAAAGCATTGTAGCTTCCTCCTTTGTTTCCCCTTCCTATCCCTTTCCATTTCCCACCCCCCCCCCCAACATCCCACCCCTCACCCCCGGCCAAAGCTGTAAAGTTCATTTTTTGACATAATGAGTTGTACATCTCATTGTTGCAATGGGTCCACCTGTATCCCCATTTAAACGATTTGCTTTTTCCTTCCCCTCCACAAATTATACCAACATCAAATACAGTGAAAGCAGAGGTTTGATTTTGCATCATTCTGTAACTTACCATGATTTCCCAATGTGAGAAAGAGAAATACATGTATGAAGAGTAATCTGCCATCAAATCTTGCTTTTCGATGGCTTAATTTTTTTGGCAGTTTTCACCAAAATTGTCATATCTATATCAGTACATTAGTATGAGTGTCAGTAACCTTGATGAATCAGAACAGCAAATCTAAGACTTTTTTTAATGGGTTAATGACAAAACAGTGGAACAGGCTGAGTTTTGACATTATTCTAAAGGGTAAGAAACAACTGTGTGGTGGTTTGAAGCAATACAAAAATACTTTGAAATTGTTGGCAAAAATCAAGTAGCTTTTCTTAGTAGCATATAGCAAAAGTATTCATCCTAATATTTCTAAATCAAATATTTACTGCACACCTAATGTATATACTGCCTAGTATTTGCTACAAAATCTTTGAAAATCAAGAAGTAGAAAAGATATAGTCCCATGTTGTAAATGTTTTCAAGGTAATAATATACCAGCACTGGATAACTATAATTCAAGGTAGAAGAAAGACATACTAAATATGCATTGACAATACTGTAATCCAAGCTAGGCAGAGATTGAAGTTGGCAACCCAGATAGGCTAAAAGTTAAGTAGCCTCGCCTCTGTGGTGGTGCACAGCAGTAATCACAGGTATGTGGGAGGTATTGGTAGGAGGATCAAAGACCAAATCTGGCCCCCGGCACAAAGCATAAAAACTTATCCTAAAAATAATGAGAACAAAGAAGGCAGAAGGTGTAGTTTAAGTGGTAGAGCACATGGCTCATAGGTGGAAGAGGCTGAGCTCAATATTACTAAGAATGAGAGACATAAACAAGGAAAAGAAGAAAAAAAGAAAGAAGGAAAAAGGAAAAAGAAGGATAAGAGGAAAACAACTATGATTAGGTTAGTTAAGGAAGCAATATTCAAGCTTAACTTTGAGGAATAAATGAAAATTTCATTTGGAAAGAAGGAAAGAAGAACATTCTAGGATGGAAGCATTGTATAAGTAACCTGGAAATGAGAACATTCCTAGGGGATTTGACAGATGAGATATGAGGAAGTGAATATCTGATGGCCAAGACTGGATATACATAATGTTAATTGACCAAAACTTTAGGAAATGATTCCACCAACATTTTTTAGGATGAACAAGGCAACTCATAGGCTAAATGAATGTTCTATTCAGACTTGTATACCAAGTGCCACAGACTGAGTGGCATATAAATGACAGAAGTTAATTTTTCACAGTTCTGTGTGAAAAATCAACCATGCCAGCATGGTTGAGATCCAGTGATGACCCTCTTTTTATTGTATATATCGTGTGACAGAAAAAAGAATAAGAGTTCTAATCCACCCTCATGACCTATTCCATCTTCAAATACCATCACTTTTGTATCAGAATTTCAACATATGAACTTTGAGGGGAGACACAAACATGCAGTCTTATCAATTATGAATTATTAGTAAGCCATACTTCAGGTCTTGAGTCAGGGATATGCCATAGGAAATGGAAAGGAAGAAACAGTTCTGAGCAATGTTTCTTTTTTCTTTTTAGATATCCAAGGGCAAGACTCTAACTCGATACTTTCTACTTTGCTCACTGGTTAGGCCTTCTGCCAACTGAGCTATATCTCTACCCCTGAGCAATGTTATTAATGTTGAATTAACTAGATATTTGTATGCTTACATGATTTGCAACTCTGAAGACTAAGTGATTATTACAACTTTCCCAAAAGATGAATAGAGGAGAAGCAATCTGCACTGGGATGATAGGGAAATAATAATTTATGTACAGTCACATTCAGACCAGTATTTCAGAAAAGCTACCTGAAAGCACTGATTGTAGTTCATTTATGCATGAATTCAAAATGAAAAATGAAGCCCAATAACAGACTCCAAAATAAAGTGAAATAAGATTTAATACATCTGACTATTGGGCCTGAACCCTGAAAGTACTTAAAGCATGATACCAAAACATACTTCAGTAATTTCTCATCCTTGTACAACAACAAGGATTATACTACAATATGATTGGGATTTTGTACTTTGTGTTTGACAGTACTTATTGGACATCTATCAAGAGCTATATGTTGTTGTAGTCATAAGAGATAGGAAAATAAGCAACACAGACATTGTACTTACAAAAGTTATTATTCTTGTGGGCTAGGCAGAGAATAGGAAAATTAACAAGTAATATATTTTTAGATTAAAAGAAGCCTGTAACAGGATCAAGTATGACAGAAGTGTGTGCTATTTAAGACCCTTTCTCCATTATGATGTGGCCTGAGGTAATATAAAATTAAACAATATAAGAAATGGTTAATCTTTTAGGATATAAACACTAAGTAGCAGGAAAAGAAACTGAAAAAACCCTGAGATGGTTTATGAGTTTAGAGTGTTATCTAAAAATAATAAGGCCAGTGTGTATAAGGGATAGTGGGGGTAGGGTGGTAGTGGTGGTGGTAGAAGCCAAGCTTTAAGAAATGTTACTAGAAAGTGTATATGGACCAGACCATGTAATTTTTTTTTAATTAGGCAATAATAAAGAATCTGGACTTTACTATTAAGTTGAGTTAATAATAGGATGGTCATAATGATCTGATTTACATTTTAAAATATCATTCTGGTTCTTGGGTAGATGTTAGAGTATGAAAGGTCAAGAGTAAAAGCACAGAGCCAGGTCAAAGGGCTACTAAAATAGCCTTAGGATAGAATGGTTGTGGGTGAGGTGATAGGAAGTGTTGTGATTTAGTATACACTTGTAATACACAAGTGACCAGATTTGATGATGTGTTGGATATGTGGGAAAGAAAGAAATTAAAAATGATTCCTGCATTCTGGATGACCTCCACAACTAGGGACTGTGGTGTCATTTAATAAGACAGAAAGTTAGAAAGGAAGTCAGGTAAGTGTGACTGGAAACACACGTGAATTCAGAAGTAATGCTCTGTCATGGTTATTTTCTTTATGCCAGAGGTTATAATAAGAAATATGGAATGAATATGAGTTTATTTATTTATTTATTTATTTATTTAATGACAGTACAGGAGTTTGAACTCAGGACAGGTCACTTGTGCGCTACCACTTGAACCCGTGCTCGGTACATTTTGCTGTAGTTATTTTTTCAGAGAAGGGCATGCATTTCTGCCTGTGGTTGGTCTTGGATAGTTATCTTTCCACTTCTATCTACTGTATTACTAATTATAGATATGTGCCACTATGCTTTGTCTTGGATTAGATTTCTTGATAGCAATTGGAATAATAGGATGCCAGAGATTTAGAGGCCTGGTGACCGTACCTACTCATTTTCTCAACTAAGTTTGGATGTTGACTCTATTAAGCCACAGAGAGAGAAGAATAATCATGACTTTCTACTTCTAGAGATATTTGACATCATTTTATCCATCATTATTAGGTTCTTAGAAATTAAATAAAAAAGTAGCCAACTAAGGGGCATTTTAGCATAAATATGGGGACAAATCTTAGGAGCTGTGGAAAATATAACTTGGATTATGGAAGTGGAAGTTAACTTCTTATTTTGATTCTAGACCCAAGTCAGTGTATTGCTATGGTTGAGAAGAAGACCATGCTCTTTAAGAAATTACTGCATTGTTGGTGGCAATGTAAACTTGTTCAACCACTTGCAGTATGGAGGGTCCTCAAAAGACTCCACATAGAGCTCCTCTGTGACCAACCAATTCCCTTTTGGGGATTTACCCAAACAAGGCCATACTAAAGCTACCAGCACAACTATGTTTACTGCAGCATTATTCAACATAGCTAAAATATGGAACCAACCCAGATGCTCCTCAGTAGATGAATGGATCAAGAAAATGTGGTATGCATGTATGTGTATGTGTATATATATATATATATATATATATATATATATATATATACACCACATTATATATATATACATTATATATATAATGGAATTATATTCCATATACATATATATGTATATATATATATGTATATAAAACTGGAATTCTATGTCTCCATCAGAAAGAGTGACACCGCCCCATTTGTTAGGAAAGGGAAAGACTTGGAAAAAATCAGGGGCCCCATGGTTCCCCTTATTTGCAATAACTAGTATATGTCTAGGACAAGCAGAAAAGGCCAAAAGCTATATACATATGACCATATAGGATGATGCTAAGCAAAATGAACTCAAGATAGGGACACAAGTGGTTTTATCTTTGTTGCTGTTGTTTATAATGTACTTATAATGTAGTGTGTGGATTTTTTTTTTGTTTCTTTGGTATGGTATAACCTCTGTTTTCAATGTATTTCATTCTGGTGCCCTTCATCTTGTATGTACATTTTTCTAATTTGGGGAGGGGAAGAGAAATAACAAAATGCTGAAATAAAGATACAGGTTGACCCATTGTAACAACGAGATGTTGAAAATGAACTTTACAGCTTCGGGAAGGGGACATGGGGAGAAGTTGGGGAGGTGCGGAGGGAAGGGATGGTAGCAGAAAAACAAAGGAGGGGTTAACAATGCTCGATATAACTATATAACTCATATAACTATATTACTCATATAACTATAACCTCTTTGTAGAGTATCTTTACAATAAAAAATATATATGAAAAATAGAAATTACCCATGATATGGCAAATAGCATGTTTCCTCATCCACACCTGTAATAAATATACATACATAAAGATAATGCCTCCACATAGAAGATGTGGTTCTTAAACTTTAACATTTATCAGAATGACTTGGAAACCTTGGCAAAGGCAGATTGCTGAGTAACACTGGTTCAGTAAGTTTGGAGTGGGGATGTAAAATTCAGATTTTCAACAACTTTTCAGGTAACACTGATACTACTGGTTAAGGACCTCATCTTGAAAATCTCTATACTGTATGGAATTTTTAGTTACTACACCTTAAATACTCTTCATCTTGAAGATTTATAACATACAAATGACAACAGAATCCAATTTAAAATATGTTCAGAGGAATTTCAAATCTTTTTTTTTCTTTTTAAATTATTATCTTTAAGTAGTTGTACAAAGGAGTTGCCACTTAACAAAGCAGTTTATCGATATATCTTGATCAGTCACCCCTGTCAACAGTCTCACCTATTTCTTCATCAAATCCCCTTTTTTTTAGAGGCCAAGAATATTTGATACTAGGTGTAGAGTGAATTTTATTCCACAATAAGTACAAAATTAATTAAAATTCATTTAAAAAATTAATCCTCTTGAACTGTCAATCCTATGTTAAGATCATAAACCAAAAGCAATACATCACTCAAAAGGTATGGCTATGTGGTAAGAAAGAAAGAGAGAGAGAGAGAGAGAGAGAGAGAGAGAGAGAGAGAGAGAGAGAGAGAGAGAGAGAGAGAGAGAGATAGAGAGAGAGAGTGACAGACTGAGACAGAGACAGAGAGAGAAAGAGAGAGAGAGACAGAAAGACAGAGAGACAGAGAGATAGAGAGAAAAGACAGAGAGAGAAGGTAGACAAATGAATAGAGGAGTTATGGGGAAAATGCCAATATTATATTCAATATATCCTATGAAATTAATAAAATTGAGGAAAGGGATTGGATTGGGAAGAATGGGGAAGAATGAGGGAAGAGATAATGTCAATCAAGATGCATTGTTATATAAACTGATTTGTTGAATGATAACTCCTTTGTACAACTATTTAAAAATAATAAAACATAGTATTTTTTAAAGTAATGCTTTATCACCTGAGAATGTGCCATCTCAGTTATTCAAACAACATATAAGCAGTGTATACTCCTATTCACCTACTTGGTGGTCTGTGCAAAATTTCAGATGGATTCTTGAGAATGAAAATACCTGTCAGAAGTTAAAGTGAAGCAGTCAATCATACCCGCCATTCCTATTGTAGACTTCTAGTTGGAGTAAATCAATAAAACTTTGACACTTGTGACTTAACTAATGCATTTTCTCCTTCCCTCCATCAGAAAGATAAGTAGAAGCAGTTCCTTTCACATGGTGAGGATATCAATATGTTCTTACTCTCTTGGCATAACCTATAAGAACTCATCTCCTATTGATCATAATGTGACTTGAAGATAACTTGACTGCCTTGATATTTTAGATCACATGGTGATTGGACTTCATAAATGAAAATAAGGCATCTGAAATGTAAGAATCATGTATGAAAGTATTGGAAATAAACTAAAAAATGTAGATGCATGTGATTTTGGTGACATTGTTAGGGGTTCTATGGTTTGGGTCATTCTTTTTTTTAAACCAGAATTAATATTCTGTACTTCTTACCTAAATAAAAGGAATACAATATTAATGAGCATTTTAGGATTTGGACACATAATTTTCATAAATTTCATGGCCAATTCAAGGTTGTAAAGATGCAAGTAAAAGTGGGAAGAGGAAATAAGTTCAGCAAGTTGTCCTCATGAACTAACTCAATAGGGTTAGAAGTAGCCATAGATAACTGACAACACCATTGTCTACTGTGGCCCATGTGTCTAAACCAAAGATATTGTTGTTGTTTTTACCTTATTTATAAATCCTCTTGTAATTTGCAGTACAAAAATCAGTGTTGATCCATAGAATTTTGGAGTCTAGTGCCCTTTCCTTCTACCAAACTAATATCTGAAGACAATTTCCATTTATTTGCTACCATAAACAGAAGAGATGATAAATGGATATCCAAAGCATTATCCAAATCAGGTTATCACCTTTAATCTAACTTAGTCAGTCAGAAATCAGAAAGATGAAGAAAAAATCCATTATAGAATGAAAGTCATAGCCTTAATAGCTATACCTGTAATCCTAGCTACTCAGGTGGCTGAGATCTGAAGATTGCAGTTCAAAGCCAGCCTAAGCATGAAAGTCTATGAGATTATTATCTCCAATTAAGTACTCAAAGCATCAGAAGTGAACTTGGGGCTCACATGGTAGAGTGCTAAATTTTGAACAAAATAACCCAGGCCTGGAGTTCAAGCTCAAAAACTAGCATACATTTACACATGCACATACACAAATATGAAACTAAATTGTATACCAGGTAAGTCCAATAATCATGAGTCAGCTGCAGAAGCAGATAGGTCAGATCCCACTTCACTGCCCCTCCCTTCTCACCTACAACTTCATGGGAAGTCCCATTTGATGTGTTCCAACATTGGATATAAGAGGTTTAGCTGCACAAATGCAAATATAGAAGCTATGTTATATGCCATTTAACTTTATATCCCAAAGTTATGTTCCTGGTACTTTGTGTGAATAATACCTGTGATGTGCTATTACAGTTTATATTGGAATATGACCAAACTGGCCTGACTTAGTTGACAATATGTCACCTGGGAATTCATGCTGTGTCAGCTTACTGTGTGCCTACTATAACAAATTACCACAGGCTGATGCATATTCTCTCACAGTTTTGAGGACCAGAAATCTAACATAGTCCAAAACGTCACTGGCCTGAAATAAAGGTCGTGAATGCTTTCTAGAATCTGTAGAAAATAATTTGTTCCATGCCTCTTCTACATTCTACTGGCAGCTGGAATTCACTGGATTTTGGTATGGGCTCGGGGCATAACTCAGTAGTACAGCACTTTTCTATTCTGTAAGTACCAAATATGCTTCTGTTCTTCTTTTATAATGGTATTTGGAGCTGGAGACTTCTTGGATAATCCTGGATGAAATGTTAAACTTTTCCCCTCCAATAAGCTATGTAACCTTTTGCTCTCTAGAGATCAGGACTTGGTATCTTTGATGACCTGCAGCTAGTCTGTGTGGCCTCTCTTTTGGATATATAGTTTCCCCTTCTATCATGAAGCAAGATAGTACATGTTGAAACACAGAATAGCTGGACCATCTCATCTGATCCTCTATATGCTCTGTTCCATTCTCTGCCTTGTTCTGTACAACAGGAGGCTAAGCTACATACATGGCATAGACAAGCTCTTTTGGCCTTCGGCTTATACTCAAGTTCAGATCAAAGAGGAGGTGTAGGAAGAGATGGAAGAGACAGAGGGCAAGTGAATATATTTAATTCTATCTTCTGTCTATTTCTTAACCCCTTCACCAATGTCTTTCTACCAAAAATTGTAGCTCCTCATTAGATAGCCTTCTCTGCTTAGTTCTCTATTCTAAGATTACTTTTAGATTTTTTCTTACCCCCTGAGGTCTTAGGGAGGTATAAAATAGTGTAAACAGCTATATATCTGAAAACAATAGACAGGCAGACTAAGGTGTACATTTGTTACATATTTTTGTGATGTAAATAATGTCTAGGACACAATTTACAAATAAAATTAAACTATACAATGTAATAAGTTCCCTATATCTAATTTATTTTCGAAGAACACATATTTGATTACAATGACAAACATGTCCAAATGCATAGGGATTGTGGTTGATATTTACTTATAAGATGACTGAAATCAGATAGCTATTTTTAGCTGAGCACCAGTGGTTTGCATCTATATGGATACTCAAGAGGCTGACATCCAGAGGATCACAATTCAAAAGCAGAAAAAAAAAGTGCATGAGACTTCATCTCAGTAAAAACTGGACTGGAGGCATGGCTTTGAGCAAGCCAGCTGAGCAACATCCTGAGGGTCCTGAGTGCCTGCAAAAAGAAAAAAAAAATATGCAGGAAGTAATGGTGGACAGTGTAAGTAAGAATAAGTAAGATACGGACTGAAAAGTGACTATTGGTGTTGGCAAGATAACAGATTTCTGGAAAATTTGACAAGTGTTTTGTCCCTGAATTGGTGAGTATAAACATGTTATGGTAAGTTACAACAAGAATTAAAAATGACTATGTTGAGACAGCAAAGCTTTCTCAACTTTTCTTCACTGAAAGCTTCCATAATTAACTTTGCCATTAAGGGAAGCAAACCTTACCTGGTACAGGAGGTGGAACTGGTCATCTAGAAGTAACATTGTAGGGTCAGCAAGAAGGAACACCAAAGGATATGAAGAAAATATAAGTAGGTTGGCATTCATAATTGTTGGAATGTGATGTGATTCTGTTCTGTTTGTTTTCTTAGGTAAACACTTTGGCATCACTGGTTGAAAATGAAACAGAGTTGGCATGTTTGAAGTTTAAGGAGTGAAGAGGTATGAAATTGTTTTATGGTTTATAATATTTTATTCTATGTAGGGGAAAAACCAATTGAACAGGAAAATTTACTAGAATTTTGAGGAAAATATAGTGATAACACTTCTGCATGTTTAACACCTCCCTTAATACATATAATAGTTGATTCATTTATTTAAGAAGAACTATTTACCATATGATGCATATTATTGTTATTACATAATGAGCAAGTAAGCAAAAAAGTTTGCTTACACAATGTTTACTTAAGCAATTCTTTAATAATTGGTCATTAAGTATTTGTTACAGGTTGTGCAAGGAACTAATCCCTTCATTACAATCCAACACATTCTGTTGGAAATCAGAAATGACCTATGTAATATTTTTAACCCATCTTCAAGAGATTCTAGATGAAATTAAGAAATAAATATTCCCAACTAGTCAAAACAAAACAAATAAACAAAAGAGTCCTTGCATTCTAATGTGCCTCACTTTACCTCTTTGAATACCTTGATCTTTCCAAATACTGCCGAAGAAGTTTATAGACTAAAAAAGAAAGCTGTTCATTGAGGTCAGAAGTCAAAAGCAGAGATGAAACAAAAGGCTATATAAAAATATTATTACAGTAGAAGAGAATGGAATTCAGGCCACATAATATTCAGTTCTAGGGCTGGGAAGGTGGCTCAGTGGTAGAGCGCTTGCCGTGCATGCATGAGGCCCTGGGTTCCATTCCTCAGCACCACATAAACAGGAAAAAAAAAAGACTGAAAGTGACGCTCTGGCTCAAGTGGGAGAGTGCTAGCCTTGAGCTGAAGAGCTGAGGGACAACAACCAGGCCCAGAGTTCAGGCCCCATGACCGGACCCCCCAAAAATAAAATAAAATAAAATAAATATTTAGTTCTAGCTACCTATAATTTGTATTTCTAGGAAATATCTCATTTATAAATACGTATACAAAAACTTGTAATTTTTTCTACGGCATTAAACATTATACTGTTTCTTAATTTTATTCCTCTAAGTACAGCATTCCTTGCTTATTAACTGTCTCTAAATATGCTGGCCCATGTGACCTTTTCCTGTAAGGTATTAAACTCTCACAAACTCAGTAGTCCCAGGTTTCAAATTTTTATTTTGTAATACACAGTTAAATCTTTGAACTTGCATATTGAATAAACTCTGGAAGGACTTTGAGCTCTGATGCTGAGCTGGTAACCTTGAACTGTTCATGAATTGGGGAAAACCTCTATAACAGCCAAAACAAAGCTCTTGACTTTCTAAATATAACGTTTGTTTGACTTCTTGACTCAGTTGTGAACCCTGTTGTTTTTTCATGACTGGTTTGCCACTACAGTTTGAAGTTAACCTTTTCTGTATTTAGTTGGAAATTGTACTTCAGTGGATTAAAGACAAAAGTAATTCTATAAAACTCTAAGAAGTATCTTGGTGAAACCAAATTATACATGTATGATAATTCTTCACAGTTATAATCAAGGGTAGTAAGTCTTTCTGTTAACAATTAGTCTTCTCTTTCCAGTCTATTTGATAATGAATTGGACATTTAATTTAATTTATATTCTAACTTTATTTCTTCAACTTAATTTTATCTTATCAATTATCATTTCTATTTCTCAGTGTTTTTTTTTTCTGTGATGGTGCCTTTTTAAAATAAAATGTCATTCTCACTTCTTAGAACAAAATCAACTATTTTCACAACATTGTTGAAAAATAAAAGCTTGAAAGCTTTTCTATATTTCCTCAAATCTGAGATGACTTTCTGGAGCTAATCATTATAAAGTGTAGTGATGGAATGTTTTTTATGTTTCTATGACAGACTTTCCCACATAGAAACATACACGCTTTTGGACTTCTACCACTTGTATTTTTAAATTCTACTGTGTAGCACAAGTAAGTACTAAGTAAACAATGAATTGGGAAGCAGGCAAATTAGTTAAAAATGGATAAACAATCAACATGTCTCATGAGACACAAGAATTTTTAAGTTACATTTGCTGAATTAGAAAACTTACTTTCATCTTATTTTGTTTCCTAGTGTTCCAGCAAAGTGGCTTTTTAAAGCTTTGAAAGGAAAAATATTTTATAAGCCATGTAAAAATTAGATCAGACAGTGTCAGTAGATAATGTGCACTATTATTTTGCTCTCAAAAAGATTGATGTTAGGTATTTTGTCCTTAATATTTATTAACTACTCAAGGAGATTCAAAATGTAAATGAAAAATATAGCAGTAATGAGAGGAGAAACAATGATTTCATTAGATCATGGTGGTGTTATTTTTAACATGTGTTTTACAGCTTGTGTCTACATAGCCCAATCTGACGTTGTATAAATCTGAATGTAGATCTAGTTCATTCAATGGTAGTATTTATGCACATCTTTATAGAAAGAGACATAATGTAGACTCTGGCATTGGATTTTTGTCAGCTATGAACAAATCATTTCTGTTTGGCTTATGATTTGTATGGAGTATAGTTAGGACTTATTATCTCTCTATATATATATATGTACATCAATACTGTACATTAATTTTGAAAGAGTAAGCTTCTGTAAGTACCTGTGAATTCAGAATATCCTGAGTGCCTTGTAACCAGATATATACTGAGTTCCCAGCATTATTGGTGTTTCCAATTTCAATAACTGTAATGTTATCACCTTTGGACTTTTATGGCATCTTTCATCCGTGGATCTTAAAGGGCTTTACAAACATTAATTCGCACAACATTCTTGTGAGGTACAGAAATATCATTAACCCCATATTACAGATGAGGAAACAAGCGCCAAAAGGTTAATAAAACGTGCACTACGTTCTACTTGTGCAGTGCCTTTGATTCAGGGATCTCTATGTAGGCTGGAACCTTTAAAGTGCTCATACAGGAGAACAGAAGTAACACATACTTACAGATTAACTGGCAGGACTTCTACTACATAGCATCTATTGTGTAGAAATTGCCTCTAGCATGCAAATTAATAAGTTTGTGCACATTTGAATAGCTTTTTTAGGAAATGAAAATTTTACTGGATATTGTTAGATAGAATGCAGATCATTGTTACACTTCTACAATGTATTCCATCTCACCCTTTGCTATCATTCTCCCTTCTTCCTTTTCCCACTTCTTAAAACAATTTAAACAGGTTTCATTGTTCTATTTTCACTGATGCAATCAATCTGTTTTTACCATATTCAACCTTTTATTATTTGCCTTCCTAGTTTAACCCTCTCCTGTTACTACTCATCCCTTTATAGAGTCTATTTTCATTTCCCTCCCCTCTACCTCAAGTAGATTTTGATTGTAATTGGAAATCATAAGTGTAAACCTCTTCTTTCCAGTTGGAAGGTTTGAATGGATGTCTGTGCTACATAGACAATACACAGTTCAAAATGTGTATAGTATAAAAGACTTCAACTTTAGCTCATACACAGTGACATGGATGTCAGGATCATTGTTGTCCCAGTAGTGTCATTTATACCAAAAATAATAAGTTGCTAAGTATAATTTCCATCTTTCTAAATTTCTTGAGGTCCAATCCAATTTTAACATTTTTTTTCTTTCCCACAATATAGAGGTCAGTCTTTGATATTCACATCATCACACTTAGATTTACTGTGGTTACCAAGACAGAGAGCTTCAATCTGAGTCATTCCCAAGCCTGATGTTTTACTCCATTCCTGATACGTCTTACTAAATCAGCCCTCAAGGTGTTCAGTCTATCTTCACATATTTTTCTTCTTTTCTTTCTTCCCCTAAGGAATCTTTCATTAGTATTTCCTTGCTCTTTGTTCTCTATCACCTTCTTAGGAAGATTGTTGATAGTTTGTGTGGTCTGAAGGGGTCAAGGTACTAACTGTAGACTACGAATACAGGTCAATACAAGATGCATTCGCTCAGAGGAGCTTGGAGTCTGGTGGTAGAGGTAGATATTGAACATGAAATTATAGGGAAGGGGAATCACAGAAACAGCTGGATAAATAGTGAGGCAATACAACAGTGATACTTACTAGATACTATTTTGGAAATGAACTTTACAACTTGGAGGAGGAGTGTCGGCTAGGAGGGGAACTGAGAAAAAAAATGAAGGAGGGGTAACTGCTAGAAAAGAAATGTATTTATTACCTTACTTATGTAACTGTAACCCCTCTGTACATCACCTTGACAATAAAAAAGAAGAAAAATTATAGTCACATGAATGGCATGACCACATACAATCCCCATGAAACAGTGAAACAAAGCTATAAAAAGTTAACTCATAGACTGGGAGTACAATTGCTACTTAATGGTAATTAAGTAACAATTTGTCTGTTGTGGCAGTCATTTAAGAGAAAAGACAATCTCACTCTCTTTCTCAGGGTGTGTGTGTGTGTGTTTGTGTGTGTGTGTGTGTGTGTATGTGTGTGTGTGTGTGTATGTGTGTGTGTGTGTGTGTGTGTGTATGTGTGTTTCTTTGTACTTGATTATTGTGGACAGATCTCACATGTTATCCCAAGACATGCTATCCTTGGAAGAGAAACCAGCTGTGTTTTCTCAGACAAGATAGGCTTTAGGTTCTGATACTGAGACTAAAGTAGTTTGCCATGTCTCAGACATGCCTGAGTAGTTTATAAGGAATCTGGCTGTGACATCTGGAAGAAAGTTGGTGTAAGAGAAAGGAAAACTTGTGTTTTATTTGCTTTTTGTTGGTTTGGTTTTGTACTTCTTTTTCTTTCAGGAAGCATGCACACTCACCTATGTCTCTCCCACCAGATGATAGCTCTGCTGCTGTGACCTTTTCCTTCATCAATGCTTTATGGATATCTCCTCTATTTATTTCAGCTTTTCTTTTTTCCCCCTCTTCAACTTGATCTAGCAATGAGAAACTAGTGCTTTAAAAACAAAAAACAAAAAACAAACAAACAAACAAAAAACCTGATTTACCTTCTCCTGAACTCTTGGGTGGTGAGAGCTTCTAAGTGGTCACTGGACTATTATAATTTGGGCTCAGTTGAACATATTTTAACTCAATTGTGAACCATTGTATTTGGGGTGATATAGCTACCCATATGTCTGAAAGGAGAATTGTTCATAATATATATCCTAGAGAGTTAGCAAAAACATCACTGCTGATATGTCTCAGATTTACACAAATGGGCCACAGGTATTTTAAATGTTACATTGAGTCTCACAGAATTAACTAGAAAGCTCTCTTTGTTTATAAGTACAGCTTCTCAGTATTGGTCTGATAGCATCAAGAGGCTGACTTGTTTCTAATGTGATAGAAGTTAAGCTTTGGTCTCCCTTAAGGGATTTTATAAACATGTTAAGTAGGCAAAAGAGAGATTGATGAATAGGACTGAAGTGCTACAGCCAGGGAGGGATGGAAAGAAGCAGACTCAATTTGGGTTGTTATTTTCCATACAAATAGAACTCAATCCCCAAACACAGTTAATGAAAAGGCCTTTAAAATCAGACAAACCTGGATAGAAAACTCACTGTCAATGCTCATACATATGAGTCCTAGTTCAAGTTATTTAAACTCTGAGCTGCTGTTTCTTCATCTTAAAACAAGGATTAAAATCCCCTCCTTATTACATTATCCTCAACAAACTTTAACCAGAAGTGCATGTGATAACCCCCTAAAGAAGCTATCACAGGTCATTTCTTATTCATGTGAAACCTATATAAAAGAAAATGGAAGTACCACTTTCATTCCTTGGCTCACACAAGGATTCTAAATAAATGCCAGTTGGTAATTCCTAACCCAACTTGCCAGCATAAAAGAATGTTCAGGTACTAATTAATCTTTTTCTGATGCAGTTATTATCAATATATTAGTACATGAGATATTTGCAACTGATTGGGATTATTTCCTGAAGCAAACTAATGAACCCTGACATTCTGCATTTCAATCATATTATAGTATGCTTTAGCTTTCTCAACTACAATGTACTTACCCAAGGTCATACATTTAGCCTGTGGTAATATCTAGGATGCAGTAGAGGTCTTAGGATTTCTAACCTAGGGCCTTCCTTTCCAGATCATACATCTTTGGATACATTTAACAGCCCTATCATTTCCAAAGCTCACTAATATTATTAGAACTTCCCAGGTCTCCTTTTCCATATTCATTTATGTATACCAATCAGCTTATTCTTTTCAAATGCCAGGGATGTATTGCTCACTAGAGGAACCTCAGTACCCAGCAGTCTAATGTAAAAGGCAAACCTTTCCACTAATGAGCAGTTTGTCTAGTGTTCTTAACCTTATCAGCAGCTTCTCAAGTGATAAAGGCTTAACTATTATGCACCGAAAGGTGTTGATAATTCTCAATCTTCATGCAGAAAATGGCTCTTTTGTTACTTCTTAGAATCTACTGTTAAACTTAGCACACCGCTTACAAATTACCTTCCCTGTGCTGCAAAGCAGTCAGCTGGAAGTATTGGTGGGCCGGCAGCAGGTGGAGCCTCCTCCTGTCAGGACAAAAATGATACCTGCTGCTTAATAGAAAAAGAGCCATCTGCAGTTTAATGATGTAGACCTGTCCCAGCAAATGGACTGGGTTTAAAGACAAGGTAGAGGAAAGAACTTTTTTTTTCTTTGATAGGGAAAAATGAGATTGAGTATTATAGACTGTACAAATTGAATTGAGGGCTGGAGGTTTTATCAACTCGAATATTAGTGCATAGTAAGTAAACTGATTTTATTCATCTGCTACTGGGATCCCCTAAGCACAGTAGTCGGCCCTCTAAAACACAGGCTCATGCTCCCAGGGCCTTTCCCCCTCCAGCTTCTGGAATGAAGAATGCAGGACAACATGGTCTCCATGTTGCTGAGAAACAATAAAAGCTTGATCAGCTGAATGCTTAAATATGGCTGAATGTTTGATGAGATGAAGATGTAATTTTGTCTACGTTCCCTAAGGATCTGGATTAAATATGACTACAGGGCCTAATCAAATAGCTAGTCACTGAACAACGGTCCCAACTGCATTTTTCATTCTAGGCATGCTTTCCTTTCCTCCCCCCACCCTCCTCCAAGTACATTACTTATTCACTGGTTTGTCAGCAGTGTGCATTATTAGCGCTTGAGAGATAAAACTTTAAGTGTTGCTCCCAATTAGCACAACAGTGACCACGCACCATGCTCGGTGCTTAATGCCTGCTCTCAGAGAGGAGCTGGTTTTGAAGGTCTGAGGTGGAGGAGAAAAAAAAATGAAACAGCTTAAGCATTCATGTTGAGTGGAGAGACAGCTCCTATTAACATTTAACAGCATTTGTGCAACTTGGTGCGGAGGTTATGATGCAAATGAGGAGGAATTAAAAGTGGCCAGGGGTTTGTCATTGATGGATTGCAGTCTGGCGGTGTTCACACTTCTGCCGTGTCCATCAGAAGCGATTACTGTGTAATTAAACCTTATTTCTCTACTCTTCAGTGCATAATTACTTTGTGAATGTAACCATCATCTAAAAAAGCTACCAAAATGCTTTAGCATTTAGTCTAGCAGTCATTTCCCTAGCTTGTGTCAGATATAACCATCAGACAGTGCAAAAGAACTGTCACTTTTAATAAGAGGCAAAAAATTAAATGAAACAGTATGCTTATTACAGGAAAATTAGGCGTTCAAGTGGTAGAGTCCTTTTCTGCTATTTGCATAATTTATTCTTTTTTGTCCCTCACACCAGAAGCTTCAGGCAATTTTCTTCACATTTAAATAGATCGCACATTTAAGGCTACTTAAGGAAAATTATCACTTTGCATATTTTAATTGTTGTAAAGAAAGTGAATGGAAGAGGTCTGCAGCTTGGACTCTTGAGTCGGTCAGATGCTCAGCCGTCTGATTCTAGAGCTCCCCACTGCTGCATGAGAGATAACCCTATAGTTCACAGCCATCCACTTGGATTTCATCAGCATGCAAATGCAGGTCTGAGCACTACAATAAGTGGATCTTTGATATTTACAAACTAGCCACTAATAACGAAAACGTAATTTGTTTGACATAACTCTAGATTCTCTTTTCACTTTGCCTTTTTCCTACTCTTTTTCAGAAAAACAACAACAACAAAAACCCCAACCCCCTACCCCTCCCCTCATAAGTCTTTTAGGTTCAGGAAAAAAGTTAATAGTTCACTCCAACTAGATAATGTTCTACAGGTTCTAGAAATAGGATTTGCTGTAAAATAATGACAGCATGCCAGACGACCTTTGAATTCTTTTGTTTAATTTGGATTTGCCTTTCATCAAAGAAAAAGTAGAACTAAAATTAGGATTTAAAGAAATCTCTGTTACCACACGTGTTATATCAAGCCAATGGTGTTTCAAGTGAGTGATTTAGCTGCCTGGGAAGGAGGAAAATGTTTCCCTGTGTTTGTGCTATCATTCAAAAGATGAGAGCATCAGTGCAGAGCATTGCAGAACAAATGCTGCTGTAAATAGGCTAATGCTTGTACAAACTGTTAATTATGAAACAGATGAAAAGTTAAAAGGATACTTCAGTGAAAACTTTGATCAAAACATACTTGGCTTTTCTATTGTATTTAAGTGGGTTAAGGAATCTTGGTGGCATAATTTGCTTAGTTTTCATTACCAATTTAAAAAAATTCCAAAGCCACAGAAAACTAAAGTCTTCATTTTGACAAGACAGCAATGTTTTAAAGCATATTAAGATGTGAATCTGATTAACTCAGCAACACTTTTGTTTAATTACAAACAATTATATGTTCCCTTTGGCTACTGGTCATTTTCATTTACAATACCATTGTCCTCCTTAAGTGCAAACTCTAAAGACTAATGAATGTCTGAGGTACTGCAGTTAGCACACATTTGTAGACACTAAGCAAACATTTGTCTTTAAAAGTAAGTGAAGTAGGACTTAGTTTACAAAAACCATCAGTGTATGACAAAGTAATATAAACCAGCACGCTATGGAGACTGCAAAGGTGAGAGTAAAATATGAACTTGTAGTTTAGAAAAGAACCCTACCCTCCTTCTGACCTAATGCAACTTTCAGAATTATCAGTACTCTTTGAAAATTGATACATGTTTAAAACGAAAATAAAGGTTTAAAAATTATCTTTAGGACAATTTTACATATTGCAAGTATGTACTTTTTGTATATTACCTCTGCTCAATACATTCGATTTGGGGGAAATAAATTATAAAGATGCTAGAAACTTTTGAGAAATTGTTACAATGTCCAACAAATACCTTCATATGTAGATCAGATTCAAGTCTATTGAGGAAAAATGAAACAAATTCTTTTTGGCACTTTGTTTCACTGAGTACTTCTTTTAGCTTCTTAGTTGTGTGTGTGTGTGTGTGTGTGTGTGTGTGTGTGTGTGTGTGTGTGTATTTAAATTTTATTTTATTGTAAAGATGCTGTACAGAATGGATACAGTTACATGAGTAAGGTAATATGTACATTTCTTATCAAACATTGTTTTTCTCCTACTATCTCTTTCCTCCCCCCTCCTTTTCCAACATAGCGTCTTGAGGGTATCATTGTTGCGATGGGTCAAACTGTGTCCTTGTTTCAGCATTTTGCTATTCCCTTTTCCTTCCTCAAATTAGATAAGTGTATATATAAGATGTGGGTACCAAAATCAAATATGGTGACAACAGGGAATACACCAGAGGGGGAAAACACACAAAAGAACATTAACCTCAAATTATCTTTTTCTTTTTGAGGTGAGTTTTAACTGTGCTGGTTTAAAACCTATTTAAAAGAGCACTTTACACCACTGCCAAAATGACAATATCTACAAACAAGTGATTTCTCAGTATAGTTGAACATAGCAGAGAATCGATATAGTAATTCAGGTTTATGAAGAGATTACCTTACATTTACCTTTAACATAAGATTGCTTTTGTGATTGGAAATTAAAGAATATTTCTCTTACACTTGACAATACTCAGCAAGCATCTTGATGGAAGAAATAATATATCCCATGATGATGCTATTTATACAATTAAAAATACTTCCTAATGAAGAAGGCCAAGATGATGGTGGAAGATAAGGAGGAAACTTGAAATGTATTATATGTTCTGAACAACTGTGAAAAGTTAATTACCTTCAGAATGGTCTTTTTAAAAGGTTGCTTTCTTCTAGGAAATGTATATAACAATAATATCCCTAAGTCATGCATAATGTTGTAGAAAATAATTGCAAGCAAAATTTGCAATCTTCCCTATATGGTAACAAAGAAAAAAAATCAAACTCCTATGAAAATTTGAGTTTGAAGCCACCTGGGCAGGAAAGTGAAACTGTGGATCAAGTGATAGAGCCTTCAGCAAATAAGCTAAAGGATAGTGCCCTCAGCTGAGTTTAATCCCTACTACCAGTACAAACAACAATAACTAAAGAATATTTGCTTAATAAGTCAAAACTGAAGTCAATGCAGTTCACATATTATGTTTCTCCCAACTTTGAAGAACAAGTATCACGGGTTCCGAACACTGCTGAGCAATAGTCTCTGTGTTTAATTACTGTGATGCATTGTTTGAATCCATTAGGAATTTCACCAGTGTAGCTTAATGAGGAAAAACACAAACTTACAGACAGTAGAAGTTAGGATGTTTTCCATTTTTATTATATGACTAAATTAGTTCAGCTTCTGTTTTCTGCTTTGCCAAAGGAAGAGAATCTTGTCAGGCGGCTGACAAGATTCATTTAGAAAACTAAAGCATGTGACATGGCACCATGCCAAGAGTCTAGTAAACATCTGGAAATGGTGGTTGTTGCTCTCATCACTAGCGCTGTGGTGGAACATAGTCACTTTTCCATACACCTATTTATGATGATGTCGAACTCACATTTTGCTTCAAAATCTTCATTAGTAAGAATATTCTGAGTTTTGAAGGAAAATAATTTTGTTAAATTGATGTAATCTCAAATTTATTTTTATTTATTTTTCACTGCATGGTTGCTTAGAAGATATTTCATATGTATTTTTGAGGTTAATTTCAGGAAAAATATTTGATGAATGATATAAAAAATTGAAAACACCATTTCCTCTATAATAAAGAACATTTAATTCATTTGTGTTCATTCTAACCCTTGGTTTACTCTGCTACCTTCTTCAACTTTCTTAAGTGCTTCTAAAAAGAGACTTACAGAATACTATGAAAAACAAATATTATAGAAAGTAGAAGGAATATGATTAGCCCACCTCAGAGAAATTGTGTCAGTGCTTTGTGTATTGAGCCAACTGGGATATCAGACAGTGTAGTGTTAACCTAAAATTTAAAGCAAGTTCTCAATTAATTGTATGAATTTTGTATACTTTCAGATGGCCTAACATGATCATCCTACTTGTTAGAGGGGGAAAAAGGTTTTCTAAAAGTAAATGATATGGATTTAGATCTTCCAGTCTTATAAGCCACAGAAAGCAAGAGACTGAAACCCTTCACCTTTGGTCAAGAAAGTAGCACTAAGTGATAATATAAACATCACTCCCAGTAAGCAGTTAGATAGACCAATTTCAATGGTTGGGGAAGACTCTTCATCATTTTTGACTGTTAACTTCAGTATTTCCTTACTTACAGGTAAAGTCTAACTAGCATAGCATTGCTTCACCCACAACACAGATGTAGTTCAAGTCAGTTATTTAACTTGTGTATATTAAGGTACAAGTACATATAATAAAAACAGAGTTGATTAAAAAGAGATGGTAGAAATGATTTTCTATGGCTCATGACCAGCACCCTATGAATGATGTTTAAATACATATTATTTCCTCTTTGTAAAACTGTATAGGCAAAACATACTAAATACAATTAAAAGAAAGTTTTGTAGCTTAAAATGTAACTTATAGATAGATTAAGACTTAAACATTTTCCTTGGCATTATTAGAATAATTTGGCTGTCATGTGATCTGATTATCTAAGCTGTTTTACTGTAATGTGTGTAAATATTATCATTTTAGTACTTTGTTTGTTGTTAGTCTGTTTTGATTTGCAAATTTCAGTCGAAAGAGCCCGAAACTAAAAGAAGGGTAAAGAAGTGAGAGGAGATGCAAACTATGCGTGTATCATATTTTATCATATCAGTGATACAAATCCTTGTTACAAATTGAGTTATGCAATGTTCAGTGGTAAAGTCCATTGGAATTTATTTATTTATTATTTAATTAAAAACATTTTTAGTCAATTGAAACTGAAACCTTCCTACTCAAGTCATTGCTTAGGGCTAACAAGTTGTTTCTAATAGTGATTTAAAAGTAATTAAAATGTTATTTACAATTCCAATTCTTTTTAATCATTAGCTAATACCTGAATGAGAAAATAGATGAAAGGATGACCCTGCCCTATGTGTTTATGGCATTTTACCTGTAGGCCTCTGTGGTTTGTAAACCAGCATCTTTGGCCACATACATATGTGAGTTCAAGAGAAATGTGAGTCCTACTTCTTGGTTTATTGATTAGAATTTCTGGGGATGAGACTAGGAAACTGTGTTAATGATCTCTCTATAAAATGGTTATGAATATTAAAATTGGAGAACCATTTTCCAAGGCCAAGAATACACGAACAGATGGACAACAAATGTTAAAGGACAAGGTAGGAACAGTCGGCATCCTGTTCCTGTCTCCTGTTTTCCATCATCTCCATTCTGGGGGTAACCATTTGCTCCATAGCCAATTGTGCTCTTGGATCATTCTGTAGCATATAGTTTAAGAGTACAATAAGGTTTCTTGTGTGAATGTGGGTGAGGTCATTCATATCATCATACATACATATGGTAAGAAATATCCCTACCCTCAAATATCTACATATACCAGGAAAAAGTTGATTAAACTGGGGATGTACTTCTTGAATAATTTCCAGTTATCATAATACAACATTATTTACTTGAAAATAATATGGCATAATGTTCAGGTAAAAACTGTATTGTAAAACCCCATTAAAAATTGACAGAAAAGTGAAATGAACTTTATGCTTATTGGTTTTGAAATTTTGATAAAATAGCAAGCATTATACTTAATTTATGCACACGTTTTCAGCACGTGAAATGATATAAAATGTTTAGCTTTCCTTGTGAAGAAGCTGATAACAGTCATTGTGTAACATGAGGAAGCAATTCCTCAGGTCATCTGATTAAACAAAGCAAAGCTCACAATAAGAACCAGAG